>NC_084583.2:16872500-17032500 GCF_033978685.3 Nerophis lumbriciformis | reverse complement strand
AATTGTACAACGATTTGTACATTTTTTAAAGTCACAACAATAATAATAATAATAATAATATATTTTATTTGTAAAAGCACTTTAAATTGAGCAAAAAAACCTCAAAAAGCTACAGTGCATTTAAACAACACGAAAAAACAATGCTAAAACCACAAATAGCTGCCCCCAACAAGACAAATAAATAGCAAAACAAATAAAACTAGAGCAGCCTTATAGCTAGAACTAGCACAAATATATCTAAAAAAAGAAAAGTATTTTTAAAAAAAAAAGGGGGTTTTAAGCCTTTTTTAAAAAGCATACACAGTCTGTGGTGCCCTCAGGTGGTCAGGGAGAGCGTTCCACAGACTGGGAGCGGCAAAGCAGAAAGCCCAGTCTCCCATACTCTAAAATATACAATATTATTCTGTCTAAATTAAATAATTTGCAGGTTGTACATGTAAAGCATGCCTTAATTGTTTTAAGGGTTTGTGTTAAAGCATTAGCCTAGTTAACTTTTGGCTAACAAGGTGTTTTCTTGTATTTTTGCAGCAAGTGGTTTCAGACATTGAGGGGTTAAATCTGTGTGCTTCCTTGCAAACTTCATGGGAATGAACCAGTTGTGTGTTGAAGTGTGTCGGAACTGCTTGCAAGCAGATATTTAAGGCCTATTTGTAACAGATCACTTGAAGGAACATGTTGTCAGTTGTCCAGTGAAAGGTTGTACAAATACTTTCAAGTTAAAATCCATATATATATATATATATATATACATATATATGCCAGCAACAACTCAGCAACATTTTAGAAACATGTCAGCAACATGTCAGCAACCTGTCAGCAACATGTCAGCAAGATGTCAGCAACATTTCAGAAACATGTCAGCAACATTTCAGCAACCTGTCAGCAACATGTCAGCAACAGGTCAGCAACATTTCATCAACATGTCAGCCACATGTCAGAAACATGTCAGCAACATTTCAAAAACATGTCAGCAACATTTCAAAATCATGTCAGCAACATGCCAACAATATGTCAGCAAAATTTCAGAAACATGTCAGCAACATGTCAACAACATTTCAGAAACACGTCAACAACTAGTCAGCAAAATTTCAGCAACATGTCAGCAAAATTTCAGCAACATGACAACAACATGTCAGCAACATGTCAGCAACATTTCAGAAACATGTCAGCAACATGTCAGCAACAATTCAGAAACATGTCAGCAACATGTCAGCAACATGTCAGCAACATGTCAGCAAAATTTCAACAACATGACAACAACATGTCAGCAACATGTCAGCAACATTTCAGAAACATGTCAGCAACATGTCAGCAAAATTTCAGAAACATGTCAGCAACATGTCAACAACATTTCAGAAACACGTCAACAACTAGTCAGCAAAATTTCAGCAACATGTCAGCAACATTTCAGCAACATGACAACAACATGTCAGCAACATGTCAGCAACATTTCAGAAACATGTCAGCAACATGCCAACAACATGTCAGCAACATGTCAGCAACATGTCAGCAAAATTTCAACAACATGTCAGCAGCATGTCAGCAACATGTCAGCAACATGTCAGCAACATGTCAGCAAAATTTCAGCAACATGTCAGCAACATGTCAGCAACATGTCAGCAAAATTTCAGCAACATGTCAGCAAAATTTCAGCAACATGACAACAACATGTCAGCAACATTTCAGAAACATGTCAGCAACATGTCAGCAAAATTTCAGCAACATGTCAGCAACATGTCAGCAACATGTCAGCAAAATTTCAGCAACATGTCAGCAAAATTTCAGCAACATGTCAGCAACATGTCAGCAAAATTTCAGAAACATGTCAGCAACATGTCAACAACATTTCAGAAACACGTCAACAACTAGTCAGCAAAATTTCAGCAACATGTCAGCAAAATTTCAGCAACATGACAACAACATGTCAGCAACATTTCAGAAACATGTCAGCAACATGTCAGCAACATGCCAACAACATGTCAGCAACATGCCAACAACATGTCAGCAATATGTCAGCAACATGTCAGCAGCATGTCATCAACATGTCAGCAACATGTCAGCAACATGTCAGCAACATGCCAACAACATGTCAGCAACATGTCATCAACATGTCAGCAACATGTCAGCAAAATTTCAGCAAAATTTCAGCAACATGTCAGCAACATGTCAGCAACATGTCAGCAAAATTTCAGCAACATGTCAGCAAAATTTCAGCAACATGTCAGCAACATGTCAGCAAAATTTCAGAAACATGTCAGCAACATGTCAACAACATTTCAGAAACACGTCAACAACTAGTCAGCAAAATTTCAGCAACATGTCAGCAAAATTTCAGCAACATGACAACAACATGTCAGCAACATTTCAGAAACATGTCAGCAACATGTCAGCAACATGCCAACAACATGTCAGCAACATGCCAACAACATGTCAGCAATATGTCAGCAACATGTCAGCAGCATGTCATCAACATGTCAGCAACATGTCAGCAACATGTCAGCAACATGCCAACAACATGTCAGCAACATGTCATCAACATGTCAGCAACATGTCAGCAAAATTTCAGCAACATGTCAGCAACATGTCAGCAACATGTCAGCAACATGTCAGCAACATGTCAGCAAAATTTCAACATGTCAGCAACATGTCAGCAACATGTCAGCAGCATGTCAGCAACATGTCAGCAACATGTCCGCAACATTTCAGCAACATTTCAGAAACATGTCAGCAACATGTCAGCAAAATTTCAGCAACATGTCAGCAACATGTCAGCAACATGTCAGCAACATGTTAGCAGCATGTCAGCAACATGTCAGCAACATGTCCGCAACATTTCAGCAACATTTCAGAAACATGCCAACAACATGTCAACAACATGTCAGCAACATGTCAGCAAAATTTCAACAACATGTCAGCAACATGTCAGCAACATGTCAGCAGCATGTCAGCAACATGTCATCAACATGTCAGCAACATGTCAGCAAAATTTCAGCAACATGTCAGCAACATGTCAGCAGCATGTCAGCAACATGTCAGCAACATTTCAGCAACATTTCAGAAACATGTCAGCAGCATGTCATAGATGTGTGCGTGTGTGTGTGTGTGTGTGTGTGTGTGTGTGTGTGTGTGTGTGTGTGTGTGTGTGTGTGTGTGTGTGTGTGTGTGGCTAACAAGGTGGTGTCAGACGTGACACGGTCCAAATGAGCCAGCGGGGCGTTTAAAGGGGTGAGAAGGGTCACATGACCGCAGTGGCGAGGCCACCGCAACGAAGATCGTACAGTAAGTGATAATAAAAGTGAAGTCCTCTGAAGTGGCTCGTTAACACAACCACCACGACCATTCCTTAACGAGCTTACGTGACCTTTTTTTTTTTTTTTTTTATAGCCGCTCTGTTAACGTGTTAATGAGAACTTCATGGATCCACTTTTTTACGAGCCGTTTTGCAAGTGTAATGAAACGCAGATAAAGAGGTGTGTGTGTGTGTGTGAGTGTGTGTGTGTGTGTGTGTGTGTGTGTGTGTGTGTGTGTGTGTGTGTGTGTGTGTGTGTGGATGTTAGACTTCTGCTCTTGGCACGCCATTTTTTTCTCTTCACTCCATTTGGTGACAGATTGGGTTTTGCTTGCTACGTTGTGTCTTGGCAGCGCTGCCTCGGCGCTACAAAGTCAGGGTGAGGTTTTGGCGCCTGGTGACGAGGACCGGAGGCGACCTGGTCCAAACACTTTCTGCACGGGCCTGCAGCACACTCCCACAAGCAGTCACAGTATCGCTCCTGGAAAAGGCACTTTGTCGCCTTTTGCAGCTTTGTAACTCTTAAAGGGCCGGTCAAAGAAAAAAAAGTTCTGACACCCCAAAAACGGCCCAAAAAAGACGGCCGTTCATTCCAAAAAAATTACATTTTTATTCCAAACTTTTTTTTAATTATTTTATTTTATTTTTTTGTCCTGTCCAGCTTCTCAGGCAAATCATATTTTTGATGTAGAGGGTAGATGCCCATATCGGCTGTTCAGATTGATTTCACAAAAGAGAAGTGTAGGACAGGGGTGCCCAACCACCGGTCCGCGGCCCGGTACCGGTCCGTGGATCGATTGGTACCGGGCCGCACAAGAAATGTAAAAAAAAATATATATATATATATATATATATATATATTTACAAGAAATGTAAAAAAAAAAAAAAAAATATATATATATATATATATATATATATATATATATATATATATATATATATATGTATTTTTTTTTACATTTCTTGTGCGGCCCGGTATATATACATATATATATATATATATATATATATATATATATATATATATATATATATATATATATATATATATATATATATATCGGTCCGTGGATCAATTGGTACCGGGCCGCACAAGAAATGTAAAAAAAAATAAAAATATATATACATATATATATATATATATATTTATATATATATATATATTTAAAAAAAATAAAAAAAATATATATATATATATATATATATATATATATATATTTATATATATATATATATATATATACTTTTTTTTTTTACATTTCTTGTGCGGCCCGGTACCAATCGATCCACGGACCGATATATATATATATATATATATATATATATATATATATATATATATATATATATATATATATATATATATATATATATATATACATATATATATATATATATATATATATATATATATATATATATATATATATTTTTTTTTTTTTATTAAATCAACATAAAAAACACAAGATACACTTACAATTATTTACATTTACACTCATTCACACTCATTCGCACAAAAGGGTTGTTTCTTTCTGTTATTAATATTTCTGGTTCCTACATTATATATCAATATATATCAATACAGTCTGCAGGGATACAGTCCGTAAGCACACGTTTGTATTTTTTTATGCCAAAAAAATAAATAAATAAAATAAAATAAAATACTTTATCAAACCCCCCCTCCCCTCCAATCCGGGACAAATTTTCAACCGGTCCGCAGTTACAATAAGATTGGGGACCACTGTCTGAAAGGGCCGGTCAAAAAAAAGTTCTGACACCCCAAAAATAGCCCAAAAAAGACCGCCGTTCATTCCAAACAAATCACATTTTTTATTCCAAACTTTTATTTATTTATTTTATTTTTTTTTTTTGTCCTGTCCAGCTTCTCAGGCAAATCAGATTTTTGATGTAGAGGGTAGATGCCCATATTGGCTGTTCAGATTGACTTCACAAAAGAGAAGTGTAGGACGGTGGTGCCCAACCACGGTCCGTGGATCGATTCGTACCGGGCCGCACAAGAATTGTAAAAAAAAAATATATATATATATATTTTTTTTTTAAATTATTATTATTTTTTTTTTTAAATAAATCAACATAAAAAACACAAGATACACTTACAATTATTTACATTTACACTCGTTCACACAAAAGGGTTGTTTCTTTCTGTTATTAATATTTCTGGTTCCTACATTATATATCAATATATATCAATACAGTCTGCAGGGATACAGTCCATAAGCACACATGATTGTATTTTTTTATGCCAAAAAAAATAAAAATAAATGAAAAATAAAATACTTTATCAAACCCCCCCTCCCCTCTAATCCAGGACACATTTTTAAGCGTTGACCAATCCGCAGTTACAATAAGATTGACACCCCAAAAACGGCCCAAAAAAGACGAGTTAATTCCAAAAAAAATTATATTTTTTATTCCAAACTTTTTTTTTTTTCTTCTTTTTTTTGTCCTGTCCAGCTTCTCAGGCAAATCCTATTTTTGATGTAGAGGGTAGATGCCCATATCGGCTGTTCAGATTTACTTCACAAAAGAGAAGCGTAGGACAGTGGTCCCCAACCGGTACCGGTCCGTGAATCGATTGCTACCGGGCCGCACAAGAAATTTAAAAAAAATAAATAAATAATAATAATAATTACAATTTTTTTTAAATTAAATCAACATAAAAAACACAAGATACACTTACAATTAGTGCACCAACCCAAAAAACCTCCCTCCCCCATTTACACAAAAGGGTTGTTTCTTTCTGTTATTAATATTCTGGTTCCTACATTATATATCAATATAGATCAATACAGTCTGCAGGGATACAGTCCATAAGCACACATGATTGTATTTCTTTATGCCAAAAAAAAAATATATATATATACAGTATATATATATTTTTTTATTTTATTTTTTATTTTTATTAAATCAACATAAAAAACACAAGATACACTTACAATTATTTACATTTACACTCATTCACACAAAAGGGTTGTTTCTTTCTGTTATTAATATTGTGGTTCCTACATTATATATCAATATATATCAATACAGTCTGCAGGGATACAGTCCGTAAGCACACATGATTGTATTTTTTTATGCCAAAAAAAAAAAAAAAAAAAAAACTTTATCAAACCCCCCCTCCCCTCCAATCCGGGACAAATTTTCAAGTCCGCAGTTACAATAAGATTGGGGACCACTGTCTTAAAGGGCCGGTCAAAAAAAAGTTCTGACACCCCAAAAACAGCCCAAAAAAGACGAGTTAATTAAAAAAAAAATACATTTTTTATTCTAAACATTTTTTTTTGTCTTCTTTTTTTTTGTCCTGTCCAGCTTCTCAGGCAAATCCTATTTTTGATGTAGAGGGTAGATGCCCATATCAGCTGTTCAGATTTACTTCACAAAAGAGAAGTGTAGGACAGTGGTCGCCAACCGGTACCGGTCCGTGAATCGATTGCTACCGGGCCGCACAAGAAATTAAAAAAAATAATAATAATAATAATAATAATTAAAAAAATTTTTTTTTAATAAATCAACATAAAAAACACAAGATACACTTACAATTAGTGCACCAACCCAAAAAACCTCCCTCCCCCATTCACACAAAAGGGTTGTTTCTTTCTGTTATTAATATTGTGGTTCCTACATTATATATCAATATATATCAATACAGTCTGCAGGGATACAGTCCATAAGCACACATGATTGTATTTCTTTATGCCAAAAAAATATATATATATACAGTATATATACATATATATTTATTTTATTTTTTATTTTTATTAAATCAACCTAAAAAACACAAGATACACTTACAATTATTTACAATTACACTCATTCGCAACAAAAGGGTTGTTTCTTTCTGTTATTAATATTGTGGTTCCTACATTATATATCAATATATATCAATACAGTCTGCAAGGGATACAGTCCGTAAGCACACGTTTGTATTTTTTTATGCCAAAAAATAAAAAATAAAAAATAAAATAAAATACTTTATCAAACCCCCCCCTCCCCTCCAGTCCGGGACAAATTTTCAAGCGTTGACCGGTCCGAGGAGTATGCAGAGTCTGTGTCCGCATACATTCAGAAGTGCATGGAGGATGTCAGTGTGATCAAGAACATCCCCACACGGGCCAACGAGAAACCCTGGATGAACAGTGAGGTACGTGCAATGCTGAAGGCTCGGAACAAGGCTTTTAGTCTGGCGACATGCTGGCATTAAAAACAGCCAGAGCTAACCTGAACAGTGCCATTAAAGTTGCAAAGCGTGCTCACAGTCAGAAAGTGCAGGACTTCTTCGGGAACCCTACAAACACTAGACGAATGTGGCAGGGCATACAGGTCATCACGGACTATAAAGCTGCCCCCTGTCCCTGTGACAACAGTATCAGCTTCCTAGATGACCTTAACAACTACTTTTCAAGGTTTGAGGCACTTAACACCACTCCGGCGAGAAAATCCATCCCTTGCCCTGATGAGCAGCCGCTCAACCTGGATATAGCGGATGTCCGAAAAACCCTGAGGAGAGTGAACCCCCGGAAAGCACTGGGACCTGATGACATTCCGGGCAAGGTGCTTAAGGGATGTGCAGACCAGCTGGCTGGGGTTCTCACAGACATCTTCAACATCTCGCTGACCCAGGCTGTGGTACCATCATGTTTTAAGACGGCCACAATCATTCCAGTGCCAAAAAAACCCACAATCTCCTCCCTCAATGATTACCGCCCCGTTGCACTCACTCCCATCATAATGAAGTGCTTCGAGAGGCTGGTAAAGGAATACATTGTCTCCAGACTTCCCCCCACATTCGACCCATACCAGTTTGCTTATCGCCCTAACCGCTCCACAGAGGACGCCATCTCCTCTGCACTCCACCTGAGCTTAGAACATTTGGAAGGAAAGGACACACACGTGCGGATGTTGTTCCTGGACTTCAGCTCAGCATTCAACACCATCATCCCGCAGCACTTGGTGAGCAAACTGGCCCCCCTTGGATTCAGTACCCCCCTTTGCAACTGGCTGCTTGACTTCCTCCCAGACAGACCCCAATCTGTGAGAGTGGGCAACAACACCTCCAGTGCCATCTCCCTGAGCACCGGCTCCCCCCAGGGCTGCGTCCTGAGTCCACTGCTGTTCACGTTGATGACTCATGACTGCTGCGCCAGGTCCACTACTAACCACGATGTGAAGTACACGACAGTAGTGGACCTCATCCGTGACAACAACGACATGGACTACAGGGAGGAGGTGAAACATCTGGTTGACTGGTGCAGAACCAACAACCTGGTCCTGAATGTCAACAAGACCAAGGAGATCATGGTTGACTTCAGGAAGCACCGGTCCAGCCACGCTCCACAGCAGTGGAGATAGTAAGCAGCACCAAGTTCCTGGGGGTGCAGATAACTGACAATATAACCTGGTCCCTACACACCGGAGCTCTTGTAAAAAGAGCTCAGCAGCGCATGCACTTTTTGCATGGGATGAAAAGAGCACAGCTCTCTCAGCAAATTCTACAGAGGCACTATAGAGAGCCTGCTGACCAACAGCATCTCTGTTTGGACTGGAGCCTGCAATGCCTCAGACTGGAAGTCTCTTCAGAGAGTGGTGAGGACGGCGGAAAAGATCATCAGGACTCCTCTTCCTCCTATCCAGGAGATGGCAAAAAGCCGCTGCCTGACCAGGGCTCAGAAAATCTGCAGAGACTCCTCCCACTCCCACCAAGGACTGTTTTCACTGCTGGACTCTAGGAAGAGGTTCCGCAGCCTCCGAAGCAGAACCTCCAGGTTCTGTAACAGCTTCTTCCCTCAGGCCGTAAGACTCTTGAACGCATCATAATTAAATGATCCCCTCAACTCCCCCCAAAATGGATTAACTCGCTGGAATAGAAAAGACAATATAACATACATCCATAAACGTGGACGCATGTGAAAAAGTGTAATATATTTATCTTTACAGTAATCTATTTATTTATTTATATATATTTATTTATTTTATATATATATATATATATATTTATATATTATTTATATATATTTATTTATTTATATATGCACCTTATTGCTTTTTTTATCCTGCACTACCATGAGCTTATGTAACAAAATTTTGTTCTTATCTGTGCTGTAAAGTTCAAATTTGAATGACAATAAAAAGGAAGTCTAAGTCTAGTCTAATATATATAAATATATATATATATATATATATATATATATATATATATATATATATATACATAGATATATATATATATATATATATATATATATATATATATATATGTATATATATATATATATATATATATATATATACATAGATATATATATATATATATATATATATATATATATATATATATATATATATATATATATATATATATATATATATACATACATATATATATATATATATATATATATATATATATATATATATCTATGTATATATATATATATATATATATATATATATATATATATATATATATATGTATATTTATATATTTATATATATATATATATATATATATATATATATATATATATATATATATATATATATATATATAAAACATTGAAATGTAGGTCTTGGATGACAAGTTTGAGACATGCCACGTGATAATACAACAATATGAGCTGATTTATGAGGTAATTCTTACTATTTAGTTTCATACATTTAATCAAGGTATTTTTTTTATAAATGTATGAATGTAGTTATCTGTCACCATAGAATATGTTTGTAACTTGTACTCCTCTATATATTTATTAATGTATTCAATAGTACGTAAACTGTACATAGAGCACCGTATTTTTCGGAGTATAAGTCGCTCCAGAGTATAAGTTGCACCGGCCGAAAATGCATAATAAAGAAGGAAAAAAAACATATATAATTCGCACTGGAGTATAAGTCGCATTTTTTGGGGAAATGTATTTGATAAAAGCCAACAGCAAGAATAGACATTTGAAAGGCAATTTAAAATAAATAAAGAATAGTGAACAACAGGCTGAATAAGTGTACGTAATATGCATACTTGCCAACCCTCCCGGATTTTCCGGGAGACTCCCGAAATTCAGCGCCTCTCCCGAAAACCTCCCGGGACAAATTTTCTCCCGAAAATCTCCCGAAATTCAGGCGGAGCTGGAGGCCACGCCCCCTCCAGCTCCATGCGGACCTGAGTCCGCTTTCCCACAATATAAAGAACGTCTACAGTAAAGCAGTCCGTCTGCCGTAAACAGCAATGTTGTGACACTCTTAAACAGGACAATACTGCCATCTAGTGCATTTGATGAAAGCACTTTTGTGCGTGCCACACAGCAATGCATAATCAGAGAGGGTGTTCAGCATGGTTAGAAAGATAGTGACAGAGAATAGAACAAGGATGGACAATTCAACCCTTAACTCAACAATGAGTAGATGAGTGTTATGTGTGTGTGTATGTGTAAATAAGTAAACACTGAAATTCAAGTATTTCTTTTATTTATATATATATATATATATATATATATATATATATATATATATATATATATATATATATATATATATATATATATATATATATATATATATATACACATATATATATATATATATATATATATATATATATATATATATATATATATATATATATATATATAGCTAGTATTCACTGAAAGTCAATTATTTCATATATATATATATATATATATATAGATATATCCATCCATCCATCCATTTTCTACCGCGTATTCCCTTCGGGGTCGCGGGGATATATATATATATATATATATATATATATATATATATATATATATATATATATATATATATATATATATATATATATATATATATATATATATATGAAATACTTGACTTGGTGAATTCTAGCTGTAAATATACTCCTCCCCTCTTAACCACGCCCCAACCACGCCCCCCCCAACCACGCCCCCCACACCCACCCCCCACCCCCCGAAATTGGAGGTCTCAAGGTTGGCAAGTATGGTTATATGAGGCATAAATAACCAACTGGTATGTTAACGTAACATATTATGGTAAGAGTCATTCAAATAACTATAACATATAGAACATGCTATACGTTTACCAAACAATCTGTCACTCCTAATCGCTAAATCCCATGAAATCTTATACGTCTAGTCTCTTACGTGAATGAGATCAATAATATTATAATGTGTTCATCATTTCACACATAAGTCGCTCCTGAGTATAAGTCGCACCCCCGGCCAAACTATGAAAAAAACTGCCACTTATAGTCCGAAAAATACGGTATCAACAAACAGGAAGTGAACAAACTATCAGTAATTGCTGAGGCAAGTAAACTCTGCTTCTTTCTACTCCTTTTCAGATATGTTGAATTGTGCAAATGATTTACTTCATTGTCACTTTGTTAGTGTGTATGTATGTATACATATTTATGCTTTTATTGCTATTTATGAATGCATCACAACTTGTCATACGATGAATCTGACTGTAGAAGAAAAAAATCATCTTTGGCAAGAAAGTGAAAATTTTGATTGGTCCAACGAAGAAGTTTTCAAGCTGCCTGCTGATTTTTAACCCAACAAATACTGTAAATATTTAGTATATTCATTTTTCACAGTGAAGTTGATTGTTTTGATGAAGCTATTTTAAATGTCCAATTTATGAATCAAAAAAACATCTAAAATCGGTAGCCTCAGTTAAAAGATCCAAACTTCTGAAGAATATATCACATCCATCCAATAAAATGAATCAAAAAATCCAAAATAAATTGCAACAACCTAGAAAAAAAGTAAGTATTTTGGGTCACCACTTGACCTTTCTGACGAAAAACTACAAAGTGGCTGACACACGTGCTAACAACTCCGTGAAACTAGTTCTTCATCTTGTCTCCCTGCAAACCTATTCTGGGCCCTGAAAGCACATCTCCTGGCCTTGGAAGTGTTGCCGTCAAAAGGCGCACGTCAAAGTCCATCAAGCGAGCTCCTGCAGCCGCGGAGACGGCGGCGAGCGCGGCGTGTTGTCACCCGAGCAAATGCTGAGTGACGCGCAGCCGGCGTTCCAGGAGCTGACGGTTGATGCGTGACAGCACTCGGCTCCAAACACCTTTTCTCATGTTAAACACACACAAAGTGCAGTCGTGTCCATGTGGGGAATTAACTTTCTCATGCTAAACACACACAAGTGCAGTTCGGTCCGTGTGGGGACGCACAGAACGTGAAGAAACTTAACTTTCTCATGCTAAACACACACAAGTGCAGTCGTGTCCATGTGGAAAATTTACTTTCTCATGCTAAACACACACAAGTGCAGTCATGTCCATGTGGAAAATTTACTTTCTCATGCTAAACACACAAAAGTAAAGTTCGGTCTGTGTGGGGACACACAGAACGTGAAGAAAATTAACTTTCTCATGCTAAACACACACAAGTGCAGTCGTGTCCATGTGGAAAATTTACTTTCTCATGCTAAACACACAAAAGTGCAGTTCGGTCCGTGTGGGGACGCACAGAACGTGAAGAAAATTAACTTTCTCATGCTAAACACACACAAGTGCAGTTCGGTCCATGTAGGGACGCACAGAACGTGAAGAAACGTAACTTTCTCATGCTAAACACACACAAGTGCAGTCGTGTCCATGTGGAAAATTTACTTTCTCATGCTAAACACACACAAGTGCAGTCGTGTCCATGTGGGAAATTTACTTTCTCATGCTAAACACACAAAAGTGCAGTTCGGTCTGTGTGGGGACACACAGAACGTGAAGAAACTTAACTTTCTCATGCTAAACACACACAAGTGCAGTCGTGTCCATGTGGAAAATTTACTTTCTCATGCTAAACACACACAAGTGCAGCCGTGTCCATGTGGAAAATTTACTTTCTCATGCTAAACACACACAAGTGCAGTTCGGTCCGTGTGGGGACGCACAGAACGTGAAGAAAATTAACTTTCTCATGCTAAACACACACAAGTGCAGTCGTTTCCATGTGGAAAATTTACTTTCTCATGCTAAACACACACAAGTGCAGTCGGGTCCATGTGGAAAATTTACTTTCTCATGCTAAACACACAAAAGTGCAGTTCGGTCTGTGTGGGGACACACAGAACGTGAAGAAAAAAACTTTCTCATGCTAAACACACAAAAGTGCAGTTCGGTCCATGTGGGGATGCACAGAACGTGAAGAAACTTAACTTTCTCATGCTACACACACACAAGTGCAGTCGTGTCCATGTGGAAAATTTACTTCCTCATGCTAAACACACACAAGTGCAGTCGTGTCCATGTGGAAAATTTACTTCCTCATGCTAAACACACACAAGTGCAGTCGTGTCCATGTGGAAAATTTACTTTCTCATGCTAAACACACAAAAGTGCAGTTCGGTCTGTGTGGGGACGCACAGAACGTGAAGAAAATTAACTTTCTCATGCTAAACACACAAAAGTGCAGTTCGGTCCATGTGGGGACGCACAGAACGTGAAGAAACTTAACTTTCTCATGCTAAACACACACAAGTGCAGTCGTGTCCATGTGGAAAATTTACTTTCTCATGCTAAACACACACAAGTGCAGTCGTGTCCATGTGGAAAATTTACTTTCTCATGCTAAACACACACAAGTGCAGTCGTGTCCATGTGGAAAATTTACTTTCTCATGCTAAACACACACAAGTGCAGTCGTGTCCATGTGGAAAATTTACTTTCTCATGCTAAACACACAAAAGTGAAGTTCGGTCTGTGTGGGGACGCACAGAACGTGAAGAAACTTAACTTTCTCATGCTAAACACACACAAGTGCAGTCGTGTCCATGTGGAAAATTTACTTTCTCATGCTAAACACACACAAGTGCAGTCGTGTCCATGTGGAAAATTTACTTTCTCATGCTAAACACACACAAGTGCAGTCGTGTCCATGTGGAAAATTAACTTTCTCATGCTAAACACACACAAGTGCAGTTCGGTCCGTGTGGGGACACACAGAACGTGAAGAAAATTAACTTTCTCATGCTAAACACACACAAGTGCAGTCGTGTCCATGTGGAAAATTTACTTTCTCATGCTAAACACACACAAGTGCAGTCGTGTCCATGTGGAAAATTTACTTTCTCATGCTAAACACACAAAAGTGCAGTTCGGTCTGTGTGGGGACGCACAGAACGTGAAGAAAATTAACTTTCTCATGCTAAACACACAAAAGTGCAGTTCGGTCCATGTGGGGACGCACAGAACGTGAAGAAACTTAACTTTCTCATGCTAAACACACACAAGTGCAGTCGTGTCCATGTGGAAAATTTACTTTCTCATGCTAAACACACACAAGTGCAGTCGTGTCCATGTGGAAAATTTACTTTCTCATGCTAAACACACAAAAGTGCAGTTCGGTCTGTGTGGGGACGCACAGAACGTGAAGAAACTTAACTTTCTCATGCTAAACACACACAAGTGCAGTCGTGTCCATGTGGAAAATTTACTTTCTCATGCTAAACACACACAAGTGCAGTCGTGTCCATGTGGAAAATTTACTTTCTCATGCTAAACACACACAAGTGCAGTCGTGTCCATGTGGAAAATTAACTTTCTCATGCTAAACACACACAAGTGCAGTTCGGTCTGTGTGGGGACGCACAGAACGTGAAGAAACTTAACTTTCTCATGCTAAACACACACAAGTGCAGTCGTGTCCATGTGGAAAATGTACTTTCTCATGCTAAACACACACAAGTGCAGTTGTGTCCATGTGGAAAATGTACTTTCTCATGCTAAACACACAAAAGTGCAGTTCGGTCTGTGTGGGGACACACAGAACGTGAAGAAAATTAACTTTCTCATGCTAAACACACAAAAGTGCAGTTCGGTCCATGTGGGGACGCACAGAACGTGAAGAAACTTAACTTTCTCATGCTAAACACACACAAGTGCAGTCGTGTCCATGTGGAAAATTTACTTTCTCATGCTAAACACAAAAAAGTGCAGTTCGGTCTGTGTGGGGACGTACAGAACGTGAAGAAAATTAACTTTCTCATGCTAAACACACAAAAGTGCAGTTCGGTCCATGTGGGGACGCACAGAACGTGAAGAAACTTAACTTTCTCATGCTAAACACACACAAGTGCAGTCGTGTCTATGTGGAAAATTTACTTTCTCATGCTAAACACACACAAGTGCAGTCGTGTCCATGTGGAAAATTTACTTTCTCATGCTAAACACACACAAGTGCAGTCGTGTCCATGTGGAAAATTTACTTTCTCATGCTAAACACACAAAAGTGCAGTTCGGTCTGTGTGGGGACGCACAGAACGTGAAGAAAATTATCTCTCTCATGCTAAACACACACAAGTGCAGTCGTGTCCATGTGGAAAATTTACTTTCTTATGCTAAACACACACAAGTGCAGTCGTGTCCATGTGGAAAATTAACTTTCTCATGCTAAACACACAAAAGTGCAGTTCGGTCCATGTGGGGACGCACAGAACGTGAAGAAACTTAACTTTCTCATGCTAAACACACATAAGTGCAGTTCGGTCCATGTGGGGACGCACAGAACGTGAAGAAACTTAACTTTCTCATGCTAAACACACACAAGTGCAGTCGTGTCCATGTGGAAAATTTACTTTCTCATGCTAAACACACAAAAGTGCAGTTCGGTCTGTGTGGGGACGCACAGAACGTGAAGAAAATTAACTTTCTCATGCTAAACACACAAAAGTGCAGTTCGGTCCATGTGGGGACGCACAGAAGGTGAAGAAACTTAACTTTCTCATGCTAAACACACACAAGTGCAGTCGTGTCCATGCGGAAAATTTACTTTCTCGTGCTAAACACACACAAGTGCAGTCGTGTCCATGTGGAAAATTTACTTTCTCATGCTAAACACACAAAAGTGCAGTTCGGTCTGTGTGGGGACGCACAGAACGTGAAGAAAATTAACTTTCTCATGCTAAACACACACAAGTGCAGTTCGGTCCTTGTGGAAAATTAACTTTCTCATGCTAAACACACACAAGTGCAGTCGTGTCCATGTGGAAAATTTACTTTCTCATGCTAAACACACAAAAGTGCAGTTCGGTCTGTGTGGGGACACACAGAACGTGAAGAAAATTAACTTTCTCATGCTAAACACACACAAGTGCAGTCGTGTCCATGTAGAAAATTTAGTTTCTCATGCTAAACACACAAAAGTGCAGTTCGGTCTGGTGAAGAAAATTAACTTTCTCATGCTAAACACACAAAAGTGCAGTTCGGTCCATGTGGGGACGCACAGAACGTGAAGAAACTTAACTTTCTCATGCTAAACACACACAAGTGCAGTCGTGTCCATGTGGAAAATTTACTTTCTCATGCTAAACACACACAAGTGCAGTCGTGTCCATGTGGAAAATTAACTTTCTCATGCTAAACACACAAAAGTGCAGTTCGGTCCATGTGGGGACGCACAGAACGTGAAGAAACTTAACTTTCTCATGCTAAACACACACAAGTGCAGTCGTGTCCATGCGGAAAATTTACTTTCTCATGCTAAACACACACAAGTGCAGTCGTGTCCATGTGGAAAATTTACTTTCTCATGCTAAACACACAAAAATGCAGTTCGGTCTGTGTGGGGACGCACAGAACGTGAAGAAAATTAACTTTCTCATGCTAAACACACACAAGTGCAGTTCGGTCCTTGTGGAAAATTAACTTTCTCATGCTAAACACACACAAGTGCAGTCGTGTCCATGTGGAAAATTTACTTTCTCATGCTAAACACACAAAAGTGCAGTTCGGTCTGTGTGGGGACACACAGAACGTGAAGAAAATTAACTTTCTCATGCTAAACACACACAAGTGCAGTCGTGTCCATGTGGAAAATTTAGTTTCTCATGCTAAACACACAAAAGTGCAGTTCGGTCTGGTGAAGAAAATTAACTTTCTCATGCTAAACACACAAAAGTGCAGTTCGGTCCATGTGGGGACGCACAGAACGTGAAGAAACTTAACTTTCTCATGCTAAACACACACAAGTGCAGTCGTGTCCATGTGGAAAATGTACTTTCTCATGCTAAACACACACAAGTGCAGTCGTGTCCATGTGGAAAATTTACTTTCTCATGCTAAACACACAAAAGTGCAGTTCGGTCTGTGTGGGGACACACAGAACGTGAAAAAAATTAACTTTCTCATGCTAAACACACAAAAGTGCAGTTTGGTCTGTGTGGGGACACACAGAACGTGAAGAAACTTAATTTTCTCATGCTAAACACACACAAGTACAGTCGTGTCCATGTGGAAAATGTACTTTCTCATGCTAAACACACACAAGTGCAGTCGTGTCCATGTGGAAAATTTACTTTCTCATGCTAAACACACAAAAGTGCAGTTCGGTCTGTGTGGGGACACACAGAACGTGAAAAAAATTAACTTTCTCATGCTAAACACACAAAAGTGCAGTTCGGTCCATGTGGGGACGCACAGAACGTGAAGAAACTTAACTTTCTCATGCTAAACACACACAAGTACAGTCGTGTCCATGTGGAAAATTTACTTTCTCATGCTAAACACACACAAGTGCAGTCGTGTCCATGTGGAAAATTTACTTCCTTATGCTAAACACACACAAGTGCAGTCGTGTCCATGTGGAAAATTTACTTTCTCATGCTAAACACACAAAAGTGCAGTTCGGTCTGTGTGGGGACACACAGAACGTGAAGAAAATTAACTTTCTCATGCTAAACACACAAAAGTGCAGTTCGGTCCATGTGGGGACGCACAGAACGTGAAGAAACTTAACTTTCTCATGCTAAACACACACAAGTGCAGTCGTGTCCATGTGGAAAATGTACTTTCTCATGCTAAACACACACAAGTGCAGTTGTGTCCATGTGGAAAATGTACTTTCTCATGCTAAACACACAAAAGTGCAGTTCGGTCTGTGTGGGGACACACAGAACGTGAAGAAAATTAACTTTCTCATGCTAAACACACAAAAGTGCAGTTCGGTCTGTGTGGGGACGCACAGAACGTGAAGAAACTTAACTTTCTCATGCTAAACACACACAAGTGCAGTCGTGTCCATGTGGAAAATGTACTTTCTCATGCTAAACACACACAAGTGCAGTTGTGTCCATGTGGAAAATGTACTTTCTCATGCTAAACACACAAAAGTGCAGTTCGGTCTGTGTGGGGACACACAGAACGTGAAGAAAATTAACTTTCTCATGCTAAACACACAAAAGTGCAGTTCGGTCCATGTGGGGACGCACAGAACGTGAAGAAATTTAACTTTCTCATGCTAAACACACACAAGTGCAGTTCGGTCCATGTGGGGACGCACAGAACGTGAAGAAACTTAACTTTCTCATGCTAAACACACACAAAGTGCAGTCGTGTCCATGTGGAAAATTTACTTTCTCATGCTAAACACACACAAGTGCACTCGTGTCCATGTGGAAAATTTACTTTCTCATGCTAAACACACAAAAGTGCAGTTCGGTCTGTGTGGGGACGCACAGAACGTGAAGAAAATTAACTTTCTCATGCTAAACACACACAAGTGCAGTCGTGTCCATGTGGAAAATTAACTTTCTCATGCTAAACACACAAAAGTGCAGTTCGGTCCATGTGGAAAATTAACTTTCTCATGCTAAACACACACAAGTGCAGTCGTGTCCATGTGGAAAATTTACTTTCTCATGCTAAACACACAAAAGTGCAGTTCGGTCTGTGTGGGGACACACAGAACGTGAAGAAAATTAACTTTCTCATGCTAAACACACAAAAGTGCAGTTCGGTCCATGTGGGGACGCACAGAACGTGAAGAAATTTAACTTTCTCATGCTAAACACACACAAGTGCAGTTCGGTCCATGTGGGGACGCACAGAACGTGAAGAAACTTAACTTTCTCATGCTAAACACACACAAAGTGCAGTCGTGTCCATGTGGAAAATTAACTTTCTCATGCTAAACACACACAAGTGCAGTCGTGTCCATGTGGAAAATTTACTTTCTCATGCTAAACACACACAAGTGCACTCGTGTCCATGTGGAAAATTTACTTTCTCATGCTAAACACACAAAAGTGCAGTTCGGTCTGTGTGGGGACGCACAGAACGTGAAGAAAATTAACTTTCTCATGCTAAACACACACAAGTGCAGTCGTGTCCATGTGGAAAATTAACTTTCTCATGCTAAACACACAAAAGTGCAGTTCGGTCCATGTGGAAAATTAACTTTCTCATGCTAAACACACACAAGTGCAGTCGTGTCCATGTGGAAAATTTACTTTCTCATGCTAAACACACAAAAGTGCAGTTCGGTCTGTGTGGGGACGCACAGAACGTGAAGAAAATTAACTTTCTCATGCTAAACACACACAAGTGCAGTCGTGTCCATGTGGAAAATTTACTTTCTCATGCTAAACACACAAAAGGAGGCAGCAGACAGGTACCGACAGGCCAAGCGGTGTGCGGCTTCAGCGGTCGCGGAGGCAAAAACTCGGACATGGGAGGAGTTCGGGGAGGCCATGGAAAAAGACTTCCGGACGGCTTCGAAGCAATTCTGGACCACCATCCGCCGCCTCAGGAAGAGGAAGCAGTGCAGTGTCAACACCGTGTATGGTGGGGATGGTGCTCTGCTGACCTCGACTGCGGATGTTGTGGATCGGTGGAGGGAATACTTCGAAGACCTCCTCAATCCTACCAGCACGTCTTCCTATGAGGAAGAAGGGCCTGGGGAATCTGTGGTGGGCTCTCCTATTTCTGGGGCTGAGGTTGCCGAGGTAGTTAAAAAGCTCCTCGGTGGCAAGGCCCCGGGGGTGGATGAGAACCGCCCGGAGTTCCTTAAGGCTCTGGATGTTGTGGGGCTGTCTTGGTTGACAAGACTCTGCAACATCGCGTGGACATCGGGGGCGGTACCTCTGGATTGGCAGACCGGGGTGGTGGTTCCTCTCTTTAAGAAGGGGAACCAGAGGGTGTGTTCCAACTATCGTGGGATCACACTCCTCAGCCTTCCCGGTAAGGTCTATTCAGGTGTACTGGAGAGGAGGCTACGCCGGATAGTCGAACCTCGGATTCAGGAGGAACAGTGTGGTTTTCGTCCTGGTCGTGGAACTGTTGACCAGCTCTATACTCTCGGCAGGGTCCTTGAGGGTGCATGGGAGTTTGCCCAACCAGTCTACATGTGCTTTGTGGACTTGGAGAAGGCATTTGACCGTGTACCCCGGGAAGTCCTGTGGGGAGTGCTCAGAGAGTATGGGGTAACGGACTGTCTTATTGTGGCAGTTCGCTCCCTGTATGATCAGTGTCAGAGCTTGGTCCGCATTGCCGGCAGTAAGTCGGACACGTTTCCAGTGAGGGTTGGACTCCGCCAAGGCTGCCCTTTGTCACCCATTCTGTTCATAACCTTTATGGACAGAATTTCTAGGCGCAGTCAGGGCGTTGAGGGGATCTGGTTTGGTGGCTGCAGGATTAGGTCTTTGCTATTTGCAGATGATGTGGTCCTGATGGCTTCCTCTGGCCAAGATCTTCAGCTCTCGCTGGATCGGTTCGCAGCCGAGTGTGAAGCGACTGGGATGGGAATCAGCACCTCCAAGTCCGAGTCCATGGTTCTCTCCCGGAAAAGGGTGGAGTGCCATCTCCGGGTTGGGGAGGAGATCTTGCCCCAAGTGGAGGAGTTCAAGTACCTCGGAGTCTTGTTCACGAGTGGGGGAAGAGTGGATCGTGAGATCGACAGGCGGATCGGTGCGGCGTCTTCAGTAATGCGGACGCTGTATCGATCCGTTGTGGTGAAGAAGGAGCTGAGCCGGAAGGCAAAGCTCTCGATTTACCGGTCGATCTACGTTCCCATCCTCACCTATGGTCATGAGCTTTGGGTCATGACCGAAAGGACAAGATCACGGGTACAAGCGGCCGAAATGAGTTTCCTCCGCCGAGTGGCGGGGCTCTCCCTTAGAGATAGGGTGAGAAGCTCTGTCATTCGGGGGGAGCTCAAAGTAAAGCCGCTGCTCCTCCACATCGAGAGGAGCCAGATGAGGTGGTTCGGGCATCTGGTCAGGATGCCACCCGAACGCCTCCCTAGGAAGGTGTTTCGGGCACGTCCGACCGGTAGGAGGCCACGGGTAAGACCCAGGACACACTGGGAAGACTATCTCTCCCGGCTGGCCTGGGAACGCCTCGGGATCCCCCGGGAGGAGCTGGACGAAGTGGCTGGGGAGAGGGAAGTCTGGGCTTCCCTGCTTAGGCTGCTGCCCCCGCGACCCGACCTCGGATAAGCGGAAGAAGATGGATGGATGGATGGAAACACACACAAGTGCAGTCGTGTCCATGTGGAAAATTTACTTTCTCATGCTAAGCACACAAAAGTGCAGTTCGGTCTGTGTGGGGACACACAGAACGTGAAGAAAATTTACTTTCTCATGCTAAACACACATAAGTGCAGTTCGGTCCATGTGGGGACGCACAGAACGTGAAGAAACTTAACTTTCTCATGCTAAACACACACAAGTGTAGTCGTGTCCATGTGGAAAATTTACTTTTTCATGCTAAACACACACAAGTGCAGTCGTGTCCATGTGGAAAATTTACTTTCTCATGCTAAACACACAAAAGTGCAGTTCGGTCCGTGTGGGGACGCACAGAACGTGAAGAAAATGAACTTTCTCATGCTAAACACACACAAGTGCAGTTCGGTCCATGTGGGGACGCACAGAACGTGAAGAAACGTAACTTTCTCATGCTAAACACACACAAGTGCAGTCGTGTCCATGTGGAAAATTTACTTTCTCATGCTAAACACACAAAAGTGCAGTTCGGTCTGTGTGGGGACACACAGAACGTGAAGAAAATGAACTTTCTCATGCTAAACACACAAAAGTGCAGTCGTGTAAATGTGGGGACGCACAGAACGTGAAGAAAATGAGTGTTTGCTTGACTCATATTTAGGAGTTGATTGAACTGAAGTGAAAAAGAATGAGAAGGAGAGAAGCCTGAGGAGCAAAGTCCTTAAAGATGGGCCTGAAATATGAGGGGACTTTAATGTGACAGTGTGAAATTGGAGCACCTTTAGAGACCCTCTCTTCTATTCGTCTCTTGTCAGCTTAGTCCTGTCTTTTCTCTAACGCTCATTAATTGTGGAGAAAGTCTCCTTCAGGTGAGTCCATTAGGACGGACTCGTGTGTGGCCCTTTTATTACAAAGCAATATTTCACATCACATTTCTCCACCAACATTCTTTATTTCCAACTTTTTGTTTTCCACAGGAATGAATCCAACCATACAAATAGGAACAAAAGTAGAATTATTAGCAATTACAAAAAAACTAGTGTTACATGCTGAATATTCTCTTTTTTTTGCATTACCAACACCAGTCATTTGACATTTCACATGTTTTTGTTCACTATTTACATTTTGAACTAAAATAATGAATGTTTTTTTAAATGCTACCGAAACGAATTTTTTATGATTTTTTTTCTTATTTTTTTTTACACTATTTATTAAATTTGGAACTATAATAATAAATGTTGCTTTTTTAAATGCTACCAAAATGACTTTTTAAGGGTCTTTTTTCTTATTTATTTTTCACTATTTAAATTTTGAACTCTAATAATAAAAACTTTTTTTTTTTTATAAAAGCTACTGAAATTACTTTTTAGGTTATGTTTTTCTTTTTTTTCACTATTTAAATTTTGAACTATAATAATGAATGTTTTTTTAAATGCTACCGAAATGACTTTTTTAAGATGTTTTTTTTCTATTTTTTTTCCACTATTTAAATTTGGAATTATAATAATAAATGTTGTTTTTTTAATTGCTACCAAAATGACTATTTAAGGGTCATTTTTCTTATTTATTTTTCACTATTTAAATTTTCAACTATAATAATAAATACTTTATTTTTATTTTTATAAATGCTACCGAAATGACTTTTTAGGTTCTTTTTTTCTTTCTTTCACTATTTAAATTTTGAACTATAATAATGAATGTTTTTTTTAAATGCTACCGAAATGACTTTTTAAAGTTTTTTTTTTCTTATTTATTTATCACTATTTAAATTTTGAACAATAATAATAAATACTTTTAATTTTTATTTTGTATAAATGCTACCGAAATGACTTTTAATGTTCTTTTTTTCCACTATTTAAATTTGGAACTATAATAATAAATGTGTGTTTTTAAATGCTACCAAAATGACTTTTTAATGGTCTTTTTTCTTATTTATTTTTCACTATTTAAATTTTGAACTATAATAATAAATACTTTTTTTTTTAATAAATGCTACCGAAATGACTTTTTAGGTTCTTTTTTTCTTTCTTTCACTATTTAAATTTTGAACTATAATAATGAATGTTTTTTTTAAATGCTACCGAAATGACTTTTTAAAGTTTTTTTCTTTCTTATTTATTTATCACTATTTAAATTTTGAACAATAATAATAAATACTTTTTATTTTTATTTTGTATAAATGCTACCGAAATGACTTTTTATGTTGTTTCTTTCCACTATTTAAATTTGGAACTATAATAATAAATGTGTGTTTTTAAATGCTACCAAAATGACTTTGTAAGGGTCTTTTTTCTTATTTATTTTTCACTATTTAAATTTTGAACTATAATAATTAATACTTTTTTTTTTTTTATAAATGCTACCGAAATGACTTTTTAGGTTATTTTTTTTCTTTTTTTCACTATTTAAATTTTGAACTATAATAATGAATGTTTTTTTAAATGCTACCGAAATGACATTTTTAAGTTTTTTTTTTCTTATTTATTTATCACTATTTAAATTTTGAACAATAATAATAAATACTTTTTATTTTTATTTTGTATAAATGCTACCGAAATGACTTTTTAGGTTGTTTTTTTTCCCACCATTTAAATTTTGAACTATAATAATAAATGTGTGTTTTTAAATGCTACCAAAATGACTTTTTCAAGTTTTTTTTTTTTTTTCAATATTTGTTAATACATCAACATTTAAATTGTGTATGCTAAAATGTTTTTGTTGTTGCTGTAATTAAGTCAAAAAAAATGCAAATTATTTGAATCAAACAATGAAATACTCAAGTATAGAAATCCAAGATGAATAAAAACAATTCTAGAAGACTTTTAAAAGTAAACATAAATGCACAACCTGCTAAATATGCACCTTAATGACAATATGGATGTATATTTTTTATTATAATTTGTGCTATGTGAACCTGACTTTGAACTTTCTTATTAAAGACCGCGATGTAATTACAAAAGGTACACATTATATACAGTTTATACCAATATGGATACATTATATTATAGTTTCTGTTTGTTGAGGTTTGACTGAAATTATTTATTTGTTTTAATATTAAACAAAGAGATTGAAGAGCAGCAAAGTTCAAGGTGGAGGATTCTTTCATTTTCAGTCTTCAAGGGACTTCTGTCTGGTCATCATTATCTATTAATATGCGAGCATAAATAAAAGCTGCTGTTGCTGATCAAAAACAGAAACAACTGTGACTCAAATCAGATGTTTCTTTTGCGCGGACTTCTTACAGTTTGCACAATCCATCTGTTTGAGTGTCTGTGAAGGAGATGTTCAACCATCAGCTTCTTATTAGTGCACTTGTTAAACATGCAAATCAAACATTTTTGCAGCATGTGCACAAAATAAAGCTGATGTTGATGATTTATTAATGAAAAACGACAATACATTTCTATAAGAGCACACAGCAGGAATGGGCTCCAAAAGGACAATTAAAAAGTGAGTCTTGGAACAAAGCGGGCCCTCCATTACTATTACCTCCGCACTTGGAGCGCCGGAAAAGAAAAGTTAAAGTACGGCGACAAAGAAAGTTAGCAGTCCTCCCCGTTATGTGTGGCTTCCAAAGAAAACTCTCTCTCACATGATTACTCAAAGTTAACCTTACGCATTGGGAGGGGGGCCCAAAAAAAAAAAAGAAGAGAAAAAGGCGTTTGAAGGCTTTCCTTGTGTCATACGAGCAAACGCTTTCAACTGCGACGACTCAAACAGACTTTCATATGAAGCTGTCACATCACAGTCATCTCCAAACTCAAGCGTCTGCCTCCAAATATTTATGTAATCACTCATTCTAATAGAGGAGTTTGCACGCTCTTATTTTATTCATTCGCCAAATCCTCCGTCACGCTAAGCGAAAGGTTCCTTGATTGTTTTTGCACGTCCAAACGCAAATTGATGGAGACTCGACGTTTCTTTAATATCCAAACACAGAAATGTTTGTTGTTTTTTCGGTAACCTTCAAAAAGCCAATGGGCTCCGTCTTCTGCCCTGGCTAGCTTAGCAACAGCGGCCATTTTGTCTCGCTTTGGCATAGGTCCCCACTTTGGCGGATTTTTTATGGACTTATTTATTTATCCTTATAATCACATGTGCCTCCTTTGCATTTCTATTTTTTTTTTTCATGCAAAAGGCACGTGAGCGTGTTTCCCTGCACGTGTGTGTGTGTGTGTGTGTGTGTGTGTGTGTGTGTGTGTGTGTGTGTGTGTGTGTGTGTGTGTGTGTGTGTGTGTGTGAGCCACAAACGTATAGGGGAGGTGCACGTTTAACACACACATAATGGGATGAGCGGATCCTTTTCTTGGAGCGCGCGTCAGCCACCCGCTGCTTCCAGCGCTAACCGTGCGAGGACAAACGACCGCAGGATGTTTAAATTCAGCCGTCCAGGGGTTACGGACGCGCTGGAAGGCTCCAAACTTGACGGGAAAACGAAAGAATGCGGGAGCGGCGACTTGAATATTTGAGCAATGCTAACACGTAATTACAGTTTGATGGCAAAACTGGACAATCATGCAATATATATACTATACATGACCTTTTGCACTATATTAATTTATATTATTATGTGTTGTCAATTTTGTACTTTTTTTGTTATTATTATTTTTTATGTCATTTCCTAAAATAAATTAAAAAAAGAAAGAAAAAAAAAGGGAAAAACTGGAAAAAAATGAAGTGGTGTTTTTGTATATTTCTATTGGTGATGATTAATTTATATTATTATGTGTTGTCAACTTTGTACTTTTTTTGTTATTAATATTTTTTATGTCATTGCCTGAAATTTAAAAATAAATAAATAAAATAAATTAAAAAAATAAAAATGAAGTAGTGTTTTTGTCTTAAATCTTGTATATTTCTATTGGTGATGATTAATTTATATTATTATGTGTTGTCAACTTTGTACTTTTTTTGTTACTATTATTTTTTATGTCATTGCCTGAAATAAATTAAAAAAAAAAAAAAAATGAAGTGGTGTTTTTGTCTTAAATCTTGTACATTTCTATTGATGATGATTAATTTATATTATTATGTGTTGTCAACTTTGTACTTTTTTTATTATTATTTTTTATGTCATTGCCTAAAATAAATTAAAAAAAGAAAGAAAAAAAAAGGAAAAAACTGAAAAAAAATGAAGTGGTGTTTTTGTCTTAAATCTTGTATATTTCTATTGGTGATGATTAATTTATATTATTATGTGTTGTCAACTTTGTACTTTTTTTATTATTATTTTTTATGTCATTGCCTAAAATAAATTAAAAAAAGAAAGAAAAAAAAAGGAAAAAACTGAAAAAAAATGAAGTGGTGTTTTTGTCTTAAATCTTGTACATTTCTATTGGTGATGATTAATTTATATTATTATGGGTTGTCAACTTTGTACTTTTTTTGTTATTATTATTTTTTATGTCATTGCCTGAAATAAATTAAAAAGAAATTAAAAAAAATGAAGTGGTGTTTTTGTCCTAAATCTTGTATATTTATATTGGTGATGATTCATTTATATTATTATGTGTTGTCAACTTTGTACTTTTTTTGTTATTATTATTTTTTATGTCATTGCCTGAAATAAATTAAAAAAAGAAAAAACAAAAAAAGGAAAAAAAACAAAAAAAATAAAGTGGTGTTTTTGTCTTAAATCTTGTATATTTCTATTGGTGATGATTAATGTATATTATTATGTGTTGTCAACTTTGTACTTTTTTTGTTATTATTATTTTGTATGTCATTGCCTGAAATAAAGAAAAAAAAGAAAAAAAAAGAAAAAAAATGAAGTGGTGTTTTTGTCTTAAATCTTGTATATTTCTATTGGTGATGATTAATTTATATTATTATGTGTTGTCAACTTTGTACTTTTTTTGTTATTATTATTTCTTATGTCATTGCCTGAAATAAAAAAAATAAAGAAAAAAAATTAAAAAAAAAAGAAAAAAAATGAAGTGGTGTTTTTGTCTTAAATCTTGTATATTTCTATTGGTGATGATTCATTTATATTATTATGGGTTGTCAACTTTGTACTTTTTTTGTTATTATTATTTTTTATGTCATTGCCTGAAAAAAAAAAAAAAAAAAAAAAAAAGTGGTGTTTTTGTCTTAAATCTTGTATATTTCTATTGGTGATGATTCATTTATATTATTATGGGTTGTCAACTTTGTACTTTTTTTGTTATTATTATTTTTTATGTCATTGCCTGAAATAAATTAAACAATTTTTTTTTTTTTTAAATAAAAATGAAGTGGTGTTTTTGTCTTAAATCTTGTACATTTCTATTTGTGATGATTAATTTATAATATTATGTGTTGTCAACTTTGTACTTTTTTTGTTATTATTATTTTTTATGTCATTGCCTAAAATAAATAAAAAAAAGAAAGAAAAAAAAAGGAAAAAAAAGAAAAAAAATGAAGTGGTGTTTTTGTCTTAAATCTTGTATATTTCTATTGGTGATGATTAATTTATATTATTATGTGTTGTCAACTTTGTACTTTTTTTGTTATTATTATTTTTTATGTCATTGCCTGAAATAAATTAAAAAAAGAAAAAAAAAAAAAAAGGAAAAAAAAGAAAAAAAACGAAGTGGTGTTTTTGTCTTAAATCTTGTATATTTCTATTGGTGATGATTAATTTATATTATTATATGTTGTCAACTTTGTACTTTTTTTGTTATTATTATTTTTTATGTCATTGCCTGAAATAAATAAAAATAAAATAAAAAAATGAACTGGTGTTTTTGTCTTAAATCTTGTATATTTCTATTGGTGATGATTAATTTATATTATTATGTGTTGTCAACTTTGTACTTTTTTTGTTATTATTATTTTTTATATCATTGCCTGAAATAAATAAAAAAAAAAAATAAAAAAAAATAAAAAAAATGAAGTGGTGTTTTTGTCTTAAATCTTGTATATTTCTATTGGTGATGATTAATTTATATTATTATGTGTTGTCAACTTTGTACTTTTTTTGTTATTATTATTTTTTATGTCATTGCCTGAAATAAATAAATAAAAAATAAAAAAATGAAGTGGTGTTTTTGTCTTAAATCTTGTATATTTCTATTGGTGATGATTAATTTATATTATTATGTGTTGTCAACTTTGTAGTTTTTTTGTTATTATTATTTTTTATGTCATTGCCTGAAATAAATTTTTAAAAAAAATTAAAAAAAAATTAAAAAAAATGAAGTGGTGTTTTTGTCTTAAATCTTGTATATTTCTATTGGTGATGATTAATTTATATTATTATGTGTTGTCAACTTTGTACTTTTTTTGTTATTATTATTTCTTATGTCATTGCCTGAAATAAATAAAAATAAAAATAAATAAAAATGAAGTGGTGTTTTTGTCTTAAATCTTGTATATTTCTATTGGTGATGATTAATTTATATTATTATGTGTTGTCAACTTTGTACTTTTTTTGTTATTATTATTTTTTATGTCATTCCCTGAAATAAATAAAAAAAATAAAAAAAAAAATAAAGTGGTGTTTTTGTCTTAAATCTTGTATATTTCTATTGGTGATGATTAATTTATATTATTATGTGTTGTCAACTTTGTACTTTTTTTGTTATTATTATTTCTTATGTCATTGCCTGAAATAAAAAAAATAAAAAAAATAAAAAAATGAAGTGGTGTTTTTGTCTTAAATCTTGTATATTTCTATTGGTGATGATTAATTTATATTATTATGTGTTGTCAACTTTGTACTTTTTTTGTTATTATTATTTCTTATGTCATTGCCTGAAATAAAAAAAAAATAAATAAAAAAAAAATGAAGTGGTGTTTTTGTCTTAAATCTTGTATATTTCTATTGGTGATGATTAATTTATATTATTATGTGTTGTCAACTTTGTACTTTTTTTGTTATTATTATTTTTAATGTCATTCCCTGAAATAAATTAAAAAAAGAAAAAAAAAGGAAAAAAAAGAAAGAAAATGAAGTGGTGTTTTTGTCTTAAATCTTGTATATTTCTATTGGTGATGATTAATTTATATTATTATGGGTTGTCAACTTTGTACTTTTTTGTTATTATTATTTTTTATGTCATTGCCTGAAATAAAAAAATAAATAAAATAAAATAAATAAAAAAAATAAAAATGAAGTAGTGTTTTTGTCTTAAATCTTGTATATTTATATTGGTGATGATTCATTTATATTATTATGGGTTGTCAACGTTGTACTTTTTTTGTTATTATTATTTCTTATGTCATTGCCTAAAATAAATTAAAAAAAGAAAGAAAAAAAAAAGGAAAAAAAAGAAAAAAAATGAAGTGGTGTTTTTGTCTTAAATCTTGTATATTTCTATTGGTGATGATTAATTTATATTATTATGTGTTGTCAACTTTGTACTTTTTTTGTTATTATTATTTTTTATGTTATTGCCTGAAATAAATTTAAAAAAAAGAAAAAAGAAAAAAGGAAAAAAAAGAAAAAAATTGAAGTGGTGTTTTTGTCTTAACTCTTGTATATTTCTATTGGTGATGATTAATTTATATTATTATGTGTTGTCAACTTTGTACTTTTTTTGTTATTATTATTTTTTATGTCATTGCCTGAAATAAAAAAATTAAATAAAAAAATAAAAAAAAAATAAAAAATGAAGTGGCGTTTTTGTCTTAAATCTTGTATATTTCTATTGGTGATGTCAAATGTTTGTTTTTTTAAATTGATGAATCACACTTTTAAATTTATATTAATCATGATTAATCACATGAATTACTCGCTTGCATAATTTCAATGAAATGAAAAAAAGACCCCAATAGCAATAGAAATAATTGACATTATTTACTTAAGTGCATGTCATTTATTTATTCAAAACTGGGAAAAAAGTTTGATCAGGGTGTATTTTTATTTCTATTGGTGATGATTAATTTATATTATTATGTGTTGTCAACTTTGTACTTTTTTTGTTATTATTATTTTTTATGTCATTGCCTGAAATAAAATAAAAATAAAAATAAATAAAAATGAAGTGGCGTTTTTATCTTAAATCTTGTATATTTCTATTGGTGATGTCAAATGTTTTTTTTTTTAAATTGATTAATCACACTTTTAAATTCAGATTAATCATGATTAATCACATGAATTACTCGCTTGCATAATTTCAATGAAATTAAAAAAAAGACCCCAATAGCAATAGAAATAATTGACATTATTTAATTAAGTGCACGTCATTTATTTATTCAAAACTGGAAAAAAAGTTTGATCAGGGTGTATTTTTATTTCTATTGGTGATGATTAATTTATATTATTATGTGTTGTCAACTTTGTACTTTTTTTGTTATTATTATTTTTTATGTCATTGCCTGAAATAAAATAAAAAAAAAAAATAAAAAAAATGAAGTGGCGTTTTTATCTTAAATCATGTATATTTCTATTGGTGATGTCAAATGTTTTTTTTTTAAATTGATTAATCACACTTTTAAATTCAGATTAATCATGATTAATCACATGAATTACTCGCTTGCATAATTTCAATGAAATAAAAAAAAAGACCCCAATAGCAATAGAAATAATTGACATTATTTACTTAAGTGCATGTCATTTATTTATTCAAAACTGGGAAAAAAGTTTGATCAGGGTGTATTTTTATTTCTATTGGTGATGATTAATTTATATTATTATGTGTTGTCAACTTTGTACTTTTTTTGTTATTATTATTTTTTATGTCATTGCCTGAAATAAAATAAAAATAAAAATAAATAAAAATGAAGTGGCGTTTTTATCTTAAATCTTGTATATTTCTATTGGTGATGTCAAATGTTTTTTTTTTTAAATTGATTAATCACACTTTTAAATTCAGATTAATCATGATTAATCACATGAATTACTCGCTTGCATAATTTCAATGAAATTAAAAAAAGACCCCAATAGCAATAGAAATAATTGACATTATTTACTTAAGTGCATGTCATTTATTTATTCAAAACTGGGAAAAAAGTTTGATCAGGGTGTATTTTTATTTCTATTGGTGATGATTAATTTATATTATTATGTGTTGTCAACTTTGTACTTTTTTTTGTTATTATTATTTTTTATGTCATTGCCTGAAATAAAAAATAAAAATAAAAATAAAGATAAAAATTTTAAAAAATGAAGTGGCGTTTTTATCTTAAATGTTGTATATTTCTATTGGTGATGTCAAATGTTGTTTTTTTTAAATTGATTAATCACACTTTTAAATTCAGATTAATCATGATTAATCACATGAATTACTCGCTTGCATAATTTCAATGAAATTAAAAAAAAGACCCCAATAGCAATAGAAATAATTGACATTATTTACTTAAGTGCACGTCATTTATTTATTCAAAACTGGGAAAAAAAGTTTGATCAGGGTGTATTTTCACCGACCACTTACAGTCGCATCCAGCATTTGGTGATGAATCCGCATATGAAAATGAATAATGTGATATTTTTTTGTTTGTTTGAGGTCAATCTTTTTTGGCACAATTACACATTCCAAAAAAAAAAAAAAGTATACAAAACACAAACTTCCATAAATAATAGCAAGCAAGGCGGAAAAAATACAAAAAAAAACCTGTTGTATGTACACCGTGTACATAGTGTATATACACCCCACCCCCCGGCTCATTTTTTGTTATATTGTTTTTCAAATCAAGCTGTGTGTATATGTGATTTACTTGACACTTTGAAAAGTATACCTGCACTTGTCACTTTCAAAAAACAAACAAAATTGTGGCTATTTGAGCAACAATTATGTTCCCATGTCTAGTTTTTACTCATTTTTACTAATTGTTTTTTTATCTAGTCTGCACTTTGTCTGTGTTATTATTATTATTGGCTTTTATTTAGTTTGCACTTTTTCTGTATTATTTCTATTATCATTATTATCGACTCATCTTTGCCTTATTCTTTTTATTTTCCTATTTATGTTGGATCTGTGTTGTTGTTGTTGTTGTTGTTGTTGTGGACAAGTGTTGTAAATTGGCTTTGGCTACAAACACTATGATGCATACATTGGATAACTGTTTCAGATGTGTACGTTTTTGTATCCGTCCCTATTTCAAAAAATCCTCTATAAAAATAATAATAATAATGTACATCATTTATCCATTTTTTTTTAACGTAATTTGTTATATACATGCCACAGGTTATATATCTTTTATTATTGAATGTATCAAATGTGATGAATATTTAATGGAGCACAATGGAAACGAGCCTCTTGGCTTTTTGTGCCATCTATTTGCCTTTTTAAAGCATTACATGGATTACATTCTTTAAGATGTCAATAAACTTGTCAATCAATCAATGCTACATTGTGGTTATGTTTGGCTTTTTTTTTGTATGTAGCAGGAAACAAACCAAAAACAAAAACGGTATTGATGAACCTAAAATGCATGACTGGATGTTTGATTAAATGTCAAGAAGAAGCTCATACATGAATAATTACTACACAAGCACTTGTTTAGTTATGTTCTGAAAATTCCATCCAAATCCGACGCTAACGATCAGATTACATAGCTGGTTATGAAGTAGCACTTTTTTTTTTTTTCCAGAACACCAGCTCAGGGTAGCATATTCCTTTGTAAGGTCCTCATTTTAGGAACAGTGAAAAGTGATCCGCGGGCTACAACCGGCCCCCGAGCCGAAACCAACCGGCCCCCGAGCCGGACCAACCGGCCCCCGAGCCGGACTTTGGACACCCTGGCACTGAAGTCATCCCAGCTAGCAGAAAGTGCCCGAGTCAGCGGGCAAGTGGAAGCTCAATCCTCCTCGTCTCTTTGAAATCCGTCAATTTGCCCCTGACGCCATCAATTAGTCATAATCCCGCCAATTAGCGCCTTCCTTTTAACCACCTCGCCCCAAATAATTTACCGTAAATCAATGCATTTTTTAATCGCACTCGCACAGTCGCCTTGGCGAGGGGATGGCAGGGATTTATCTTTTCAAACCAGGGCATGAAGGAATGCACGTGCAAACACTTTGTGATTGGCAGCGTGCAGGTTGAACCCCCCGTCCACTACAGTGGACATTTGTGTTGATTCTTTCCTTTTTCCTGGAACTAATCAGCCCTCTTATGCAAAATATAAATGCCAATTGTTTTTTTTTGGTCGTTCTTTTTTGTCAGGATGACAAATAAGAGGAAAACGACTGAGAAATGTCCACTGCAGTGGACGTTGGCGTGGACACGGGGACTCACCTCCACAGGGCGTCTCGCTCTCCGCCGGTCCGAGTTGTCCTTGTTCTGGTCACAGAGGGCCACGGGCAGGGTAGGGGTGGGCTCGGAAGGGGCAAACCCCACACAGGAGAGCCCGGCCTGTCCCGCTCAGGTTGCGAGGTGGACTCAGGACTAAACCGGAGCCGGCCTGGCAGACTCGGGAGCGCCATGGGAGCGGGAGGCGGCTCCATGGTGAGGATTTTGGGGAAGGATTATGGATTGAGACGTACAGCTGGGAGGCTAAAGTTACACTTTTCATTAGCACTACCGAGGGGGTCCCTTAGCTGCTTTATGGGAAGCTGGTCTGGTTTTTGGGGGGAGGACTGGGGGGGGGTTAGGGCTCCCCCCTTCCCAGACGGCACCTCTCGCTTGGAATTGTTGTAATTGTGCATTCTTCACCTAATTGTTTCTGATACGGCAAAAACAGGAAGGGAAGTGCTGTTCTCTTCTTTTGTGTTTTTTTGGTGCCAGGAATGAAGAAATAATGACGGGAGAAGAAGGGGAAAAAAGCGAGGGAGTGGGCATTGTGGAAAGTACTCATTCACCAAAAAGAGAGAGAGAGAGAGAGAGAGAGAGAGAGAGAGAGAGAGCAATATGCCCCCTTCTGGCTCTTTTCTTCTCTCCCTCTTTTCTTCTCCCGTTTGGAGATGTGAAGAAATGTCTTTTGATGAGCGAACCACAGAGGCCGGGCCATGAGGAGGGTGGCTGGCGGGCGGCTCTGCCAATGCAAAAAAAATGTCCCTAATAGGAGAGTAATAAGCTAAGGGCTCGTGCCAGCACACCCGGCGCCGTCTGACGCGCCCGCCGCCTTTGGAGCTGAGCGCCAGGTGTCTCACCTGCGTGGCCCACGCCCATATGCACACACACATGTCTTCTTCTCCAGCAGCGGCCGGGCGGGCATGGACACACTCATCTTTTACACACCTCGGAAGGTTGCATGGCATGGACACACGACCTTCCTATGGTGTGTAAAGATGAGTGTGTCCATGCCATGCAACCTTCCTAGGTGTGTAAAGATGAGTGTGTCCATGCCATGTAACCTTCCTAGGTATGTAAAGATGAGTGTGTCCATGCCATGCAACCTTCCTAGGTGTGTAAAGATGAGTGTGTCCATGCCATGTAACCTTCCTAGGTATGTAAAGATGGGTGTGTCCATGCCATACAACCTTCCTAGGTGTGTAAAGATGAGTGTGTCCATGCCATGCAACCTTCCTAGGTGTGTAAAGATGAGTGTGTCCATGCCATGCAACCTTCCTAGGTGTGTAAAGATGAGTGTGTCCATGCCATACAACCTTCTTAGGTGTGTAAAGATGAGTGTGTCCATGCCATGTAACCTTCCTAGGTGTGTAAAGATGTGTGTCCATGCCATGCAACCTTCCTAGGTGTGTAAAGGTGAGTGTGTCCATGTCATGCAACCTTCCTAGGTGTGTAAAGATGAGTGTGTCCATGCCATGCAACCTTCTTAGGTGTGTAAAGATGACTGTGTCCATGCCATACAACCTTCCTAGGTGTGTAAAGATGGGTGTGTCCATGCCATGCAACCTTCTTAGGTGTGTAAAGATGAGTGTGTCCATGCCATACAACCTTCCTAGGTGTGTAAAGATGGGTGTGTCCATGCCATGCAACCTTCTTAGGTGTGTAAAGATGAGTGTGTCCATGCCATACAACCTTCCTAGGTGTGTAAAGATGAGTGTGTCCATGCCATGTAACCTTCCTAGGTGTGTAAAGATGAGTGTGTCCATGCCATGCAACCTTCCTAGGTGTGTAAAGACGAGTGTGTCCATGCCATGCAACCTTCCAAGGTGTGTAAAGATGAGTGTGTCCATGCCATACAACCTTCCTAGGTGTGTAAAGATGAGTGTGTCCATGCCATGCAACCTTCCTAGGTATGTAAAGATGGGTGTGTCCATGCCATGCAACCTTCCTAGGTGTGAAAAGACGAGTGTGTCCATGCCATGCAACCTTCCTAGGTGTGTAAAGATGAGTGAGTTCATGCCATGCAACCTTCCTAGGTGTGTAAAGATGAGTGTGTCCATGCCATACAACCTTCTTAGGTGTGTAAAGATGAGTGTGTCCATGCCATGTAACCTTCCTAGGTGTGTAAAGATGTGTGTCCATGCCATGCAACCTTCCTAGGTGTGTAAAGATGTGTGTCCATGCCATGCAACCTTCCTAGGTGTGTAAAGATGAGTGTGTCCATGCCATACAACCTTCTTAGGTGTGTAAAGATGAGTGTGTCCATGCCATGTAACCTTCCTAGGTGTGTAAAGATGTGTGTCCATGCCATGCAACCTTCCTAGGTGTGTAAAGATGAGTGTGTCCATGCCATGCAACCTTCTTAGGTGTGTAAAGATGAGTGTGTCCATGCCATACAACCTTCCTAGGTGTGTAAAGATGGGTGTGTCCATGCCATGCAACCTTCTTAGGTGTGTAAAGATGAGTGTGTCCATGCCATACAACCTTCCTAGGTGTGTAAAAATGAGTGTGTCCATGCCATGCAACCTTCCTAGGTGTGAAAAGACGAGTGTGTCCATGCCATGCAATCTTCGTAGGTGTGTAAAGATGAGTGTGTCCATGCCATGCAACCTTCGTAGGTGTGTAAAGATGAGTGTGTTCATGCCATGCAACCTTCGTAGGTGTGTAAAGATGAGTGTGTCCATGCCATGCAACCTTCCTAGGTGTGGAAAGATGAGTGTGTCCATGCCATGCAACCTTCCTAGGTGTGTAAAGATGAGTGTGTTCATGCCATGCAACCTTCCTAGGTGTGTAAAGATAAGTGTGTCCATGCCATATAACCTTCCTAGGTGTGTAAAGATGAGTGTGTCCATGCCATGCAACCTTCCTAGGTGTGTAAAGATGGGTGTGTCCATGCCATGCAACCTTCCTAGGTGTGAAAAGACGAGTGTGTCCATGCCATGCAACCTTCGTAGGTGTGTAAAGATGAGTGTGTCCATGCCATGCAACCTTCTTAGGTGTGTAAAGACGAGTGTGTCCATGCCATGCAACCTTCCAAGGTGTGTAAAGATGAGTGTGTCCATGCCATACAACCTTCCTAGGTGTGTAAAGATGAGTGTGTCCATGCCATGCAACCTTCCTAGGTATGTAAAGATGGGTGTGTCCATGCCATGCAACCTTCCTAGGTATGTAAAGATGGGTGTGTCCATGCCATGCAACCTTCCTAGGTATGTAAAGATGAGTGTGTCCATGCCATGCAACCTTCCTAGGTATGTAAAGATGGGTGTGTCCATGCCATGCAACCTTCCTAGGTATGTAAAGATGGGTGTGTCCATGCCATGCAACCTTCCTAGGTGTGAAAAGACGAGTGTGTCCATGCCATGCAACCTTCCTAGGTGTGTAAAGATGAGTGAGTTCATGCCATGCAACCTTCCTAGGTGTGTAAAGATGAGTGTGTCCATGCCATACAACCTTCTTAGGTGTGTAAAGATGAGTGTGTCCATGCCATGCAACCTTCCTAGGTGTGAAAAGACGAGTGTGTCCATGCCATGCAATCTTCGTAGGTGTGTAAAGATGAGTGTGTCCATGCCATGCAACCTTCGTAGGTGTGTAAAGATGAGTGTGTCCATGCCATGTAACCTTCCTAGGTGTGGAAAGATGAGTGTGTCCATGCCATGCAACCTTCCTAGGTGTGTAAAGATGAGTGTGTTCATGCCATGCAACCTTCCTAGGTGTGTAAAGATAAGTGTGTCCATGCCATATAACCTTCCTAGGTGTGTAAAGATGAGTGTGTCCATGCCATGCAACCTTCCTAGGTGTGTAAAGATGGGTGTGTCCATGCCATGCAACCTTCCTAGGTGTGAAAAGACGAGTGTGTCCATGCCATGCAACCTTCGTAGGTGTGTAAAGATGAGTGTGTCCATGCCATGCAACCTTCTTAGGTGTGTAAAGACGAGTGTGTCCATGCCATGCAACCTTCCAAGGTGTGTAAAGATGAGTGTGTCCATGCCATACAACCTTCCTCGGTGTGTAAATATGAGTGTGTCCATGCCATGCAACCTTCCTAGGTATGTAAAGATGGGTGTGTCCATGCCATGCAACCTTCCTAGGTGTGAAAAGACGAGTGTGTCCATGCCATGCAACCTTCCTAGGTGTGTAAAGATGAGTGAGTTCATGCCATGCAACCTTCCTAGGTGTGTAAAGATGAGTGTGTCCATGCCATACAACCTTCTTAGGTGTGTAAAGATGAGTGTGTCCATGCCATGCAACCTTCTTAGGTGTGTAAAGATGAGTGTGTCCATGCCATACAACCTTCCTAGGTGTGTAAAGATGGGTGTGTCCATGCCATGCAACCTTCTTAGGTGTGTAAAGATGAGTGTGTCCATGCCATACAACCTTCCTAGGTGTGTAAAAATGAGTGTGTCCATGCCATGCAACCTTCCTAGGTGTGAAAAGACGAGTGTGTCCATGCCATGCAATCTTCGTAGGTGTGTAAAGATGAGTGTGTCCATGCCATGCAACCTTCGTAGGTGTGTAAAGATGAGTGTGTCCATGCCATGCAACCTTCCTAGGTGTGTAAAGATGAGTGTGTTCATGCCATGCAACCTTCCTAGGTGTGTAAAGATAAGTGTGTCCATGCCATATAACCTTCCTAGGTGTGTAAAGATGAGTGTGTCCATGCCATGCAACCTTCCTAGGTGTGTAAAGATGGGTGTGTCCATGCCATGCAACCTTCCTAGGTGTGAAAAGACGAGTGTGTCCATGCCATGCAACCTTCGTAGGTGTGTAAAGATGAGTGTGTCCATGCCATGCAACCTTCCTAGGTGTGGAAAGATGAGTGTGTCCATGCCATGCAACCTTCCTAGGTGTGTAAAGATGAGTGTGTTCATGCCATGCAACCTTCCTAGGTGTGTAAAGATAAGTGTGTCCATGCCATATAACCTTCCTAGGTGTGTAAAGATGAGTGTGTCCATGCCATGCAACCTTCCTAGGTGTGTAAAGATGGGTGTGTCCATGCCATGCAACCTTCCTAGGTGTGAAAAGACGAGTGTGTCCATGCCATGCAACCTTCGTAGGTGTGTAAAGATGAGTGTGTCCATGCCATGCAACCTTCCTAGGTGTGTAAAGATGGGTGTGTCCATGCCATGCAACCTTCCTAGGTGTGAAAAGACGAGTGTGTCCATGCCATGCAACCTTCGTAGGTGTGTAAAGATGAGTTTGTCCATGCCATGCAACCTTCTTAGGTGTGTGAAGATGAGTGTGTCCATGCCATGCAACCTTCTTAGGTGTGTAAAGATGAGTGAGTTCATGCCATGCAACCTTCCTAGGTGTGTAAAGATGGGTGTGTCCATGCCATGCAACCTTCCTAGGTGTGTAAAGATGGGTGTGTCCATGCCATGCAACCTTCCGAGGTGTGTAAAGATGAGTGTGTCCATGCCATGCAACCTTCCGAGGTGTGTAAAGATGGGTGTGTCCATGCCATGCAACCTTCCTAGGTGTGTAAAGATGAGTGTGTCCATGCCATGCAACCTTCTTAGGTGTGTAAAGATGGGTGTGTCCATGCCATATAACCTTCCTAGGTGTGTAAAGATGAGTGTGTCCATGCCATGCAACCTTCCTAGGTGTGTAAAGATGGGTGTGTCCATGCCATGCAACCTTCCTAGGTGTGAAAAGACGAGTGTGTCCATGCCATGCAACCTTCGTAGGTGTGTAAAGATGAGTTTGTCCATGCCATGCAACCTTCTTAGGTGTGTGAAGATGAGTGTGTCCATGCCATGCAACCTTCTTAGGTGTGTAAAGATGAGTGAGTTCATGCCATGCAACCTTCCTAGGTGTGTAAAGATGGGTGTGTCCATGCCATGCAACCTTCCTAGGTGTGTAAAGATGGGTGTGTCCATGCCATGCAACCTTCCGAGGTGTGTAAAGATGAGTGTGTCCATGCCATGCAACCTTCCGAGGTGTGTAAAGATGGGTGTGTCCATGCCATGCAACCTTCTTAGGTGTGTAAAGATGAGTGAGTTCATGCCATGCAACCTTCCTAGGTGTGTAAAGATGGGTGTGTCCATGCCATGCAACCTTCCTAGGTGTGTAAAGATGGGTGTGTCCATGCCATGCAACCTTCCGAGGTGTGTAAAGATGAGTGTGTCCATGCCATGCAACCTTCCGAGGTGTGTAAAGATGGGTGTGTCCATGCCATGCAACCTTCCTAGGTGTGTAAAGATGAGTGTGTCCATGCCATGCAACCTTCCTAGGTGTGTAAAGATGAGTGTGTCCATGCCATGCAACCTTCCTAGGTGTGTAAAGATGAGTGTGTCCATGCCATGCAACCTTCCTAGGTGTGTAAAGATGAGTGTGTCCATGCCATGTAACCTTCCTAGGTGTGTAAAGATGAGTGTGTCCATGCCATGCAACACTCATCTTTACACAGCTAGGAAGGTTGCATGGAAAAAAAATGTTAAATACACTTGTTTTTAGTGAATATTAAGGCTTACTATGCTACTGTATTTTAATGTTGTCATTATGGTGGTACTTAATGAATACTTAGGTCTACTACACTACTGTATTTAATGTTGTCATTATGGTGGTACTTAATGAATACTTAGGTCTACTACACTACTGTATTTAATGTTGTCATTATGGTGGCACTTAATGATGTCTTAGGTCTACTACACTACTGTATTTAATGTTGTCATTATGGTGATACTTAATGAATACTTAGGTCTACTACACTACTGTATTTAATGTCATTATGGTGGTACTTAATGAATACTTAGGTCTACTACACTACTGTATTTAATGTTGTCATTATGGTGGTACTTAATGAATACTTAGGTCTACTACACTACTGTATTTAATGTTGTCATTATGGTGGTACTGCCCAGCGGGGAGGAGAGTCCTGCCACAGGAAGGACCAATCAAGTGGACCGGGTCCTTGGTTTTAGTGGGAAAAAGGTCTTGGCGGCCGGTTCAGAGCGCCGCAACTTTCACGGATTAGTAGAGACACAACTCTGACGGGTGAAAAGGGCCCACGCAGCACGGCGGCGCCATCAATGCAGCGAGCATGCACACACACACACACACACACACACACACACACACACACACACACACACACAAACACACACACACACACACACACAGTCAACAGCTGGGAGGAGGTCTGCAGCCTTCACCAAATTGCCATGGCAACAGAATATTTCCCATTTGAGCACAAATAAAGAGACTTTTTGTCTGCCGGCCAAGTTGTGTTTTTTCTTAAAGGGAACAAATGTGATCGATGGTCCTTCATGAAGGATCAACTCCATGTCGGACTTGTTCTGACCTCCTGGGGTCTTTTGGCAGCAGCAAAATACAAAACCTAAAAGCCAGTGAAGTTGTCAGGTTGTGTAAATGGTAAATAAAAAGAGAATACAACAAATCCTTTTCAACTTATATTCAATTGAATAGACTGCAAAGACAAGATATTTCATGTTCACACAAATATTTGAATTTGATGCCTGCAACATCTTTCAAAAAAGCTGGCACAAGTGACAAAAAAGAGTGAGAAAGTTGAGGAATGCTCATCAAAGACTTATTTGGAACATCCCACAGGTGAACAGGCTAATTGGGAACAGGTGGGTGCCATGATTGGCTAGAAAAGTAAAAATTCCATGAAATGCTCACTCATTCACAAACACGCAAATTGATACAGACACACACATTAGTACACACACAGGTGAATTGGATTACACAAGCACAAATTGATATATAGACACACACATTAGTCCACACTCAGGTGAATTGGATTACACACGCACACACAAATTGATAGACACACACATTAGTACACACACACACAAATGTATATAGACACACACATTCGTACACACACAGGTGAATTGGATTACACGCACACACAAATTGATGTACAGACACACACATTAGTACACACGCAGGTGAATTGGATTACACACGCAAAAATTGATATAGACACACACATTAGCACACACACAGGTGAATTGGATGACACACACAGATTGATATACAGACACACACATTAGTAAACACGCAGGTGAATTGGATTACACACGCAAAAATTGGTATAGACACACACATTAGTACACACTCAGGTGAATTGGATTACACATACAAAAATTGATATAGACACACACATTAGCACACACACAGATTGATATACAGACACACACTTTACTACACACACAGGTGAATTGGATGACACACACAGATTGATATACAGACACACACATTAGTACACACACAGGTGAATTGGATTACACACGCAAAATTGTATATAGACACACACATTAGTACACACACAGGTGAATTGGATTACACACACACACACAAATTGATATACAGACACACACATTACTACACACACAGGTGAATTGGATTACACATGCAAAAATGTATATAGACACACACATTAGTACACACGCAGGTGAATTGGATTACACACACACACACACACAAATTGATATACAGACACACACATTACTACACACACAGGTGAATTGGATTACACACACAAAAATGTATATAGACACACACATTAGTACACACGCAGGTGAATTGGATTACACACACACACACAAATTGATATACAGACACACACATTACTACACACACAGGTGAATTGGATTACACATGCAAAAATGTATATAGACACACACATTAGTACACACGCAGGTGAATTGGATTACACACACACACACAAATTGATATACAGACACACACATTACTACACACACAGGTGAATTGGATTACACACGCAAAAATGTATATAGAAACACACATTAATACACACGCAGGTGAATTGGATTACACACACACACATTGATATACAGACACACACATTAGTACAAACACAGGTGAATTGGATTACACACACACAGATTGATATACAGACACACACATTACTACACACACAGGTGAATTGGATTACACACGCAAAAATGTATATAGAAACACACATTAATACACACGCAGGTGAATTGGATTACACACACACACATTGATATACAGACACACACATTAGTACAAACACAGGTGAATTGGATTACATACGCACACGAATATATATACAGACACACACATTAGTACACACTCAGGTGAATTGGATTACACACACACACACACAAATTGATATACAGACACACACATTACTACACACACAGGTGAATTGGATTACACACGCAAAAATGTATATAGACACACACATTAGTACACACGCAGGTGAATTGGATTACACACACACACATTGATATACAGACACACACATTAGTACACATACAGGTGAATTGGATTACACACACACAGATTGATATACAGACACACACATTAGTACAAACACAGGTGAATTGGATTACACACACACACACTGATTGATATACAGACACACACATTAGTACAAACACAGGTGAATTGGATTACATACGTACACAAATTGATATACAGACACACACATTAGTACACACTCAGGTGAATTCGATTACACACACACACTGATTGATATACAGACACACACAATAATACAAACTCAGGTGAATTGGATTACACACACACACTGATTGATATACAGACACACACAATAATACAAACTCAGGTGAATTGGATTACACACACACACAGATTGATATACAGACACACACATTAGTACAAACACAGGTGAATTGGATTACACACACACACAGATTGATATACAGACACACATTAGTACAAACACAGGTGAATTGGATTACATACGCACACAAATTGATATACAGACATACACATTAGTACACACGCAGGTGAATTGGATTACACACACACAAATTGATATAGACACACACATTAATACACACGCAGGTGAATTGGATTACACACACACAAATTGATATAGACACACACATTAATACACACACAGGTGAATTGGATTACACACACACACACACACAAATTGATAGACACACACATTAGTACACACACACACAAATTTATATAGACACACACATCAGTACACACTCAGGTGAATTGGATTACACACACACACAGATTGATATACAGACACACACATTAGTACACACACAGGTGAATTGGATTACACACACACACACAAATTGAGATAGACACACACATTAGTACACACACAGGTGAATTGGATTACACAAGCACAAATTGATATAGACACACACATTAGTACACACACAGGTGAATTGGATTACACACGCAAAAATTGGTATAGACACACACATTAGTACACACACAGGTGAATTGGATTACATACACACACACAGATTGATATACAGACACACACATTAGTACACACTCAGGTGAATTGGATTACACACACACACAAATTGATATACAGACACACACATTAGTACACACACAGGTGAATTGGATTACACAAGCACAAATTGATATAGACACACACATTAGTACACACACAGGTGAATTGGATTACATATGCACACGAATAGATATACAGACACACACATTAGTACACACGCAGGTGAATTGGATTACATACGCACACAATTGATATACAGACACACACATTAGTACAAACACAGGTGAATTGGATTACACACACACACAGATTGATATACAGACACGCACATTAGTACACACTCAGGTGAATTGGATTACACACACACACAGATTGATATACAGACACACACATTAGTACAAACACAGGTGAATTGGATTACATACGCACACAAATTGATATACAGACATACACATTAGTACACACGCAGGTGAATTGGATTACACAAGCACAAATTGATATAGACACACACATTAATACACACACAGGTGAATTGGATTACACACACACACACAAATTGATAGACACACACATTAGTACACACACACACAAATTTATATAGACACACACATCAGTACACACTCAGGTGAATTGGATTACACACACACACACAGATTGATATACAGACACACACATTAGTACACACACAGGTGAATTGGATTACACACACACACACAAATTGAGATAGACACACACATTAGTACACACACAGGTGAATTGGATTACACAAGCACAAATTGATATAGACACACACATTAGTACACACACAGGTGAATTGGATTACATATGCACACGAATAGATATACAGACACACACATTAGTACACACTCAGGTGAATTGGATTACATACGCACACAAATTGATATACAGACACACACATTAGTACAAACACAGGTGAATTGGATTACACACACACACTGATTGATATACAGACACACACATTAGTACAAACACAGGTGAATTGGATTACACACACACACACAAATTGATATACAGACACACATTAGTACACACGCAAAAAAATATACAGACATACACATTAGTACACACGCAGGTGAATTGGATTACACACGCAAAAATTGGTATAGACACACACATTAGTACACACTCAGGTGAATTGGATTACACACACAAAAATTGATATAGACACACACATTAGTACACACTCAGGTGAATTGGATTACACACACAAAAATTGATATAGACACACACATTAGCACACACACAGATTGATATACAGACACACACATTAGTACACACACAGGTGAATTGGATGACACACACAGATTGATATACAGACACACACATTAGTAAACACACAGGTGAATTGGATTACACACGCAAAAATGTATATAGACACACACATTAGTACACACACAGGTGAATTGGATTACACACACACACACACATTGATATACAGACACACATTAGTACACACGCAGGTGAATTGGATTACACACGCAACAATCGATATAGACACACACATTAGTACACACACAGGTGAATTGGAATACATACACACACACATTGATATACAGACACACACATTACTACACACACAGGTGAATTGGATTACACACGTAAAAACTTATATAGACACACACATTAGTACACACACAGGTGAATTGGATTACACACACACAGATTGATATACAGACACACACATTAGTACACACAGGTGAATTGGATTACACACACCCACACACACAGATTGATATACAGACACACACATTAGTACACACACAGGTGAATTGGATTACACACACACACACAAATTGAGATAGACACACACATTAGTACACACGCAGGTGAATTGGATTACACACACACACTCACACAAATTGATATACAGACACACACATTAGTACACACACAGGTGAATTGGATTACACACACACACACAGATTGATATACAGACACACACATTTGAATTGGACTTCATACACACATTGAGACCCATGTAATGAAATAATGTGGCTACAATAATACTTCATACAACAGCGTCAAAAGTCCATGAGTTGTCATTTCCGGGTGTTTACAACATTTTGTGTGTCTCTCTCTCTCACCTCCTTCCTACCTTGCTGTGCGTTCAGACATTTAATTGCAGCAAAACTATTACTCAGCAGCAGCAGCCACACACATGCTGTTTCATGCTCGGCGTGTGTGTGTGTGTGATGGAGTGCAGCGGAAATTATTAAAACATTTTCCTCCCCCCGCAAGGTTTATGTGTGTAATTTGTGCGGCGACATCCCACTGAGCAAGCGCCAAGCAGGAGAACACACAAAGATTGTGTTGTGGTCGGGGTTAGGGGGGGGGAGAGGAGGTCTTTGTAGGGAACATGTTCCTAAAGTGTTCCTACTGTACAAACATTTATTGCATGTCTGCTTTATGAAGCCACAGTGCTGTTGCACACACACACACACACACACACACACACACACACACACACACACACACACACACACACACACACACACACACACACACACACACACACGGTGGGTGGGCCAGCAGATATGAAAGTGTGTTGCATCATTCAGGGAGACGGCGTGGTAATAGCAAAGTTGACGGGGGTGTGCAGCAGGGAGTAGTAGTCGTCCCACACCTTCATTCTTGTGGGAAGAAAATGTGTGACAAGATGCTGCAGGAATAAAATAAGAAGTATATCTCTCTCCCCTGACACTTCAGCCATGACACAAACTCTTGTCTCAACAAGCAATATTTGCACCTCCAGTGCAATATCCATGTTGACACTTTTGAGTATAGGATAAACATGGCATCATATCAGCAAGTAGAGTCATGAACAAGTTTGATCAAGTGAATTTCCTCTCAAAGAAAAACAAAACAAAATAAATACAAAATAAATAAATACAAAATAAAAAATAAAAAAATAAAATATATATTAGAGATGCGCGGATAGGCAATTATTTCATCCGCAACCGCATCAGAAAGTCGTCAACCATCCGCCATCCACCCGATGTAACATTTGATCAGAACGGCACCCGCCCGTTGTTATATATCTAATATAGACGATGCAAGGCATTAGTGAGGTTATAAAGCTTTTGCCTGTTAAAGAAAGGAGACTGATCCAATGCACCACAGACATTCGCGTGCCACGCTGTCACGGCCCAGACGCACATCAGTGCGCAATCATATGGGAGCCGCGCTGAGCGCACCTCCAAGCGCGTCTCGCTGCCGGCGACGGCCGGATATATGGGCCCGAGGCTCCAGCGCCATACATTTTCAGGGCTAGTTGATTCGGCAGGTGGGTTGTTACACACTCCTTAGCGGGTTCCGACTTACATGGCCACCGTCCTGCTGTCTATATCAACCAGGGTGAGCCCCACCCCTTTTGTGAGCGCACTGCAGGCGGAGTGACCCCTGTTACGCGCCCCCGGCAACAGGGGTGGCGGGCAGGTAAGCTGCGCGGGCGGAGCGCGCGGAGTGACCCCTGTTAAGAGCCCCCGGCCACGGGGGTGGCGGGCAGGTAAGCTGCTTACCTGCTGCGCGTGACGCCGGCCGCGGCGAAGGCGGACGAGGCGGGGTGTCGGTGCGGTGGTGACCCTGGACGTGCGTCGGGCCCTTCTCGCGGATCGCCTCAGCTACGGCTCCCGGTGGGGCCCTCTCGGGGGAAGGGGCCTCGGTCCCGGACCCCGGCGAGGCGTCCCTTCTCCGCTCCGTAAAAGTGTCCATCTCTTCTTTTTTTTTTCTTCTGTTGTGGCATATGCAGCAGGTGCCTGCTCGTTTTTCGTATGTGGGTAACAACATTTAACTATGTATATATATTTCCCAATTGGTTTAACTGCCACCCGCCTGAATCTATTTAAAATCTATTTTTTATTTTTTTCAACCGCCCGACCCGACCCGCGGATAAAATCTAATTTTTTTAAATTTCATTCGCCCGATCCGCGGATAATCCGCGGACTCCGCGGTTGTGCCCGCAAACCGCGCATCTCTAATATATATATATATTAAAAAAAATTAGATTTTATCCGCGGGTCGGGTCGGGTCGGGTCGGGTCGGGCGGTTGAAATAAAAAAAAATTAGATTTTAAATAGATTCAGGCGGGTGGCAGTTAAACCAATTGGGAAATATATATACATAGTTAAATGTTGTTACCCACATACGAAAAACGAGCAGGCACCTGCTGCATATGCCACAACAGAAGAAAAAAAAAAAAGAGATGGACACTTTTACGGAGCGGAGAAGGGACGCCTCGCCGGGGTCCGGGACCGAGGCCCCTTCCCCCGTAGATGAGGCGATCCGCGAGAAGGGCCCGACGCACGTCCAGGGTCACCACCGCGCCCACCGCACCGACACCCCGCCTCGTCCGCCTTCGCCGCGGCCGGCGTCACGCGCAGCAGGTAAGCAGCTTACCTGCCCGCCACCCCCGTGGCCGGGGGCTCGTAACAGGGGTTACTCCGCGCGCTCCGCCCGCGCAGCTTACCTGCCCGCCACCCCTGTTGCCGGGGGCACGTAACAGGGGTCACTCCGCGTGCAGTGCGCTCACGAGAGGGGTGGGGCTCACCCTGGTTGATATAGACAGCAGGACGGTGGCCATGGAAGTTGGAACCCGCTAAGGAGTGTGTAACAACCCACCTGCCGAATCAACTAGCCCTGAAAATGGATGGCGCTGGAGCGTCGGGCCCATACCCGGCCGTCGCCGGCAGCGAGACGTGCTTGGAGGTGCGCTCAGCGCGGCTCCCATATGATTGCGCACTGGTGTGCGTCTGGGTCGTGACAGCGTGGCACGCATTGAATGTCTGTGCTCCATTGGATCAGTCTCCTTTCTTTAACAGGCAAAAGCTTTATAACCTCACTAATGCCTTGCATCATCTATATTAGATATATAACAACGGGCGGGTGCGGGCGGGAGCGGTTCTGATCAAATGTTACATCGGGTGGATGGCGGATGGTTGACGACTTTCTGATGCGGTTGCGGATGAAATAATTGCCTATCCGCGCATCTCTAAAATATATATATATATATATATAAGCTCCAGCACCCCCTGCAACCCCAAAAGGGACAAGCGGTAGAAAATGGATGGATGGATATATAAATATACAAACCCCGTTTCCATATGAGTTGGACAATTGTGTTAGATGTAAATATAAACGGAATACAATGATTTGCAAATCATTTTCAACCCATATTCAGTTGAATGCACTACAAAGACAACATATTTGATGTTCAAACTCATAAACTAAATAATAATTAACTTATAATTTCATGGCTGCAACACGTGCCTAAGTAGTTGGGAAAGGGCATGTTCACCACTGTGTTACATGGCCTTTCCTTTTAACAACACTCAGTAAAGGTTTGGGAACTGAGGAGACACATTTTTGAAGCTTCTCAGGTGGAATTCTTTCCCATTCTTGCTTGATGTACAGCTTAAGTTGTTCAACAGTCCGGGGGTCTCCGTTGTGCTATTTTAGGCTTCATAATGCGCCACACATTTTCAATGGGAGACAGGTCTGGACTACAGGCAGGCTAGTCTAGTACCAGCACTCTTTTACTATGAAGCCACGTTGATGTAACACGTGGTTTGGCATTGTCTTGCTGAAATAAGCAGGGGCGTCCGTAATAACGTTGCTTGGTTGCTCCAAAAGCTGTATGTACCTTTCAGCATTAATGGCGCCTTCAAAGATGTGTAAGTTACCCATGTCTTGGGCACTAATACACCCCCATACCATCATACATACACTTTGCGCCTATAACAATCCGGATGGTTCTTTTCCTCTTTGGTCCGGAGGACACGACGTCCACAGTTTCCAAAAACAATTTGAAATGTGGACTCGTCAGACCACAGAACACTTTTCCACTTTGTATCAGTCCATCTTAGATGAGCTCAGGCCCAGCGAAGCCGACGGTGTTTCTGGGTGCTGTTGATAAACGGTTTTCGCCTTGCATAGGAGAGTTTTAACTTGCACTTACAGATGTAGCGACCAACTGTAGTTACTGACAGTGGGTTTCTGAAGTGTTCCTGAGCCCATGTGGTGATATCCTTTACACACTGATGTCGCTTGTTGATGCAGTACAGCCTGAGGGATGGAAGGTCACGGGCTTAGCTGCTTACGTGCAGTGATTTCTCCAGATTCTCTGAACCCTTTGATGATATTACGGAGCGTAGATGGTGAAATCCCTAAATTCCTTGCAATAGCTGCTTGAGAAAGGTTTTTCTTAAACTGTTCAACAATTTGCTCTCGCATTTGTTGACAAAGTGGTGACCCTCGCCCCATCCTTGTTTGTGAATGACTGAGCATTTCATGGAATCTACTTTTATACCCAATCATGGCACCCACCTGTTCCCAATTAGCCTGCACACCTGTGGGATGTTCCAAATAAGTGTTTGATGAGCATTCCTCAACTTTATCAGTATTTATTGCCACCTTTCCCAACTTCTTTGTCACGTGTTGCTGGCATCAAATTGTAAAGTTAATGATTATTTGCAAAAAAAAAATGTTTATCAGTTTGAACATCAAATATGTTGTCTTTGTAGCATATTCAACTGAATATTGGTTGAAGATGATTTGCAAATCATTGTATTCCGTTTATATTTACATCTAACACAATTTCCCAACTCATATGGAAACGGGGTTTGTATATGTATAGATATATATACACACACACACAAATAATTTGTATATATATGAATTGTGAATTTCCTCCCCAAAAAAATAAAAATTATATATATATATATATATATATATATATATATATATATATATATATATATATATATATATATATATATATATATATATATATATATATATATATAAATATATTAATGACACTTTTTGAATTTGGATTAATCATGATTAATCACAGGTGAATAAAACCGGCTTGCGTAATTTAAATGAACTTTTAAAAAATACTTTAGTGTTTGGACTCAAATGCCATTTTATTATCAGAATGTCATCCAGGTAGAAATGTAATGTTTGACTTAAGTGCACATCATTGAACACTTTTATCTAAAGTCAAGTCCGAGTATTTTGGAGTGAATTGAATCAGGAGCCAGATGAGGTGTCTTATATAAAAAAAAAAAAATATATATATATATATATATATATATATATATATATATATATATATATATATATATATATATATATATATATATTATATAATTTTTATTTCAATTCATATATATACAAATTATTTGTGTATATATATATATATATATATATTATTTTTATTTTTTGGGGGAGGAAATTCACAATTCATATATATACAAATTATTTGTGTATATATATAGTTTTTATTTTTTGGGGGAGGAAATTCACAATTCATATATATACAAATTATTTGTGTGTATATATATGTATATATATGTATATATATATATATATATATACACACAAATAATTTGTATATATATGAATTGTGAATTTCCTCCCCCAAAAAATAAAATATATTGATATATATTAATATATATTAATATATATATATATATATATATATATATATATATATATATATATATATATATATATACACACACAAATAATTTGTATATATATGAATTGTGAATTTCCTCCCCCAAAAAATAAAAATTATATATATATATATATATATATATATATATATACACAAATAATTTGTATATATATGAATTGTGAATTTCCTCCCCCAAAAAATACAAATAATATATATATATATATACACAAATAATTTGTATGTATATGAATTGAAATAAAAATTATATAATATATATATATATATATATATATATATTTTTTTTTTTTTTTTTTTTTTTTTTTTATATAAGACACCTCATCTGGCTCCTGATTCAATTCCCTGCAAAATACTCGGACTTGACTTTAGATGAAAGTGTTCAATGATGTGCACTTAAGTCAAACATTACATTTCTAGCTGGATGACATTCTGATAATAAAATGGCATTTGAGACCAAACACAAAAGTATTTTTTAAAAGTTCATTTTAATTATGCAAGACTGTTTTATTCACCTGTGATTAGTCATGAGTAATCCAAATTCAAAAAGTGTCATTACTAGGTGTCGAACCCGCTTTTCTTCTGCAACCTACCATGAATTGATTAACGTGGACCCCGAGTTAAACAAGTTGAAAAACGTATTGGAATGTTACCTTTTAGTGGTCAATTGTACAGAATATGTACTGTACTGTGCAATCCACTAATAAAAGTTGCAATCAATCAATCAATCAATCAAAACCTGGCCAGGACACGCCAACGGCAAAGCTGCAGGCAATCTTCAATCTGCGCACCTGGGTCTAATCAAGGCAAGCAGCATAAAGACCAGCGGACCCAGGGAGCTGACGCCGGAATGTAGCTAACTCTTTGCAGTAAGCATCTTGTCTCTGGCTTTGCCTGCCGCGTACTTGCTATCTCCTTGTCCTCATAGTTTCCCGTGTCTCATGTTCTTTGTGTCCTCCACAGTGTCCTACCTGTGTACCTCGACTTCCCCCTGGATTCTGGACCGCTTTCCTCGATCCTCGACCTCTGCTTGGACACGTACCTCGTAGCTTCTCTCCTTCCCCCGACCACCCGCCTGCCCACGGACTACTTATTTGGCCTCGCTCCTCTGGACTGAGGAAGGATTCATCCAACACGCACTTAAAACAACCCCGGTGTCAGGTTCAAACACCGAACTATCTATTACACAAGACAAGAAGCAAGGAATCACGCAGAGACAGAGTTGAATTTTGCTCATGAGGAGAGACGTATTGGGCTGCACACTCAGTTACAGTTTCACCCTACGCTCTAAGGTACAGCCCCACGTGCTCCTCTATTTATTCGGGAGGTCCGTAGTTAACATCACTGAGGCTGCTTCTGAAGGGAGGAGTAATGCAAGCAGCCCCCAGTAGACACAATACGTAATTATTCAGAATGGAAATGTGCTGACACTCGTGATTTCGCCCCTGTCTCTGTTTTATCTGCGTTGAGGTACTCGATGTCCGTCCTCGGCTGTCAGCAGGCAGGGTCTGGAAACAAACTGCTGATACGAGACACTATTATGTTTGATCCACTGAGAGTCCAGTCCACAGTGGATCTAACATAATAGTGAGAGTCCAGTCCATAGTGGATCTAACATAATAGTGAGAGTCCAGTCCATAGTGGATCTAACATAATAGTGAGAGTCCAGTCCATAGTGGATCCAACATAATAGTGAGAGTCCAATCCACAGTGGATCTAACATAATAGTGAGAGTCCAGTCCATAGTGGATCTAACATAATAGTGAGAGTCCAGTCCATAGTGGATCCAACATAATAGTGAGAGTCCAGTCCACAGTGCATCTAACATAATAGTGAGAGTCCAGTCCATAGTGGATCTAACATAATAGTGAGAGTCCAGTCCATAGTGTATCTAACATAATAGTGAGAGTCCAGTCCATAGTGGATCTAACATAATAGAGAGAGTCCAGTCCATAGTGGATCCAACATAATAGTGAGAGTCCAGTCCACAGTGGATCTAACATAATAGTGAGAGTCCAGTCCACAGTGGATCTAACATAATAGTGAGAGTCCAGTCCATAGTGGATCTAACATAATAGTGAGAGTCCAGTCCATAGTGGATTTAACATAATAGTGAGAGTCCAGTCCACAGTGCATCTAACATAATAGTGAGAGTCCAGTCCATAGTGGATCTAACATAATAGTGAGACTCAGGGTCCGGAAACAAACCGCTGATACGAGACAACTCGCAATGGAAGATTACAAGTTGGGTGCCTTTGCACGGATAGAAAAGTACAACTTCAGCACAATTGATAATAACCATAGCAACGGCCTTTAAGCACAAGAGTTGTGTGATAACTTATAGATAATTATTCTAACACCCGGTAACATTTACATGATTAATTCTAGACACCGTCTGGCAGCACACCCTTAGAGTAGCATACACCTCCCACACACTCATCAAAGGTTTAAATAAACCTGTTAACTTGACCTTCCTTTGTTACAAATAAGAATTGTGATTAATTGGATTTTATTTTTGACACCCTTATATGTTAATCTGATGGAAAAAATATAATTTGCCATGTTTGATGCTTATTTAATGTGTCATTTATCCGTATTTCAAACTGTGTTCTGCATGTAAAGCCACAATTATTATCTCTAAATGAGTTTTGTGTCAATATTTTTGGATTCACATGATTTCTTATGGGGGGAAAAAAATGCCTAACTGGTCTTAGAACTCGGTCTGACGGACTAAGCAAGAACAATGTGGGTTTCAGGCCGGCGCTATAAGTGCGATGACAGTTGCAGTCAAGTTGTGACCAAGACGAACCTCATCAAGCGCCCATCCCCCCCCTCTCCCCACGTCGCACATCTGTGCACGCAGACGTTCGTGCTGTTTGGAGCGCTGCCCCAAATTAGGAGGAGGGCTCTTGTGCAAAGCCAAGTCTTGTTGGGGAAATGAAGAAGCAAGCAGCCCCCTGTTGGTCTGCTTGATGCATCCACTCACAGGAGGTGGGGGGGGGGGGGTGGGGGGGGGGCTGCTTGGGCGGATCGATCCTCGTCTGCAGGTGGCCCAGCTTTGAAAGCCGCCCTTAGTCCAAAATAGAGGCACGGTCACATACAGTATTGGTTTACAGCTCGCCGGATAGGACTCAAATATGTCATGTTCAAGTCAAAAAAATAGTATTTTCGGACTATAAGGCGCACTTCAAATCCTTTCATTTTCTCAAAACTCGACAGTGCGTCTTATAACCTTAATGCATGGGAATAATGTTGGTTGTGCTTACCGACCTCCAAGCTATGTGACCAGTAAACAACACTTGAGTAAGAGTGTCCGCCCTGAGATGGATAGGTTGTGAGTTCAAACCCCGGCCGAGTCATACCAAAGACTATAAAAATGGGACCCCGGGGTGGACCGCTTGCCTGTGCATCGGTTGGGGACATCTCTGCACTGCTGACCTGTCTCCGCTCGGGATGGTCTCCAGCTGGCCCCACTATGGACTGGACTCTCACTATTATGTTGGATCCACTATGGACTGGACTCTCACACTATTATGTTAGATCCACTATGGACTGGACTCTCACTATTATGTTAGATCCACTATGGACTGGACTCTTACACTATTATGTTAGATCCACTATGGACTGGACTCTCACACTATTATGTTAGATCCACTGTGGACTGGACTCTCACTATTATGTTAGATCCACTATGGACTGGACTCTCACACTATTATGTTAGATCCACTATGGACTGGACTCTCACACTATTATGTTAGATCCACTATGGACTGGACTCTCACTATTATGTTAGATCCACTATGGACTGGACTCTCACTATTATGTTAGATCCACTATGGACTGGACTCTCACACTATTATGTTAGATCCACTATGGACTGGACTCTCACTATTATGTTAGATCCACTATGGACTGGACTCTTACACTATTATGTTAGATCCACTATGGACTGGACTCTCACACTATTATGTTAGATCCACTGTGGACTGGACTCTCACTATTATGTTAGATCCACTATGGACTGGACTCTCACACTATTATGTTAGATCCACTATGGACTGGACTCTCACTATTATGTTAGATCCACTATGGACTGGACTCTCACTATTATGTTAGATCCACTATGGACTGGACTCTCACACTATTATGTTAGATCCACTATGGACTGGACTCTCACTATTATGTTAGATCCACTATGGACTGGACTCTTACACTATTATGTTAGATCCACTATGGACTGGACTCTTACACTATTATGTTAGATCCACTATGGACTGGACTCTCACACTATTATGTTAGATCCACTATGGACTGGACTCTTACACTATTATGTTAGATCCACTATGGATTGTACTCTCACACTATTATGTTAGATCCACTATGGACTGGACTCGCACACTATTATGTTAGATCCACTGAGAGTCCAGTCCACAGTGGATCTAACATAATAGTGAGAGTCCAGTCCATAGTGGATCTAACATAATAGTGAGAGTCCAGTCCACAGTGGATCTAACATAATAGTGAGAGAACAGTCCATAGTGGATCTAACATAATAGTGTAAGAGTCCAGTCCATAGTGAATCTAACATAATAGTGTGAGAGTCCAGTCCATAGTGGATCTAACATAATAGTGAGAGAATAGTCCATAGTTGACCTAACCTAATAGTGTGAGAGTCCAGTCCATAGCGGATCTAACATAATAGTTTGAGAGTCCCGTCTATAGTGGATCTAACATAATAGTGACAGTCCAGTCCATAGTGGATCTAACATAATAGTGTGAGAGTCCAGTCCATAGTGGATCTAACATAATAGTGAGATCCAGTCCATAGTGGATCTAACATAATAGTGTGAGAGTCCAGTCCATAGTGGATCTAACATAATAGTGAGAGTCCAGTCCATAGTGGATCTAACATAATAGTCCACAGTCCACAGTGGATCTAACATAATAGTGTGAGAGTCCAGTCCCAGTAGACACAATACATGATTATTCAGAATGGAAATGTGCTGACACTCGTGATTTCGCCCTGTCTCTGTTTTATCTGCGTTGAGGTACTCGATGTCCGTCCTCGGCTGTCAGCAGGCAGGGTCTGGAAACAAACTGCTGATACGAGACACTATTATGTTAGATCCACTGAGAGTCCAGTCCACAGTGGATCTAACATAATATTGAGAGTCCAGTCCATAGTGGATCTAACATAGTAGTGAGAGTCCAGTCCATAGTGGATCTAACATAGTAGTGAGAGTCCAGTCCACAGTGGATCTAACATAATAGTGTGAGAGTCCAGTCCACAGTGGATCTAACATAATAGTGAGAGTCCAGTCCACAGTGGATCTAACATAATAGTGTGAGAGTCCAGTCCATAGTGGATCTAACATAATAGTGAGAGTCCAGTCCATAGTGGGGCCAGCAGGAGACCATACCGAGCGGAGACGGGTCAGCAGCGCAGAGATGTCCCCAACCAATGCACAGGTCCACCCCGGGTCCCGACTCTGGACAGCCAGCAGCCAGTCCTTGCACGCTACACCGCTACAACAAGGAGAATATACTGTCAAAGTGGAGGCCCGTAAATTAGACCGCCCACTAAATGGCAGATCCTGAAAGTGACTTGAAGATGGTCTGTAAAACGTAATCTAAGAAATATTTTGACCAAAGAACCAACATTACATGTTAATTAGACCACAAGGAAGTCTTTTACTTTTAGACAAAAATCATACAATGACCCCTTTAATGCACCCTATGACCTGGTGCACCTTATGATCCGGAAAATACTGTAGTTCAATTCTGCAGGTGCGTAAGGTAAACAGAAGGATGGTTCTTCGTGCTAATCCACTGAGGGAATGAATCCTCAGGTTGTATGGCGGCATCTCTTTATTCATAAAGAAATAGGTTAAGCCTTGATGTTTAAATCACAAGCCCGTGTGTAAATCCTGGAATCCTTTCATGCTTGTTAGGACAAAAGAGTCTTCTGGTGGGGAAAAAGGCGTCTTTAAGATGATGTGGCAGCTATGTTTGCATCAATGGAAGGTGCATAGGTGCAAAGAAAAGGTGCATGTGAAGATGAAGCCGGAGTAGGAATAAAGGCAATGCGCCCACCCCCCTCCCCTGCTCAGCCCCCTTTTGGGTTCATTGAATTCTGAGAGACGTGTGAGGAGTCTTACGAAGTAATGATTTATAACCTGGAGTTTGTGGCGCAGGAATGGTCGATCGATATCCTTCCCATGTTGTTTAGATCTTGCGAGGACCGGCTTGTCGACGGCACGAGGAGATGAAGGAAAAGGAAAGAGCGGATCCTCAAAACGTAACAAGTGGCACTTAGTGAGTGTAACCACATTGTGAAGTATGCGGACGACACGACAGTAGAGGGCCTCATCCGTGACAACCACATGGACTACAGGGAGGAGGTGAAACATCTGGTTGACTGGTCCAGAACCAACAACCTGGTCCTGAACGTCGACAAGACCAAGGAGATCATCGTCGACTTCAGGAAGCACCAGTCCAGCCATGCTCCACTCTAATCAACGGCACAGCAGTGGAGTTAGTAAGCAGCACCAAGTTCCTGGGGGTGCAGATAACTGACAATATGACCTGGTCCCTACACACTGGAGCTCTTGTAAAAAGAGCTCAGCAGCGCATGCACTTTTTGCGTGGGATGAAAAGAGCACAGCTCTCTCCCCCCATTCTACAGAGGCACTATAGAGAGCCTGTTGACCAACAGCATCTCTGTCTGGACTGGAGCCTGCAATGCCTCATACTGAAAGACTCTCCAGAGAGTGGTGAGGACGGCGGAAAAAATCATCAGGACTCCTCTTCCTCCTATCCAGGAGATGGCAAAAAGCCGCTGCCTGACCAGGGCTCAGAAAATCTGCAAAGACTCCTGCCACCCCCACCAAGGACGGTTTTCACTGCTGGACTCTAGAAAGAGGTTACGCAGCCTCCGAAGCAGAACCTCCAGGTTCTGAAACAGCTTCTTCCCTCAGGCCGTAAGACTCTTGAACGCATCATAATTAAATGATCCCCTCAACTCCCCCCAAAATGGATTAACTCACTAGAATATAAAGACAATATAACATACATCCATAAACATGGATGCATATGCAAAAGTGTATCTGTACAGTAATCTATTTATTTATATTTGCACCTTATTGCTTTTTTATCCTGCTAATGCTAATGCAACGTTCTTATCTGTACTGTAAAGTTCACATTTGAATGACAATAAAAAGGAAGTCTAAGTCTAAGTCTTAGTGGGAAATAATTCATCTTTTTTGCCAGTGTACAACTTTGTGAAGCACCTTTTCTGCAGGCGAGCTACTTTCCAATGTACCAACTGGAGAGGATCAATCATATTTATCATTTATATTGATTGGTAAGGTCTATTCAGGTGTACTGGAGAGGAGGCTACGCCGGATAGTCGAACCTCAGATTCAGGAGGAACAGTGTGGTTTTCGTCCTGGTCGTGGAACTGTGGACCAGCTCTATACTCTCGGCAGGGTCCTTGAGGGTGCATGGGAGTTTGCCCAACCAGTCTACATGTGCTTTGTGGACTTGGAGAAGGCATTCGACCGTGTACCCCGGGAAGTCCTGTGGGGAGTGCTCAGAGAGTATGGGGTAACGGACTGTCTTATTGTGGCAGTTCGCTCCCTGTATAATCAGTGTCAGAGCTTGGTCCGCATTGCCGGCAGTAAGTCGGACACGTTTCCAGTGAGGGTTGGACTCCGCCAAGGCTGCCCTTTGTCACCGATTCTGTTCATAACCTTTATGGACAGAATTTCTAGGCGCAGTCAGGGCGTTGAGGGTATCTGGTTTGGTGGCTGCAGGATTAGGTCTCTGCTTCTTGCAGATGATGTGGTCCTGATGGCTTCCTCCGGCCAAGATCTTCAGCTCTCACTGGATTGGTTCGCAGCCTAGTGTGAAGCGACTGGGATGGGAATCAGCACCTCCAAGTCCGAGTCCATGGTTCTCTCCCGGAAAAGGGTGGAGTGCCATCTCCGGGTTGGGGAGGAGATCTTGCCCCAAGTGGAGGAGTTCAAGTACCTCTGAGTCTTGTTCTCGAGTGGGGGAAGAGTGGATCGTGAGATCGACAGGCGGATCGGTGCGGCGTCTTCAGTAATGCGGACGCTGTATCGATCCGTTGTGGTGAAGAAGGAGCTGAGCCGGAAGGCAAAGCTCTCGATTTACCGGTTGATCTACGTTCCCATCCTCACCTATGGTCATGAGCTTTGGGTCATGACCGAAAGGACAAGATCACGGGTACAAGCGGCCGAAATGAGTTTCCTCCGCCGGGTGGCGGGGCTCTCCCTTAGAGATAGGGTGAGAAGCTCTGTCATCCGGGGGGAGCTCAGAGTAAAGCCGCTGCTCCTCCACATTGAGAGGAGCCAGATGAGGTGGTTCGGGCATCTGGTCAGGATGCCACCCGAACGCCTCCCTAGGAAGGTGTTTCGGGCACGTCCGACCGGTAGGAGGCCACGGGGAAGACCCAGGACACGCTGGGAAGACTATCTCTCCCGGCTGGCCTGGGAACGCCTCGGGATCCCCCGGGAGGAGCTGGACGAAGTGGCTGGGGAGAGGGAAGTCTGGGCTTCCCTGCTTAAGCTGCTGCCCCCGCGACCCGACCTCGGATAAGCGGAAGAAGATGGATGGATGGATGGATGATTTATTTATGAAAGAGTTAAAGGTGTTTAATGATAATACAAGCATGTTTCTTTCATGAAGACAATAGTGATGATAACGTCATCATGTCAATGATTTGAGATAAGGAAAGTGGAATAAATGCCGTGTACGGTGCAGTTCTGCCAGAGTCTTGGTGGAACCCCGGACAGGGAGAAGAGGCGGTCATACGTGGCCATGGCGGAGGAGTCTTCATAAGCAAGTAAACAGGCTTTATTGCGCTTTCCTGCAAGTCATTACAGCAGACGTGCGGCGTGTTTAGCCGCTGATGATCACAGCTGAGGCTCATCATGACTTATGGCAGATATTTTCCTGAGGAGAATGAGGAGAAAATTGGATAGAAGATGAAACCCATGACCAGTGGCTGGATCCATGATGAAAAGCTATACTCTGGTAAATGTCTATTAATGGCCTCCATTAGAAAGGCCGCGTGAAGATTAGGGGAAGACGCTGAATGTGGCAAAGTGGCCGCCTGTCAGATGAGAGCGTCTTGTGTTCCCGCTCGCAACATATCTCGCACAAAGAGAGCGTCCTGTGTTCCTACTCGTAACATATCTCGCACAAAGAGAGGGCAAATCACCGCCTTGATTAGAGGAAAGGAGAGCATGTCAAGGACTTCTCTTCATTAGCAGAAAAGGCTCTTCCCGGTGAATGAGGCGGCGTGAATGGGCGGCCAGCATTCACCCGCCGTCCTATGCAAACAAGTTGTCCAAGTGGCACATTGTTTCAAAGGACCTGTGACACGCACAGAAACAAGTCTTGGACACCCGTGCTATGGTAGACTCTTTCACTAAACGTTTAGCCGCCCCGGCTAATTAAGTGCTTTGAAAGAGCACGCATCAAAAAGGGAAGGAGGCGGGATTTGGAGTCGCTCTGACCAACCCTCGGGTCCAGAGGTCAGCCGCTCTCCAAGACACAAGTCGCCCCCGAGATGCCCTGGCCCCCCCTCCCCGCACCCCTTGGACGCTAACCCCTAACCTCTACTGGAGGGAATCAAAGAACAGACGTGCCTTGCAATAACATTCAAAGTTTGGGCTTGGAGAAAGATGAGAAAACGGGGGTGAGAAAAAAGCTCTGATGTGTTCCAGTTTGTTTGTATTTAGCAGAAAAAATGAATACCGTATTTTTCGGACTATAAGTCGCAGTTTTTTTCATAGTTTGGTTGGGGGTGCGACTTATACTCAGGAGCGACTTATGTGTGAAATATTAACACATTACCGTAAAAATCCATCCATCCATCCATCCATCCGTCTTCTTCCGCTTATCCGAGGTCGGGTCGCGGGGGCAGCAGCCTAAGCAGGGAAGCCCAGACTTTCCTCTCCCCAGCCACTTCGTCCAGCTCTTCCTGTGGGACCCCGAGGCGTTCCCAGGCCAGCCGGGAGACATAGTCTTCCCAACGTGTCCTGGGTCTTCCCCGTGCCCTCCTACCGGTCGGACGTGCCCGAAACACCTCCCTAGGGAGGCGTTCGGGTGGCATCCTGACCAGATGCCCGAACCACCTCATCTGGCTCCTCTCGATGTGGAGGAGCAGCGGCTTTACTTTGAGCTCCTCCCGGATGGCAGAGCTTCTCACCCTATCTCTATGGGAGAGACCCGCCACCCAGCGGAGGAAACTCATTTGTACCCGTGATCTTGTCCTTTCGGTCATAACCCAAAGCTCATGACCATAGGTGAGGATGGGAACGTAGATCGACCGGTAAATTGAGAGCTTTGCCTTCCGGCTCAGCTCCTTCTTCACCACAACGGATCGATACAGCGTCCGCATTACTGAAGACGCCGCACCGATCCGCCTGTCGATCTCACGATCCACTCTTCCCTCACTCGTGAACAAGACTCCGAGGTACTTGAACTCCTCCACTTGGGGCAAGATCTCCTCCCCAACCCGGAGATGGCACTCCACCCTTTTCCGGGCGAGAACCATGGACTCGGACTTGGAGGTGCTGATTCTCATCCCAGTCGCTTCACACTCAGCTGCGAACCGATCCAGTGAGAGCTGAAGATCCTGGCCAGATGAAGCCATCAGGACCACATCATCTGCAAAAAGCAGAGACCTAATCCTGCAGCCACCAAACCAGATTCCCTCAACGTCTTGACTGCGCCTAGAAATTCTGTCCATAAAAGTTATGAACAGAATAGGTTACCGTAAAATATCAAATAATATTATTTAGCTCATTGACGTAAGAGACTAGACCAGTGGGTCTTAACCTGGGTTCGATCGAACCCTAGGGGTTCGGTGAGTCGGCCTCAGGGGTTCGGCGGACCCTGCGCCGTGGAGGTCGAGACACACCCGACTCATGGTGTAAATAAAAACTTCTCCATATCGGCGTATTATCGATACGGCAAGAGTAGAAGTCAGACTGATTTGCAGGTGTGTAATTTGTTGTGAGTTCATGCACTGTGTTGGTTTTGTTCTTTGAACAAGGTGATGTTCATGCATGGTTCATTTTGTGCACCGGTAAAAAAAACATAACTTTCTCTTGAATTTGAAAAAAAAAAAGATATATATTTTTCACTAAAGAAGGGTTCGGTGAATGCGCATATGAAATTGGTGGGGTTTGGTACCTCCAACAAGGTTAAGAACCACTGGACTAGACGTATAAGATTTCATGGGATTTAGCGAAGGGGTTAGTGCATCTGCCTCACAATACAAAGGTCCTGAGTAGTCTTGGGTTCAATCCCGGGCTCGGGATCTTTCTGTGTGGAGTTTGCATGTCCTCCCCGTGACTGCGTGGGTTCCCTCCGGGTACTCCGGCATCCTCCCACCTCCAAAGACATGCACCTGGGGATAGGTTGATTGGCAACACTAAATTGGCCCTAGTGTGTGGATGTGAGTGTGAATGTTGTCTGTCTATCTGTGTTGAGGTGGCGACTTGTCCAGGGTGTACCCCGCCTTCCGCCCGATTGTAGCTGAGATAGGCTCCAACGCCCCCCGCGACCCCAAAGGGAATAAGCGGTAGAAAATGGATGGATGGATGGATGGGATTTAGCGATTAGGAGTGACAGATTGTTTGGTAAACGTATAGCATGTTCTATATGTTATAGTTATTTGAATGACTCTTACCATAATATGTTACGTTAACATACCAGTTGGTTATTTATGCCTCATATAACGTACACTTATTCAGCCTGTTCTTCACTATTCTTCATTTATTTTAAATTGCCTTTCAAATGTATATTCTTGCTGTTGGCTTCATCAAATAAATGTCCCCAAAAAATGTGACTTATACTCCAGTGCGACTTATATACGTTTTTATGTTTTTTCCTTCTTTATTATGCATTTTCGGCCGGTGCGACTTAACCTCCGGAGCGACTTGTACTCCGAAAAATACGGTTGCAGAAAAAATTAATACAACAGGGGTGTCCAAACTTTTTGACTCAGGGGAGGCGTATTGGGCGGAAAAAAATTGGGAATGGCCGAATGGTGACTGCACAAGTTTTGCAATCAATCAGAAATATCAAGCAGTTAACATGGATAAGTGTGGAGAGAGTTTGACATTTTACCCATCAAGCATTGTAGTGGCTTTAAATACCGTATTTTCCAGACCGTAGGGCGCACCGGATTATAAGGCGCACTGCCAATGAGCGGGTCTAGTCAGGTCTATTTTCATACAAAAGGCGCACCGGATTATAAGGCGCATTAAAGGAGTCATATTATTATTTTCTAAATGTAAAAGACTTCCTTGTGGTCTACATCAGTGGTCCCTAACCACTGGTCTGAGGGTCTGTGACGTATTTGCTACCGGGCCGCACAGAAACATTAATTAATTTATAAACTACCGCATTTTCTCCGACTTAAAGGGGAACATTATCACCAGACCTATGTAAGCGTCAATATATACCTTGATGTTGCAGAAAAAAGACCATATATTTTTTTAACCGATTTCCCAACTCTAAATGGGTGAATTTTGGCGAATTAAACGCCTTTCTAATATTCGCTCTCGGAGCGATGACGTCACAACGTGGCGTCACATCGGGAAGCAATCCGCCATTTTCTCAAACACCGAGTCAAATCAGCTCCGTTATTTTCCGTTTTTTCGACTGTTTTCCGTACCTTGGAGACATCATGCCTCGTCGGTGTGTTGTCGGAGGGTGTAACAACACCAACAGGGACGGATTCAAGTTGCACCAGTGGCCCGAAGATGCAAAAGTGGCAAGAAATTGGACGTTTGTTCCGCACACTTTACCGACGAAAGTTATGCTACGACAGAGATGGCAAGAATGTGTGGATATCCTGCGACACGCAAAGCAGATGCATTTCCAACCATAAAGTCAAAGAAATCTGCCGCCAGACCCCCATTGAATCTGCCGGAGTGTGTGAGCAATTCAGGGACAAAGGTCCTCGGCAGCACGGCAAGCAATGGCGGCAGTTTGTTCCCGCAGACGAGCGAGCTAAACCCCCTGGATGTCTTGGCTCACACCGTCAAGAGAAGAATATCGACCCGAGCTTCCCTGGCCTGCTGACATGAGGGTATGTCTACAGAATATATTAATTGATGAAAATTGGGCTGTCTGCACTCTCAAAGTGCATGTTGTTGCCAAATGTATTTAATATGCTGTAAACCTAGTTCATAGTTGTTAGTTTCCTTTAATGCCAAACAAACACATACCAATCGTTGGTTAGAAGGCGATCGCCGAATTCGTCCTCGCTTTCTCCCGTGTCGCTGGCTGTCGTGTCGTTTTCGTCGGTTTCGCTTGCATACGGTTCAAACCGATATGGCTCAATAGCTTCAGTTTCTTCTTCAATTTGGTTTTCGCTACCTGCCTCCACACAACAACCATCCGTTTCAATACATGCGTAATCTGTTGAATCGCTTAAGCCGCTGAAATCCGAGTCTGAATCCGAGCTAATGTCGCTATAGCTTGCTGTTCTTTCCGCCATGTTTGTTTGTGTTGGCTTCACTGTGTGACGTCACAGGAAAATGGACGGGTGTATATAACGATGGTTAAAATCAGGCACTTTGAAGCTTTTTTTAGGGATATTGCGTGATGGGTAAAATTTTGAAAAAAACTTCGAAAAATATAATAAGCCACTTGGAACTGATTTTTAATGGTTTTAACAATTCTGAAATTGTGATAATGTTCCCCTTTAACTGTTGCCTGTCCCACTAAACACACCAATAAGCTTGTTAATAGAACTCCTTTGTTATAGTACATTGGACAATGCACATTAATGGACATATAAAATGTTAATGCGCCAGATTGTTGAAAAAAAGGCAAATTTTTCATACTCATTTTTTGTTGTTGTTTTTACGTGAAAACAATGCATACATTAAACCGGTCCCTGGTAGTAAAAAGGTTGGGGAACCCTGGTCTACATAACATGTAATGGTGGTTCTTTGGTCAAAATGTTGCATAGATGATGTTTTACACATCATCTTCAAGTCTCTTTCGTTCCGGCATTTTGTGGGCTGTCTAATTTACGTGGCTCACCTTCGACAGTGTCTTCTCCCCGTCGTCTTTGTTGTTGCGGTGTAGCGTGCAAGGACGGGAGTGGAAGAAGTGTCAAAAGATGGACCTAACTGTTTTAATGACATTCAGACTTTACTTCAATCAATAACAGGAGCAGCATCTCCTCATCCGTGGCTCACTAGTGCAACAACAACGCCTGAAATGTGTCCCGGGAAAAACCGTCCGACCGGAACTCTCTAATAACTAAAGTTCCTTGGGTGAATAATGTAAACTCACTACACCGGTATGTTTTAGCGCTTTCATAGTGAGTTTACTGACAGATATAAGCAAGAACTTCACACTACTTTATATTAGAAATGGCAACAGCGGAGGATGAATGTCACATAACAAGAAGATAGAGAACAAGAAGAAGCTTATTGACTACAATGGCGGACTACAAAGGCGGATGCACGTACACTTTCAGGGCTTATACAGATCCCAAATACACATCAGCAGGTACCAATTAGGTAAGAAAAGTTGGTTTTGTATAATATGTCTGCTAATAGGTGCCACTTTGGGGTCCTTATACACACACCATAATAAAACTGTATGTTGAAGCACAGTACGTCTGACTATGGTAGTCGTAATGCTCCGACAATCCATCCTCTTCCTATTTTACCAAGGCTGTACTAAAACAAAGTTCCTTGGGTGAATAATGTAAACTCACTACACCGGTATGTTTTAGTGTTTTTATGGTGAGTTTACTGACAGATATAAGTAAGAACTTTACACTACTTTATATTAGAAATGGCAACAGTGGAGGATGAATGTCACATAACAAGAAGATAAAGAAAAAGAAGAAGCTTATCCACTACGGTGTCGGCACGGACTAAAAAGGCGGACGCGTGCAATGTTGCAGGACTTATGCAGATCTCAAATACAGATCAGCAGGTACCAGAAGGTAAGAAAAGTTGCTTTTGCATAATATTGTATTATTATTATATATCTGATTACACCAGCGATCAGTAGTCCTCTGGAATGGACATTTACCATGAATTGATTTACGTGGACCCCAACTTAAACAAGTGTAAAAACTTATTGGGGTGTTACCATTTAGTGGTCAATTGTACGGAATATGTACTGTACTGTGCAATCTACTAATAACAGTTTCAATCAATCAATCAATGGTTTTATGGGATAGAGGTCTATCGGTTGCGGTCCGTAGACCCACTTGTTGCTGGGCAAAGGTCATGATGCTGACCAGACAGCCCAGACATTTGGGAACCAGGATGAGGTGATAGAAGATAAGGTACAAATATCATTCATCTATCTTCAGGCACAATTATGTTATAGCACATAACTGTGGTGCATTCAAGGAACCAGGATGAAAGTTCTAAATAGAGATGTCATTATAAGTGACAGGGGAGACATAACCCTCGGGAAGTCCTGTGGGGAGTGCTCAGAGAGTATGGGGTATCGGACTGTCTGATTGTGGCGGTCCGCTCCCTGTACGATCAGTGTCAGAGCTTGGTCCGCATTGCCGGCAGTAAGTCGGACACGTTTCCAGTGAGGGTTGGACTCCGCCAAGGCTGCCCTTTGTCACCCATTCTGTTCTGAACTTTTATGGACAGAATTTCTAGGCGCAGTCAAGGCGTTGAAGGGATCCGGTTTGGTATCTGCAGGATTAGGTCTCTGCTTTTTGCAGATGATGTGGTCCTGATGGCTTCATCTGGCCAGGATCTTCAGCTCTCACTGGATCGGTGTGAAGCGACTGGGATGAGAATCAGCACCTCCAAGTCAGAGTCCATGGTTCTCTCCCGGGAAAGAGTGGAGTGCCATCTCCAGGCTGGGGAGGAGATCTTGCCCCAAGTGGAGGAGTTCAAGTACCTAGGAGTCTTGTTCACGAGTGAGGGAAGTGTGGATGGTGAAATCGACAGGGGATCTCACAATCCACTCTTCCCGCCGATCAGTGCGGCGTCTTCAGTAATGCGGACGCTGTATCGATCCGTTGTGGTGAAGAAGGAGCTGAGCCGGTCGATCTACGTTCCCATCCTCACCTATGGTCATGAGCCTTGGGTTATGACCGAAAGGACAAGATCACAGGTACAGGCGGCCGAAATGAGTTTAATCTGCCGGGTGGCGGGTCTCTCCCTTAGAGATAGGGTGAGAAGCTCTGTCATCCGGGAGGAACTCAGAGTAAAGCCGCTGCTCTTCCACATGGAGAGGAGTCAGATGTGTGGTTCAGGTATCTGCTTAGGATGCCACCCGAACGCCTCCCTAGGGAGGTGTTTGGGTTGGGGCACGTCCGACCCACAGGAGGCCAAGGGGAAGACCCAGGACACGTTGGGAAGACTATGTCTCCCGGCTGGCCTGGGAACGCCTCGGGATCCCCCGGGAGGAGCTGGACGAAGTGGCTGGGGAGAGGGAAGTCTGGGCTAATCTGCTTGGACTGACATAACCCCCTGGAGATTCACTAACAGTAATACTAATTATAATAATGAAGTATTACTATGATTATTAGCATACACAATTATATATACAATCAGATAATATGTTCCCGGAACATATTACCCCCGGTCAAACTATGAAAAAAACTGAGACTTATAGTCCGAAATATACGGTATGACCGCCTCTTCTCCCTGTCCAAGGTTCTACCAAGACTCTGGCAGAACTGCACTGTACACGGCATTTATTCCACTTTCGTTATCTCAAATCATTCCTCACACTTTTTATCCGACTGATCTTTCTTTTTGTTTTGTTTTTTTAATTGTGTGAATGCTCCAAAACGTTCCCACATGTTTTTTTACACCAAAATTCATCTATTTATTCTTCTTCTTCTTCAGATTTTGCCGTGCTCTACCTTCTACATTTTTCACCCGATTCAAAGCGTTCCAAATTCAGGTTATTCGGGAATCGCGGGCTTTCCCTTGACAAATTCCAGAAATTCCCATATTTCCCAGAATTCCAGGTTGTATACTTATAGTCCGAAAAATACGGTATATAAAGGAAGAAGTCACGTCCAAGCAATAGAGAAGAGCAAAATTGCCACGTCTTTTTCGTGTTGCTAGGCAGAGTTCATACGGCTCAACCATAACCTCCCCAATTGCACCGTGAAATGTACTGAGTAGAGATGCGCAGATAGGCAATTATTTCATCCGCAACCGCATCAGAAAGTCGTCAACCATCCGCCATCCACCCGATGTAACATTCGATCAGAACCCTCACCCGCCCGCACCCGCCCGTTGTTATATATCTAATATAGACGATGCAAGGCATTAGTGAGGTTATAAAGCTTTTGCCTGTTAAAGAAAGGAGACTGATCCAATGCAGCACAGACATTCGCGTGCCACGCTGTCACGACCCAGACGCACACCAGTGCGCAATCATATGGGAGCCGCGCTGAGCGCACCTCCAAGCGCGTCTCGCTGCCGGCGACGGCCGGGTATGGGCGCCATCCATTTTCAGGGCTAGTTGATTCGGCAGGTGGGTTGTTACACACTCCTTAGCGGGTTCCAACTTCCATGGCCACCGTCCTGTCTATATCAACCAGGGTGAGCCCCACCCCTTTCGTGAGCGCACTGCGCGCGGAGTGACCCCTGTTACGCGCCCCCGGCAACAGGGGTGGCGGGCAGGTAAGCTGCGCTGGCGGAGCGCGCGGAGTGCCCCCTGTTACGAGCCCCCGGCCACGGGGGTGGCGGGCAGGTAAGCTGCTTACCTGCTGCGCGTGACGCCGGCCGCGGCGAAGGCGGACGAGGCGGGGTGTCGGTGCGGTGGTGACCCTGGACGTGCGTCGGGCCCTTCTCGCGGATTGCCTCAGCTATAGCTCCCGGTGGGGCCCTCTCGGGGGAAGGGGCCTCGGTCCCGGACCCCGGCGAGGCGTCCCTTCTCCGCTCCGTAAAAGTGTCCATCTCTTTTTTTTTTTTTTCTTCTGTTGTGGCATATGCAGCAGGTGCCTGCTCGTTTTTCGTATGTGGGTAACAACATTTAACTATGTATATATATTTCCGAATTGGTTTAACTGCCACCCACCAGTTTTTTTTATTTCCACCGCCCGACCCGACCCGACCCGCGGATAAAATCTAATTTTTTTTAATTTCATCCGCCCGATCCGCGGATAATCCGCGGACTCCGCGGTTGTGCCCGCAAACCGCGCATCTCTAATACTTACAGTCCGAAAAATACGGTATATAAAGGAAGAAGTCACGTCCGAGCAACAGAGAAGAGCAAAATAGCCACGTCTTTTTCGTGTTGCTAGGCAGAGTTCATACGGCTCAACCGTAACCTCCCCAATTGCACCGTGAAATGTACTGAGTGAAAATGTGCTGATTCGGCAGCAGAAAAGATGCATGTGAGGAGTGGCTGGAGACGTGACATACTAACTAGGTGCAAAGGACGCAGCTCCAGGAGAATGATGCCATTAGCAGGACTATCCCCCCCCCCCCCCGTAATGGCCCATAATCAAGTGGCTGGTGGCTCCATCATCCCTGGCCGGGGCCAGCCTGTTCACAATCTGTCTAATGACAGAGCGGGAGCTGCCGAGCGCACCAGTGCTTCCCAATAAGCCACAAAGAGAGATCACACACTCCATTGTGGATGGGCGCAGCAGCTTAACACTCATCAGGCCCAATAAACCTGTCTCTGGTCTGGGGGAGACACACCCCTCGTCGTCAGTCAGCCAAAGAACGCCCCCCCCCCCCCACCCAGCCTAACTCTCATTATGACATCATCAGGCCTGAACACTGCTGTTTATATTTACTCTTCAAGGCCGGACCGCCGTAATGCACGTCTACGTGTCCGCCTGTTTACTTGCCCGCCCTTTTTGCCTCCGTTTGAAGAAAAAAAGAAAGAAGAAGAAGCGAGGCTGCTCATTCTTGGCCCCCTGCGCCGCCTTCCGGGAGCTTCTGCCAAACGTATGCAAATGAAGCGGTCCACAATGGCGCCCACAGCTGCACGCAGGCGGCCAAAGACAAGAGGACAAGGCGGCCGCCCCTTTCATCCCTAACCCCTGATCCCCTCTCGGTGACACGTCATGTTCGCCCCCAAACGCGGGACCTCGCCTAAGAACCATGTCCCCCCCTCCCTCCCTCCACACACTCCTCCCTCTCCATCCCGAAAAACCCACACTCCCCAAACATGATCTTTTGGTTGTCGGGAGCGTTCAACATCACGGTACCTTTCATTTGCTCTTGAACCTTTGTCAAGAGCAAGTAAAGTACACAACTTGTGCCTTTTTTTCCCCCTCCCATTTTATTCTGTAGGTTTAAATTATTGTGCCGGGAGCAAGAGGGGGTACCCCCCCCTCCCAAAAAAAAAAAAAGAGTGGGGGTAAAGAACCTGATTGCTTTAATCTCAGCGCTCGCACCCCTTTTCATGGAGCTCTTTGGCCGTGTGATTCAGACCCAGGCCCCCAGTGTTCTGCGCCCCGCCATTGTTCTCACATGAAAATCAATTCCCTTGAAGACCCTCCTTAATCCGGTTCTTGGCGTCAACAATGGCCACTTGTGCGCGGCACTGATAGACTAAGAGCCGGGGATGATGCGGCTGTCTGCTCCGATTCCAGCCTATTCAGGTAATGGCGGCCCGCGTCACTTTGTAGTGCCAAGTGCGGGACTCGACAGGAAGACGTTTGCGATCATAATTTCCTGCCGAGCGGGAGGAGGCCCCCGCCGCCACACCCGCAGGACTTTTAATTAGGACGGACAACCACAGAGATTAGAGATCGGCCTGTGACAATGGAGTGTCCCTTTGAACGGGCCACTGCCGCCGAGCCCATATGGAGAGGCCGGTGCCATGATCACCCTAATCACCGTCACCTTCTTATTGAACAGCGTCGTGCGTCATACTCGTTGGAGCCCCTACAGGTAGGCTACTGTACTTACTTGGGAAACTTACTGTCAACTCACACAGGAAAATCAGTTCATACCACTTGTTCCAGAGTTTGCTAAAAACTTTCCAAATTGTAAATATTCAGCAATGCAAAGAATTACCTTATGTTCCAGACTGTAGAGAAAATATATGTTTCTGTATGTGTACTAGAGATGCGCGGTTTGCGGGCACAACCGCGGAGTCCGCGGATTATCCGCGGATCGGGCGGATGAAATTTAAAAAAAATTAGATTTTATCCGCGGGTCGGGCGGTTGAAATAAAAAAAAATTAGATTTTAAATAGATTCAGGCGGGTGGCAGTTAAACCAATTCGGAAATATATATACATAGTTAAATGTTGTTACCCACATACGAAAAACGAGCAGGCACCTGCTGCATATGCCACAACAGAAGAAAAAAAAAAGAAGAGATGGACACTTTTACGGAGCGGAGAAGGGACGCCTCGCCAGGGTCCGGGACCGAGGCCCCTTCCCCCGAGAGGGCCCCCACCGGGAGCCGTAGCTGAGGCGATCCGCGAGAAGGGCCCGACGCACGTCCAGGGTCACCACCGCGCCCACCGCACCGACACCCCGCCTCGTCCGCCTTCGCCGCAGCCGGCGTCGCGCGCAGCAGGTAAGCAGCTTACCTGCCCGCCACCCCTGTTGCCGGGGGCGCGTAACAGGGGTCACTCCGCGCGCAGTGCGCTCACGAAAGGGGTGGGTCTCACCCTGGTTGATATAGACAGCAGGACGGTGGCCATGGAAGTCGGAACCCGCTAAGGAGTGTGTAACAACCCACCTGCCGAATCAACTAGCCCTGAAAATGGATGGCGCTGGAGCGTCGGGCCCATACCCGGCCGTCGCCGGCAGCGAGACGCGCTTGGAGGTGCGCTCAGCGCGGCTCCCATATGATTGCGCACTGGTGTGCGTCTGGGTCGTGACAGCTTGGCACGCGAATGTCTGTGCTGCATTGGATCAGTCTCCTTTCTTTAACAGGCAAAAGCTTTATAACCTCACTAATGCCTTGCATCGTCTATATTAGATATATAACAACGGGCGGGTGCGGTTCTGATCAAATGTTACATCGGGTGGATGGCGGATGGTTGAGGACTTTCTGATGCGGTTGCGGATGAAATAATTGCCTATCCGGGGCGGCATGGCGTAGTGGGTAGAGCAACCGTGCCAGAAACCTGAGGGTTGCAGGTTCGCTCCCCGCCTCTTACCATCCAAAAAAAAATCGCTGCCGTTGTGTCCTTGGGCGGGACACTTCACCCTTTGCCCCCGGTGCCACTCACACCGGTGAATTGAATGATGAATGATAGGTGGTGGTCGGAGGGGCCTTTGGCGCAAATTGCAGCCACGCTTCCGTCAGTCTACCCCAGGGCAGCTGTGGCTATGAAAGTAGCTTACCACCACCAGGTGTGAATGATGGGTTCTACATGTAAAGCGACTTTGGGTACTTAGAAAAGCGCTATATAAATCCCAGTTATTATTATTATTATTATTATCCGCGCATCTCTAATGTGTACAGTTCTGGTAATGGCTACATTCGCACCCACCTGCACAAATTAACTTCAAAATGTAACAATCAAAATATATATGACTTTTGTTTTGTTTACTAGGGCATGCATATACATACCTGCCAACTTTTGAAATCAGAAAAACCTAGTAGCCAGGGTCCAGGGGCCGCAGGCCCCGGTAGGTCCAGGACAAAGTCCTGGTGGGGGGTTCAGGCTTCGCCCCCCGACGCAAAATGATTATTAGCATTCAGACAGGTTAAAATGTTGCTAAAACCATCACTTTTCTATCAGTCACAGTGACTTTTCAAAACAAAAATATTACAGCAAAAATCATATGGGTTGATTGACATGTTTATTCTGTAAGCTAACTTCAATAGTTTGAAATTATTTTGACAGTTAATGCCAGTTATCCTGTCAACCTTTCACAAGACTTCAATTTGTTAATTGAAAGTATAAACAGTATAAACACTTTTTACAGTAAACAAATGGTAAAACAGTACTAAACAATTCCATTAAAAAAAAAAATGGTGTCATTATTAACTTTCTGTCCAAGCTTGTATAATCTACTGCCTTGTTCAATTGTAAAAAATATTCTGTGCCTAAAATTCATATTTCTATTACAATTATCATACTGTAAACATGGTAAGCTAACTTCATTAAAATTAATAGTCCTGTCAATAGCATGGAATTACAATTCAAATGTAGTTTTTTTGTAAGCCTTTCAAAAGAATTCAAAATATGAAAAATTAATGAAAATTAATTTAAGCCATGATCACGCTAATCACCGTCACCTCAGACTTCTTACTGAACAGCGTCGTGCGTCATACTCGTTGGAGCGCGTACAGGTAGGCTACTGTACTTACCTGGGAAACTTACTGTCAACTCACACAGGAAAATCATTTTATACCACTTGTTCCAGAGTTTGCTAAAAACTTTCCAAATTGTAAATATTCAGCAATGCAAAGAATTGTCTTATGTTCCAGACTGTAGAGAAAATATATGTTTCTGTATGTGTACTAGAGATGCGCGGTTTGCGGGCACAACCGCGGAGTCCGCGGATTATCCGCGGATCGGGCGGATGAAATTAAAAAAAATTAGATTTTATCCGCGGGTCGGGCGGTTGAAATAAAAAAAAATTAGATTTTAAATAGATTCAGGCGGGTGGCAGTTAAACCAATTGGGAAATATATATACATAGTTAAATGTTGTTACCCACATACGAAAAACGAGCAGGCACCTGCTGCATATGCCACAACAGAAGAAAAAGAAAAGAAAAGAGATGGACACTTTTACGGAGCGGAGAAGGGACGCCTCGCCGGGGTCCGGGACCGAGGCCCCTTCCCCTGAGAGGGCCCCACCGGGAGCCGTAGCTGAGGTGATGCGCGAGAAGAGCCCGACGCACGTCCAGGGTCACCACCGCGCCCACCGCACCGACACCCCGCCTCGTCCGCCTTCGCCGCGGCCGGCGTCACGCGCAGCAGGTAAGCAGCTTACCTGCCTGCCACCCCTGTTGCCGGGGGGCGCGTAACAGGGGTCACTCCGCGCGCAGTGCGCTCACGAAAGGGGTGGGGCTCACCCTGGTTGATATAGACAGCAGGACGGTGGCCATGGAAGTCGGAACCCGCTAAGGAGTGTGTAACAACCCACCTGCCGAATCAACTAGCCCTGAAAATGGATGGCGCTGGAGCGTCGGGCCCATACCCGGCCGTCGCCGGCAGCGAGACGCGCTTGGAGGTGCGCTCAGCGCGGCTCCCATACGATTGCGCACTGGTGTGCGTCTGGGTCGTGACAGCGTGGCACGCGAATGTCTGTGCTGCATTGGATCAGTCTCCTTTCTTTAACAGGCAAACGCTTTATAACCTCACTAATGCCTTGCATCGTCTATATTAGATATATAACAACGGGCGGGTGCGGGCGGGTGCGGTTCTGATCAAATGTTACATCGGGTGGATGGCGGATGGTTGACGACTTTCTGATGCGGTTGCGGATGAAATAATTGCCTATCCGCGCATTAGGATTGTGTCCAATGTTCACTACTTACATCATTCAAATCCACTATTCATGGAGTTAAAGCAACTTAAACTGCACGATGTGATCAATTTTAAAACTGCTCAAATTATGTTTAGGGCATCCCAAAACTCTCTACCATCCAATATACAAAACTTATTCCAGGATAGAGATGCTCACCATAGTTACAGTCTAAGAGGAAACAAAAAATTGTATTTTCCTAAATTTAGAACAACTTTAAAATCAATGTGCATTTCAGTGCGTGGAGTCAGTCTGTGGAACAACTTAGGGGACGAGTTAAAAACCTGTTCTAACATGATTCAATTTAAAAGACTGTTTAAAAAAGAAGTACTGAAGAAGTACGAGGAGGAAAGAGAGTGATGCCCTCAGCACGGAGCGATGGGAGAGAGGTGTATGGTCAGAGAGTGTTTGGGCCTGTGTGTGTGTGTGTGTGTGTGTATGTGTGTGTGTGTGTGTGTGTGTGTGTGTGTGTGTGTGTGTTTTGTCTCGTCTTGTCTTGTCTCATAGTAACAGTGGTACTATTGTATTGTTAGTGTACAGGAGCTTTTCTTGTTTTTGTTTGTATAGTATTGTTCTTGTATTATATTGTTTGTTAAATGTGGAATGAGTGAGAGGGGTTGGGATATTATAAGCATCTGCTTCATCCAACCCCTTTTCAAGCCTTGCATAAATGTCCCTGCCAAAATGTTAAAAAAAAAAAAAAGTGTGTTGTTGTACTGTGCAGGTTTGAAATAAATAATTCAATCAAAATTAATCAATCTCTAATGTGTACAGTTCTGGTAATGGCTACATTCGCACCCACCTGCACAAATTAACTTCAAAATGTAACAATCAAAATATATATGACTTTTGTTTTGTTTACTAGAGCATGCATATACATACCTGCCAACTTTTGAAATCAGAAAAACCTAGTAGCCAGGGTCCAGGGGCCGCAGGCCTCGGTAGGTCCAGGACAAAGTCCTGGTGGAGGGTTCAGGCTTCGCCCCCCGACGCAAAATGATTATTAGCATTCAGACAGGTTAAAATGTTGCTAAAACCATCACTTTTCTATCAGTCACAGTGACTTTTCAAAACAAAAATATTACAGAAAAAATCATATGGGTTGATTGACATGTTTATTCTGTAAGCTAACTTCAATAGTTTGAAATTATTTTGACAGTTAATGCCAGTTATCCTGTCAACCTTTCACAAGACTTCAATTTGTTAATTGAAAGTATAAACAGTATAAACACTTTTTACAGTAAACAAATGGTAAAACAGTACTAAACAATTCCATAAAAAAAAAAAATGGTGTCATTATTAACTTTCTGTCCAAGCTTGTATAATCTACTGCCTTGTTCAATTGTAAAAAATATTCTGTGCCTAAAATTCACATTTCTATCACAATTATCATACTGTAAACATGGTAAGCTAACTTCATTAAAATTAATAGTCCTGTCAATAGCATGGAATTACAATTCAAATGTAGTTTTTTTGTAAGCCTTTCAAAAGAATTCAAAATATGAAAAATTAATGAAAATTAATTTAAGCCATCAGACACTTGAAAAGTGGCACATCACATCTCTAATGTAATCATTTTAACTTTTCAACAGAAACTGCAAAAATATTAAGGACATACTTCTGTATTTTGGTAGTTATGCTGTCAACATTTAACAAGATTTCTTCAACTTGGACTTGAAAGCATAAATAGTATAAACACTTTTAACAGTATAACAGTACTAAACAATTCCAATAGATAACATTGGTGTCATTACCTTTTTGTTTGCTCAATTATTGCCTCCGTAAACAAAACTTCGGCATTTATCACATCCAAAGAATCTGTTTGGGCGACGAAAAACGTTGAAACTTTTCCACTTGTATCGCTAGCAACGGCATTAGACTTGTGTTTTTTTGTCCCAACGTGGTCTTTTACATCGCTAATTCCTCCGTGTCCGATCGAAAATATATTGTCTGCACAAGGTGCAATTCGCGTAGTTTTCACCCTTTTTGGAACGGATAATTATTCCTGGATAGGCTTTTGAATATTCTTCACGGAATGACTGCAGTTTTCTTTTCGGTTTAAGACTCGTTTGCGATTTTTCTCCGGCTGATTCCATGATCGTTCGCTCGTTTGGAAACAATGGCAACTGGTGCCTCGTGCTTGGCAGCGGTGCTATAAATAGTCTCGCGCATGGCATTCGGAATGGCTCGATAGGAAGTTACGGGAAGCAGTGTCGATTGTCATTGTTGTTACGTGATTTCGTGAATAAAACTTTTTTTTAATTTTTTTTTTTTAATTCATGAAAAAACGTATTTTTTATCACTACAACCGTAACCCGGAATAGGTTGATGAAAACCGTACTAATTACGGGAAAACCGGAGTAGTTGGCAGGTATGCATATATAATATGTATTAGTTTGACCATTTAAAATCAACGATAATAACAAGGAGATGCTTGGAAATAGCATAAAAATGCCCCCAAAAACGTGGAAAAACGCGATTCATAGCGTTACTTTTTGGTGTAACCATCATGAGCGTTCTGTTCAGGTATATTTATTTTATATTTTGATAAATCATCTTATTTATGTATTACTAAATTTAAATAGGTATTGATCAATCTTTAAGCTGTGTGTATTTGATTTTGGTTTGCTTTTGACATCTTATTTACAATTGTAGTTGAAATTTTTACAACCTTGTGTTGCGCTCATGATGGCGTAACCCAGGGGTCGGCAACCCGCGGCTCTAGAGCCGTATGTGGCTCTTTAGCGCCGCCCTCGTGGCTCTCTGGAGCTTTTTAAAAAATGTATGAAAAATGGAAAAAGTTGAGGGGGAACAAAAAATATTTTTTGTGTTAATATAGTTTCTGTAGGAGGACACAAACATCCCTAATTGTTATAAAGCACACTGTTTATATTAAACATGCTTCACTGATTCGAGTATTAGTGAGCGCCGTTTTGTCCTACTAATTTTGGCGGTCCTTGAACTCACCTTAGTTTGTAACTTTCTCCGACTTTCTAGGACGTGTTTTATGCCACTTCTTTTTCCGTCTCATTTTGTCTACCAAACTTAACGTTGTGCATGAACCCACAAAGGTGAGTTTTGTTGATGTTATTGACTTGTGTGGAGTGCTAATCAGACATATTTGGTCACTGCATGACTGCAAGCTAATGGATGCTAACATGCTATTTAGGCTAGCTATATGTACATATTGCATCATTATGCCTCATTTGTAGCTATATTTGAACTCATTTAGTTTCCTTTAAGTCCTCTTAATTCAATTTATATCTCATGACACACTATCTGTATGTAATATGGCTTTTCATTTTTTTGCGGCTCCAGACAGATTTGTTTTTGTAGTTTTGGTCCAATATGGCTCTTTCAACATTTTGGGTTGCCGACCCCTGGCGTAACCAAACTGGATTATTTTGAATATTTATTCCCTTTTTTACATTTAGTATATTTAAATATACTGTGTTTTATGCTTTTTGGAACATGTACTATACATATAATACAATAAAGTCCTATATAAAATTATGTTTCTAACAATACTTTAATTTTGCCTTCGAAAGTAACACTCCGATGTCCATTAGTGGAGCTGTACACGTATATAAGCCGCACCTGTCTATAAGTCGCAGATATTTACATTGTGAAATGAGTTATTTACACAGAAAACAATTGTAAATGTTTATTTACGTACCGTACTTTTCGGAGTATAAGTCGCTCCGGAGTATAATTCGCACCGGCCGAAAATGCATAATAAAGAAGGAAAAAAACATATATAAGTCGCATTAGAGTATAAGTCGCATTTTTTGGGGAAATGTATTTGATAAAGATAAAAAGTGCAATATATTTATCTGTACAGTAATCTATTTATTTATTTATATATATTTATTTATTTTATATATATATTTTTATATTATTTATATATATTTATTTATTTATATATTGTCGGAGGCAGATATTTACATATATCCGAATTTAAGTTGTACTTCTTCCATTTCTTTATTTGAAAACAGCTCGTCTTTTCCACTTCTTCTCTGGGGGCGTGGTTGGGGGCGTGGCTAAGAGGGGAGGAGTATATTTACAGCTAGGATTCACCAAGTCAAGTATTTTATATATATATATATATATATATATATATATATATATATATATATATATATAAGAAATACTAAGTCAAGTATTTCATATATATACATATATATATATATATATATATATAAATAAAAGCAATACTTGAATTTCAGTGTTCATTTATTTACACATATACACACACATAACACTCATCTACTCATTGTTGAGTTAAGGGTTGAATTGTCCATCCTTGTTCTATTTGTCACTATTTTTCTAACCATGCTGAACGCCCTCACTGATGATGCATTGCTTTGTGCCACGCAAAAAGTGCTTTCATCAAATGCACTAGATGGCAGTATTGTCCTGTTTAAGAGTGTCACAACATTGCTGTTTACGGCAGACGAACTGCTTTATGGTAGACGAAATGCTGTTGTTGTGTGTTGTTGCCGCGCTGGGAGGACGTTAATGAAACTGCCTAACAATAAACCCACATAAGAAACCAAGAACTCGCCCTCCATCATTCTACAGTTATAACGTGATTGGGCAGGTATGCTTGTTTATATTGTGTGTCTGAATTTCGGGAGATTTTCGGGAGAAAATTTGTCCCGGGAGGTTTTCGGGAGAGGCGCTGAATTTCGTGAGTCTCCCGGAAAATCCAGGAGGGTTGGCAAGTATGACGTAACATATTATGGTAAGAGTCATTCAAATAACTATAACATATAGAACATGCTATACGTTTACCAAACAATCTGTCACTCCTAATCGCTAAATCCCATGAAATCTTATACGTCTAGTCTCTTACGTGAATGAGATCAATAATATTATTTGATATTTTACGCTAATGTGTTCATCATTTCACACATAAGTCGCTCCTGAGTATAAGTCGCACCCCCGGCCAAACTATGAAAAAAAACTGCCACTTATAGTCCGAAAAATACGGTACCTGAATTGTTTCCAAATGGTGTCTGTAACACGGCAGTAAAACGGCGGATCAAAACAAAACAAAAGTCATGGACCCACTAGCTGCGTAAGCTAGCTGTCCAATAAGCAAAACAGACTCAATGACTCCACGGTGATGTTTTGGTGAATTGATCAAACTGAAACAATACAAAAAGAAAATCAATTTTAAGGTAATAATACTAACACAGACACTGTCCAATAGTTGGCTTAGGTAGCCAATGCTAACTAAGCTTAATGAAATTAGGGTATCGCGTGCATATATGCATGCAAACACTTCTAGAGACATCACACATGGGACGTTTTAGTAAGTATGAATTGTTTTAGTTATATTGTAACACTCACAAATGTTGCTTGGATTGATGAGTGAGGAATCGTTTCCAACAGAAACGCCATCTTTCCACTCAGAGTACCAACACTAAATTAGCAGTTAGATTAAAAATAATGACGCCATATGTTACCACACGCGTCAACCTGCCTTTGTAACTCGCACTTCTTACTGAACAGCGTCACGCATAATACTCACAAAACAAGTTGGAGCGCGTACAGGTAGGCTGCTGTACTTACCTGGGAAACTTACTGTAAACTCAGACAAGAACATCATTTTTCTACCGCTTGTTCCAGAGCTTGCTAAAAACTTTCCAAATTGTAGCTATTCAGCAAATGCAACCAAAGTACCTTCTTTTCCAGACTATAGAGCACACCGGGATATAAGCCGCACCCACTAAATTTTAGAAGAAAAAATATATACGTTTGCTGAATATAAGCCGCACCGGACTATAAGCCGCACATATTGATGTTGTGAAATGAGTTATTTACACAGAATTGTTTTTTTTATGTTTATGTTTAACACGGCAGTAAAACTGCTGATTAAACAAAACAGAAGTCATCGTCATGGACCCACTAGCTGCGTAAGTTAGCTCTCCAATAAGCTAAACAGACTCAATGACTCCACGGTGGTGTTTTGGTGAATTGATCAAACTGAAACAATACAAAAAGAAAATGCCATTTTAAGGTAACAGTCCTAACACGGACACTCGTAAACATGTTCGCATATCAGCCAATGCTAACTAAGCTTCATTACATTACGGTAGCGCGTGCAAATATGCATGAAAACACTTCTAGAGACATCACACATGGGACGGTTTCGTAAGTATGAATTGTTTTAGTTATATTGTAACACTCACAAATGTTGCTTGGAGTGATGAATGAGGAATATTTTCCAACAGAAAAGCCAGTAACCAGCTGTCAACACTAAATTAGCAGTTAGATTCAGAAACCTGAAATTGATTAAACAATGTGAAAAAGCATGTTGTATTTGTGTTGTAGAATATTGGTTGGGAAAAGAACAAAATTCAAAGATCAAATCAACGTCACAACCTGACATTGGTTAAACACTGTCAAAAAGTATGTTTGTTCAACGTTATGTTTGAGTTGTACAATATTGGAAATGACCAAAATGTTGTATATGTTGTAGAATATTGGAAATGACCAAAATCCAATGGTCAAATCAATGTCACAACCTGACATTGATTAAACGTTGTCAAAAAGCACATTGTTTTTGTGTTAAAGAATATTGGTTGGGAAATGACCAAATTTCAATGTTAAATCAACGTCACAACCCAATATTGAATAAACGTTGTGAAAAAGCATGTTGTTTCAACGTTGAATTTGTGTTGTAGAAAATTGGTTGGGCAACGACCAAATTTCAATGTTAAATCAACGTCACAATCCAACATTGAATAAAAGTTGTCAAAAAGTATGTTGTTTCAACGTTGTATTTAAGTTGTAGAATATTGGAAATTACCAAAATTCAATGGTCAAATCAACGCCACAACCTGATATTGAATAAACATTGTCAAAAAGCATGTTGTTTCAACGTTGTATTTGTGTTGTAGAATATTGGTTGGGAAATGACCAAATTTCAATGTTAAATCAACATCCGAATACAACATTGATTAAACGTCGTCAAAAAGCATGTTGTTTCAACGTTGTATTTGTGTTGTAGAATATTGGTTGGGAAATGGCTAACATTCAATGTCAAATCAACGTCAAAACCCAGCATTGATTAAACATTGTTAAAAATTATGTTGTTTCAATGTTGTATATGTTGTAGAATATTGGAAATGACCAAAATCCAATGGTCAAATCAATGTCACAACCTGACATTGATTAAACGTTGTCAAGAAGCACATTGTATTTGTGTTAAAGAATATTGGTTGGGAAATGACCAAATTTCAATGTTAAATCAACGTCACAACCCAACATTGAATAAACGTCGTCAAAAAGTATGTTGTTTCAAAGTTGTATTTACGTTGTAGAATATTGGAAATTACCAAAATTCAATGTTCAAATCAACGCTACAACCTGATATTGGATAAACATTGTGAAAAAGCATGTTGTTTCAACGTTGTATTTGTGTTGTAGAATATTGGTTGGGAAATGGCCAACATTCAATGTCAAATCAACGTCAGAACCCAACTGATTAAACGTCATCAAAAAGTATGTTGTTTCAACGTTGTATTTACGTTGTAGAATATTGGAAATTACCAAAATTCAATGTTCAAATCAACGCTACAACCTGATATTGAATAAACATTGTCAAAAAGCATGTTGTTTCAACGTTGTATTTGTGTTGTAGAATATTGGTTGGGAAATGGCCAACATTCAATGTCAAATCAACGTCACAACCCAACATTGGATAAACATTGTGAAAAAGCATGTTGTTTCAACGTTGTATTTGTGTTGTACAATATTGGTTGGGAAACGACTAAATTTCAATGTTAAATCAACGTCAGAATCCAACATTGAATAAACGTCGTCAAAAAGTATGTTGTTTCAACGTTGTATTTACGTTGTAGAATATTGGAAATTACCAAAATTCAATGTTCAAATCAACGCTACAACCTGATATTGAATAAACATTGTCAAAAAGCATGTTGTTTCAACGTTGTATTTGTGTTGTAGAATATTGGTTGGGAAATGGCCAACATTCAATGTCAAATCAACGTCAGAACCCAACTGATTAAACGTTGTTAAAAATTATGTTGTTTCAACGTTATATTTACGTGGTAGAATATTGGAAATTACCAAAATTCAATGGTCAAATCAACGCCATAACCTGATATTGAATAAACATTGTCAAAAAGCATGTTGTTTCAACGTTGTATTTGTGTTGTAGAATATTGGTTGGGAAATGACCACATTTCAATGTTAAATCAACATCGGAACACAACATTGATTAAACGTCGTCAAAAAGCATGTTGTTTCAATGTTGTATTTGTGTTGTAGAATATTGGTTGGGAAATGGCCAACATTTAATGTCAAATCAACGTCAGAACCCAACATTGATTTAATGTCGTCAAAGAGCATGTTTTTTCAACGTTGTATTTGTGTTGTAGAACATTGGTTGGGAAATGGCCAACATTCAATGTCAAATCAACGTCAGAACCCAACATTGATTAAACGTTGTTAAAAATTATGTTGTTTCAATGTTGTATATGTTGTAGAATATTGGAAATGACCAAATTTCAATAGTCAAATCAATGTCACAACCTGACATTGAATAAACATTGTCAAAAAGCACATTGTATTTGTGTTAAAGAATATTGGTTGGGAAATGACCAAAATTCAATGTTAAATCAACGTCACAACCCAACATTGAATAAACGTTGTGAAAAAGCATGTTGTTTCAACGTTGTATTTGTGTTGTAGAATATTGGTTGGGAAACGACTAAATTTCAATGTTAAATCAATGTCACAATCCAACATTGAATAAACGTTGTCAAAAAGCATGTTTCAACGTTGTATTTGTGTTGTAGAATATTGGTTGGGAAATGACCAAATTTCAATGTTAAATCAACATCAGAACACAACATTGATTAAACGTCGTCAAAAAGCATGTCGTTTCAACGTTGTATTTGTGTTGTAGAACATTGGTTGGGAAATGGCCAACATTCAATGTCAAATCAACGTCAGAACCCAACATTGATTAAACGTTGTTAAAAATTATGTTGTTTCAATGTTGTATATGTTGTAGAATATTGGAAATGACCAAATTTCAATAGTCAAATCAATGTCACAACCTGATATTGAATAAACATTGTCAAAAAGCATGTTGTTTCAACGTTGTATTTGTGTTGTAGAATATTTGTTGGGAAATGACCAAATTTCAATGTTAAATCAATGTCACAATCCAACATTGAGTAAACGTCGTCAAAAAGTATGTTGTTTCATCGTTGTATTTACGTTGTAGAATATTGGAAATTACCAAAATTCAATGGTCAAATCAACGCCACAACCTGATATTGAATAAACATTGTCAAAAAGCATGTTGTTTCAACGTTGTATTTGTGTTGTAGAATATTGGTTGGGAAATGGCCAAATTTCAATGTTAAATCAACATCGGAACACAACATTGATTAAACGTCGTCAAAAAGCATGTTGTTTCAACGTTGTATTTGTGTTGTAGAACATTGGTTGGGAAATGGCCAACATTCAATGTCAAATCAACGTCAGAACCCAACATTGATTAAACGTTGTCAAAAATTATGTTGTTTCAATGTTGTATATGTTGTAGAATATTGGAAATGACCAAATTTCAATGGTCAAATCAACGTCACAACCTGATATTGAATAAACGTTGTCAAAAAGCATGTTGTTTCAACGTTGTATTTGTGTTGTAGAATATTGGTTGGGAAATGGCCAACATTCAATGTCAAATCAACGTCAGAACCCAACTGATTAAACGTTGTTAAAAATTATGTTGTTTCAACGTTATATTTACGTTGTAGAATATTGGAAATTACCAAAATTCAACGGTCAAATCAACGCCACAACCTGATATTGAATAAACATTGTCAAAAAGCACATTGTATTTGTGTTAAAGAATATTGGTTGGGAAATGACCAAATTTCAATGTTAAATCAACGTCACAACCCAACATTGGATAAACATTGTGAAAAAGCATGTTGTTTCAACAATGTATTTGTGTTGTAGAATATTGGTTGGGAAATGACCACATTTCAATGTTAAATCAACATCGGAATACAACATTTATTAAATGTCGTCAAAAAGCATGTCGTTTCAAAGTTGTATTTGTGTTGTAGAATATTGGTTGGGAAATGGCTAACATTCAATGTCAAATCAACGTCAGAACCCAACATTGATTAAATGTTGTCAAAAATTATGTTGTTTCAATGTTGTAGAATATTGGAAATTACCAAAATTCAATGGTCAAATCAACGCCATAACCTGATATTGAATAAACATTGTCAAAAAGCATGTTGTTTCAACGTTGTATTTGTGTTGTAGAATATTGGTTGGGAAATGGCCAAATTTCAATGTTAAATCAACATCGGAACACAACATTGATTAAACGTCGTCAAAAAGCATGTTGTTTCAACGTTGTATTTGTGTTGTAGAACATTGGTTGGGAAATGGCCAACATTCAATGTCAAATCAACGTCAGAACCCAACATTGATTAAACGTTGTCAAAAATTATGTTGTTTCAATGTTGTATATGTTGTAGAATATTGGAAATGACCAAATTTCAATGGTCAAATCAACGTCACAACCTGATATTGAATAAACGTTGTCAAAAAGCATGTTGTTTCAACGTTGTATTTGTGTTGTAGAATATTGGTTGGGAAATGGCCAACATTCAATGTCAAATCAACGTCAGAACCCAACTGATTAAACGTTGTTAAAAATTATGTTGTTTCAACGTTATATTTACGTTGTAGAATATTGGAAATTACCAAAATTCAATGGTCAAATCAACGCCACAACCTGATATTGAATAAACATTGTCAAAAAGCACATTGTATTTGTGTTAAAGAATATTGGTTGGGAAATGACCAAATTTCAATGTTAAATCAACATCGGAACACAACATTGATTAAACGTCGTCAAAAAGCATGTCGTTTCAACGTTGTATTTGTGTTGTAGAACATTGGTTGGGAAATGGCCAACATTCAATGTCAAATCAACGTCAGAACCCAACATTGATTAAACGTTGTTAAAAATTATGTTGTTTCAATGTTGTATATGTTGTAGAATATTGGAAATGACCAAATTTCAATAGTCAAATCAATGTCACAACCTGATATTGAATAAACATTGTCAAAAAGCATGTTGTTTCAACGTTGTATTTGTGTTGTAGAATATTTGTTGGGAAATGACCAAATTTCAATGTTAAATCAATGTCACAATCCAACATTGAGTAAACGTCGTCAAAAAGTATGTTGTTTCATCGTTGTATTTACGTTGTAGAATATTGGAAATTACCAAAATTCAATGGTCAAATCAACGCCACAACCTGATATTGAATAAACGTTGTCAAAAAGCATGTTGTTTCAACATTGTATATGTGTTGTAGAATATTGGTTGGGAAATGACCACATTTCAATGTTAAATCAACATCGGAATACAACATTTATTAAATGTCGTCAAAAAGCATGTCGTTTCAAAGTTGTATTTGTGTTGTAGAATATTGGTTGGGAAATGGCTAACATTCAATGTCAAATCAACGTCAGAACCCAACATTGATTAAATGTTGTCAAAAATTATGTTGTTTCAATGTTGTAGAATATTGGAAATTACCAAAATTCAATGGTCAAATCAACGCCATAACCTGATATTGAATAAACATTGTCAAAAAGCATGTTGTTTCAACGTTGTATTTGTGTTGTAGAATATTGGTTGGGAAATGGCCAAATTTCAATGTTAAATCAACATCGGAACACAACATTGATTAAACGTCGTCAAAAAGCATGTTGTTTCAACGTTGTATTTGTGTTGTAGAACATTGGTTGGGAAATGGCCAACATTCAATGTCAAATCAACGTCAGAACCCAACATTGATTAAACGTTGTCAAAAATTATGTTGTTTCAATGTTGTATATGTTGTAGAATATTGGAAATGACCAAATTTCAATGGTCAAATCAACGTCACAACCTGATATTGAATAAACGTTGTCAAAAAGCATGTTGTTTCAACGTTGTATTTGTGTTGTAGAATATTGGTTGGGAAATGGCCAACATTCAATGTCAAATCAACGTCAGAACCCAACTGATTAAACGTTGTTAAAAATTACGTTGTTTCAACGTTATATTTACGTTGTAGAATATTGGAAATTACCAAAATTCAATGGTCAAATCAACGCCACAACCTGATATTGAATAAACATTGTCAAAAAGCACATTGTATTTGTGTTAAAGAATATTGGTTGGGAAATGACCAAATTTCAATGTTAAATCAACGTCACAACCCAACATTGGATAAACATTGTGAAAAAGCATGTTGTTTCAACAATGTATTTGTGTTGTAGAATATTGGTTGGGAAATGACCACATTTCAATGTTAAATCAACATCGGAATACAACATTTATTAAATGTCGTCAAAAAGCATGTCGTTTCAAAGTTGTATTTGTGTTGTAGAATATTGGTTGGGAAATGGCTAACATTCAATGTCAAATCAACGTCAGAACCCAACATTGATTAAATGTTGTCAAAAATTATGTTGTTTCAATGTTGTAGAATATTGGAAATTACCAAAATTCAATGGTCAAATCAACGCCATAACCTGATATTGAATAAACATTGTCAAAAAGCATGTTGTTTCAACGTTGTATTTGTGTTGTAGAATATTGGTTGGGAAATGGCCAAATTTCAATGTTAAATCAACATCGGAACACAACATTGATTAAACGTCGTCAAAAAGCATGTTGTTTCAACGTTGTATTTGTGTTGTAGAACATTGGTTGGGAAATGGCCAACATTCAATGTCAAATCAACGTCAGAACCCAACATTGATTAAACGTTGTCAAAAATTATGTTGTTTCAATGTTGTATATGTTGTAGAATATTGGAAATGACCAAATTTCAATGGTCAAATCAACGTCACAACCTGATATTGAATAAACGTTGTCAAAAAGCATGTTGTTTCAACGTTGTATTTGTGTTGTAGAATATTGGTTGGGAAATGGCCAACATTCAATGTCAAATCAACGTCAGAACCCAACTGATTAAACGTTGTTAAAAATTATGTTGTTTCAACGTTATATTTACGTTGTAGAATATTGGAAATTACCAAAATTCAATGGTCAAATCAACGCCACAACCTGATATTGAATAAACATTGTCAAAAAGCACATTGTATTTGTGTTAAAGAATATTGGTTGGGAAATGACCAAATTTCAATGTTAAATCAACGTCACAACCCAACATTGGATAAACATTGTGAAAAAGCATGTTGTTTCAACAATGTATTTGTGTTGTAGAATATTGGTTGGGAAACGACTAAATTTCAATGTTAAATCAACGTCAGAATCCAACATTGAATAAACGTCGTCAAAAATTATGTTGTTTCAATGTTGTATAGGTTGTAGAATATTGGAAATGACCAAAATCCAATGGTCAAATCAATGTCACAACCTGACATTGATTAAATGTTGTCAAAAAGCACATTGTATTTGTGTTAAAGAATATTGGTTGGGAAATTACCAAATTTCAATGTTAAATCAACGTCACAACTCAACATTGAATAAACGTTGTGAAAAAGCATGTTGTTTCAACGTTGTATTTGTGTTGTAGAATATTGGAAATGACCAAAATTCAATGGTCAAATCAACGCCACAACCTGATATTGAATAAACGTTGTCAAAAAGCATGTTGTTTCAACGTTGTATTTGTGTTGTAGAATATTGGTTGGGAAATGGCCAACATTCAATGTCAAATCAACGTCAGAACCCAACATTGATTAAACGTTGTCAAAAATGATGTTGTTTCAATGTTGTATATGTTGTAGAATATTGGAAATGACCAAATTTCAATGGTCAAATCAATGTCACAACCTGATATTGAATAAACATTGTTAAAAAGCATGTTGTTTCAACGTTGTATTTGTGTTGTAGAATATTGGTTGGGAAATGGCCAACATTCAATGTCAAATCAACGTCAGAACCCAACTGATTAAACGTTGTTAAAAATTATGTTGTTTCAACGTTATATTTACGTTGTAGAATATTGGAAATTACCAAAATTCAATGGTCAAATCAACGCCACAACCTGATATTGAATAAACATTGTCAAAAAGCACATTGTATTTGTGTTAAAGAATATTGGTTGGGAAATGACCAAATTTCAATGTTAAATCAACGTCACAACCCAACATTGGATAAACATTGTGAAAAAGCATGTTGTTTCAACAATGTATTTGTGTTGTAGAATATTGGTTGGGAAACGACTACATTTCAATGTTAAATCAACGTCAGAATCCAACATTGAATAAACGTCGTCAAAAATTATGTTGTTTCAATGTTGTATATGTTGTAGAATATTGGAAATGACCAAAATCCAATGGTCAAATCAATGTCACAACCTGATATTGAATAAACATTGTCAAAAAGCATGTTGTTTCAATGTTGTATTTGTGTTGTAGAACATTGGTTGGGAAATGGCCAACATTCAATGTCAAATCAACGTCAGAACCCAACATTGATTAAACGTTGTCAAAAAGTATGTTGTTTCAATGTTGTATTTGTGTTGTAGAATATTGGTTGGGAAATGGCCAACATTCAATGTCAAATCAACGTCAGAACCCAAAAAGTATGTTGTTTCAACATTGTATTTGAGTTGCTCAACGCCAGGACCTAATTCAACAAGTTGTCAACGTTGTTTCAATGTCTAGTGCCTGCTGGGGAACCGCAAGAAAGTTCCCCATGGATATCTTTGTGTTTTTGGGCAAGTATATTTCAGTTGTCGTCAGCCTGAGAGCTGCCGTGTGATGCAACGTGTACAGTAGATGTCAAAAGCAGCCCTGTCTCGGCCTCGTCAGACTTCAACTTTCTGTTCGACCCCCAACACGAAAACAAGGGCAACTTCCGCCGTCGCCGGGCTCCAGATAACGGCGGCTCGCGGCGTTTGATGCCGCCTCTCCCGGAAGTCTCCAAAGGGCAAGAGGAAAAGCAGAAGAGAGGCGCAACGCGGCAACAATCCGCCTTAATTACAGTCAAAGCTATATCTGAAAATCCAGATGAAGGGAGCACAAAGGCCTAAGTCTACAGAGGAGATTTCATTACTCGTTCCTCTCCTTACCTTTTCTGTGTCTGGCGAAGAAAAGGAACAAAGGAGGAACCCTACTGATAGAAAACTAGCAGAACAGTGAAACAACAGGACACAACTGATCGCTCATGCATGGCCGGGATTAGGCAGCGACTAGAAAGAGCACGGAGAAGAAAGCACACGACTAAAGAAACAGGGGACTGACAAACTTTTTTTCTTCTTCCCCTTTTGTGCTGAAAAGGACGGAATGAAAAGGTCTGCTCGTATGAAAAGATGGAGAGAGAACGATTACCAAACAGGGGCGGTTCTTTTCAGCTGCGTGTACGCCTCCACTCTCCTTCCTTTTTTCAAGCAGCCGCAAGAAACGTGGATCTCGCCTCTCCGGGGAGAGACGAATAAACATTTATAATAATTCTTTATCACCATACGATTTGGTCATCGTTGTTCAATGTGGTTTGCAAAGAAAAACATGGTGACCAAACAGTGTTGCTAATAAAGTTTTGATTGATTGATTGAAACTTTTATTAGTAGATTGCACAGTACAATAATAATAATAATAATAGATTTTATTTGTAAAAAGCACTTTACATTGAGTAAACAACCTCAAAGTGCTACAGTGTATTAAAAATAAATACAAATAAATAAATAAAAATTAAAACTAGAACAGCCAAATAGCTAAAACTAGTATGCAGATATCTAAAAAAAGTTGTTTTTTTTAAAAAGAAGGGTTTTTAAGCCTTTTTTAAAAGCATCCACAGTCTGTGGTGCCCTCAGGTGGTCAGGGAGAGCGTTCCACAGACTGGGAGCGGCGGAGCAGAAAGCCTGGTAGCTTTGTCCAATACATATTCCGTACAATTGACCACTAAATCGTAACACCCGGATAAGTCGGGGTCCACGTTAATCAATTGATGGTAAAGTACCGATCATCCAACGATACTTTGAGGACTCAAATTGTTGTCTTTTCTTTAGTCATCATTTCTTCATTTTCATGAAGATGAATGAGGATGTGTGTGATGGAGACACTTCTGGTTTGCATCCTCCCTGAGTGGGGATGTGAGCTGGACTGCAACAGGAACTTGTCAAATTGTGCGTGTGTTGCATTCAGTGGCATATTTTGTATACACACACACACACACACACACACACACACACACACACACACACACACACACACAACCATCAATCAATCAATCAATGTTTATTTATATAGCCCTAAATCACAAGTGTCTCAAAGGGCTGCACAAGCCACAACGACATCCTCGGTACAAAGCCCACATAAGGGCAAGGAAAAACTCACCTCAGTGGGACGTCGATGTGAATGACTATGAGAAACCTTGGAGAGGACCGCATATGTGGGTAATCCCCCCCTCTAGGGGGAAACGTGGAAGAAGTTTTTAAAGGGACAACTCACAGATAATCATGTGGGAACTAGGGTTGTGTCCGATACCAATATTTTGGTACCGGTACAGAAATGTATTTTGATACTGTTCGGTACTTTTCTAAATAAAGGGAACCACAAAAATGTCATTATTGTCTTTGTTTGAACAAAAAATCTTAGGGTACATGAAACATCCATCCATCTTCTTCCGCTTATCCGAGGTCCCTCTCCCCAGCCACTTCGTCCAGCTTTTCCCGGGGGATCCCAAGGCGTTCCCAGGCCAGCCGGGAGACATAGTCTTCCCAACGTGTCCTGGGTCTTCCATGTGGCCTCCTACCGGTCGGACGCGCCCTAAACACCTCCCGAGGGAGGCGTTCGGGTGGCATCCTGACCAGATGCCCGAACCACCTCATCTGGCTCCTCTCCATGTGGAGGAGCAGTGGCTTTACTTTGAGCTCCTCCCGGATGGCAGAGCTTCTCACCCTCTCTCTAAGGGAGAGACCCGCCACCCGGTGGAGGAAACTCATTTCGGCCGCTTGCACCCGTGATCTTGTCCTTTCGGTCATGACCCAAAGCTCATGACCATAGGTGAGGATGGGAACGTAGATCGACCGGTAAATTGAGAGCATTGCCTTCCGGCTCAGCTCCTTCTTAACCACAACGGATCGATACAGCGTCCGCATTACTGAAGACGCCGCACCGATCCGCCTGTCGATCTCACCATCCACTCTTCCCTCACTTGTGAACAAAACTCTGAGGTACTTGAACTCCTCCACTTGGGGCAAGATCTCCTCCCCAACCCGGAGATGGCACTCCACCCTTTTCCGGGCGAGAACCATGGACTCGGACTTGGAGGTGCTGATTCTCATCCCAGTCGCTTCACACTCGGCTGCGAACCGATCCAGTGAGAGCTGAAGATCCTGGCCAGATGAAGCCATCAGGACCACATCATCTGCAAAAAGCAGAGACCTAATCCTGCAGCCACCAAACCAGATACCCTCAACGCCTTGACTGCGCCTAGAAATTCTGTCCATAAAAGTCATGAACAGAATGGGTGACAAAGGGCAGCCTTGGCGGAGTCCAACCCTCACTGGAAACATGTCCGACTTACTGCCGGCAATGCGGACCAAGCTCTGACGCTGATCATACAGGGAGCGGACCCATATATATTCCCTTTAATTCTCATGGAAAGTTCCCGACTTTGAATATTCCCGGAATTTTGCAACCCAAGTCACAATGTCATAAAGAAGTACATTTTGCATAATAGGGGACCTTTGCCTTCTTACAAACTTACGAACCGATCCAGTGAGAGCTGAAGATCCTGGCCAGATGAAGCCATCAGGACCACATCATCTGCAAAAAACAGAGACCTAATCCTGCAGCCACCAAACCAGATCCCCCCAACGTCTTCACTGCGCCTAGAAATTCTGTCCATAAAGGTCATGAACAGAATGGGTGACAAAGGGCAGCCTTGGCAGAGTCCAACACTCACTTGAAAAGGTGTCCGACTTACTGCCGGCAATGCGGACCAAGCTCTGACGCTGATCACACAGGGAACGGACCTCCACAATCAGACAGTCCGATACCCCATACGCATTAAAGAAGTCATATTATTATTATTATTGTCAAGTCTTTTAACATTTTCCAAAAAAAATCCATCTTTTCCCAAAATTCCCAAGTTTCCATTAAATTCCCATTGAAATAAATGGGCATTTTTCAAGGTTCCACAATTCCCACATTTGTCAATCGATTCAAACCGTTCCAACTCCATAATACTCGGCCTGTTCAAAGTTGTGTGCTCCCTTTCAATAATTGTAAAAAAAAAAAAATTCTGGATTTTCCAAGAATTCAAAGTTTTCAGGGACATTTTTCCCATTCAAAATGAATTGGCCATTTTTCAAACGTTCGCCATTTCCACATTTTTCAACCTATTCAAAACATTCCAACATCAACACATTCCACTCATCTAGGACATTCAAACTATAATTTTTTCAGGTTCCAAAAAATTCCAGGAATTCCCTTTTTTCAAACACTTTTTTGACTACTCCTTCCACATTTTTCAACCCACTTCAACCGTTCCACCGTCCAAACATTCCTCTCCTAATCAGGACAAAAAACAAAGTACTTTTTTGAACTGCAAAAATTCCTGGTTTTCCAGAAATTCTAACACAAATTGACAATGTTACTACTATGATTTTTCCAAGTTAAAAATAATTCCAGGAATTCCCAGAATTCCCTTTTTTTCAAACACTTTTTTGACTACTCCTTCCACATTTTTGAACCTACTTCAACCGTTCCACCGTCCAAACATTCCTCTTAATCAGGACAAAAAAACTAAGTACATTTTCGAACTGCAAAAACTCACGGTTTTCCCAAAAATTCCTTAATACAATTTCTCAATTAAAAATGTTACTACTTTAACATTTCTCACTCTACCGCGTTCCAACTTCAAACAGTTCAGCCTATTTGGGAATCGCGGGCTTTCCCTTGACAAATTCCCAGATTTTCCAGAATTCCAGGTTTTCCGGGACATTTTTCCCATTCAAAATGAATTGGCCATTTTTCAAACATTCACCATTTCCACATTTTTCAACACATTCAAACCATTCCACCTTCAACATATTCCACTCATCTAGGACATTCAAACTATAATTTTTCCAAGTTCAAAAAAATTCCAGGAATTCCCTTTTTTCCAAACACTTTTTTTGACTACTCCTTCCACATTTTTCAACCTACTTCAACCGTTCCACCGTCCAAACATTCCTCCTAATCAGGACAAAAAAACGAAGTACATTTTCGAACTGCAAAAATTCCCGGTTTTCCCAAAAATTCCTTAATACAATTTCTCAATTAAAAATGTTACTACTTTAACATTTCTCGACCGATTTGAAAAATTCCAACACCAACCATTTCAACTCATTCAAGTATTTTAACATTTTCCAAAAAAATTCCAGTTTTTCCCGAAATTCCCAAATTTCCACTAAATTCCCATTGAAATGAATGAGACATTTTTCAAAGTTCCACAATTTCCACATTTGTCATTTAATTTAAACCGTTCCAACTCCAAAATATTTGGCCTGTTCAAAATTGTGTGCTCCCTTTCAACAATTGTAAAAAAAATTCCCGGATTTCCAAGAAATCCAAGTTTTCAGGGACATTTTTCCCATTCAAAATTAATTATCCATTTTTTAAACTTCCACAATTCCCACATTTTTCAACCTATTCAAAACATTCCAACATCAACATATTCCACTCACCCAACTAACACTTTCCCAAGTTAGAAACCAAATTCCGTTCTTCCTGGAAATTCAAATTCTTCAACATTCAAACCGTTTCAGCGTTTAAATGATTTCAGCATTCAAACCATTTCTACATTCACTCTACATTCCATCAGCATTTTAGTTCTTCTACTTCTCCAGATTTGACCGCGCTCTACCTTCCACATTTTTCATCTGATTCAAAGCGTTCCAACTTCAAACAGTTCAGCCTATTCGGGAATCGCGGGCTTTCCCTTGACAAATTCCCAGATTTTCCAGAATTCCAGGTTTTCCAGGACATTTTTCCCATTCAAAATTAATTGGCCATTTTTCAAACATTCACCATTTCCACATTTTTCAACACATTCAAACCATTCCACCTTCAACATATTCCACTCATCGAGGACATTCAAACTATAATTTTTCCAAGTTCAAAAAAATTCCAGGAATTCCCAGAATTCCCTTTTTTTCAAACGTTCACCATTTCCACATTTTTCAACCTATTCAAAACATTCCAACATCAAAACATTCCACTCATCTAGGACATTCAAACTATAATTTTTCCAGGTTCCAAAAGATTCCAGGAATTCCCTTTTTCCAAACACTTTTTTGACTACTCCTTTCACATTTTTCAACCCACTTCAACGGTTCCACCGTCCAAACATTCCTCTTAATCAGGACAAAAAACAAAGTACTTTTTTGAACTGCAAAAATTCCTGGTTTTCCAGAAGTTCAAACACAATTTGACAATGTTACTACTATGATTTTTCCAAGTTAAAAATAATTCCAGGAATTCCCAGAATTCCCTTTTTTTCAAACACTTTTTTGACTACTCCTTCCACATTTTTCAACCTACTTCAACCGTTCCACCGTCCAAACATTCCTCCTAATCAGGACAAAAAAATCAAAGTACATTTTTGAACTGCAAAAATTCCCGGTTTTCCCCAAAATTCCTTAATACAATTTATCAATTAAAAATGTTACTACTTTAACATTTCTCAACCAATTTGAAAAATTCCAACACCAACCATTTCAACTCATTCAAGTATTTTAACATTTTCCAAAAAAATTGCAGTTTTTCCCGAAATTCCCAAATTTCCATGAAATTCCTATTGAAATGAATGGGACATTTTTCAAAGTTCCACAAATCCCACATTTGTCATTTAATTTAAACCGTTCCAACTCCAAAATATTTGGCCTGTTCAAAATTGTGTGCTCCCTTTCAACAATTGTAAAAAAATATTCCCGGATTTCCAAGAAATCCACGTTTTCAGGGACATTTTTCCCATTCAAAATGAATTATCTATTTTTTAAACTTCCACAATTCCCACATTTTTCAACCTATTCAAAACATTCCAACATCAACATATTCCACTCATCCAACTAACACTTTCCCAAGTTAGAAACCAAATTCCGTTCTTCCTGGAAATTCAAACTCTTCAACATTCAAACCGTTTCAGCGTTTAAATGATTTCAACATTCAAACCATTTCTACATTCACTCTACATTCCATCAGCATTTTAGTTCTTCTTCTTCTCCAGATTTGACCGCGCTCTACCTTCGATTCAAAGCGTTCCAACTTCAAACAGTTCAGCCTATTCGGGAATCGCGGGCTTTCCCTTGACAAATTCCCAGATTTTCCAGAATTCCAGGTTTTCCGGGACATTTTTCCCATTCAAAATGAATTGGCCATTTTTCAAACATTCACCATTTCCACATTTTTCAACACATTCAAACCATTCCACCTTCAACATATTCCACTCATCTAGGACATTCAAACTATAATATTTCCAAGTTCAAAAAAATTCCAGGAATTCCCTTTTTTCCAAACACTTTTTTTGACTACTCCTTCCACATTTTTCAACCTACTTCAACCGTTCCACCGTCCAAACATTCCTCCTAATCAGGACAAAAAAACGAAGTACATTTTCCGAACTGCAAAAATTCCCGGTTTTCCCAAAAATTCCTTAATACAATTTCTCAATTAAAAATGTAACTACTTTAACATTTCTCGACCGATTTGAAAAATTCCAACACCAACCATTTCAACTCATTCAAGTATTTTAACATTTTCCAAAAGAATTCCAGTTTTTCCCGAAATTCCCAAATTTCCATTAAATTCCCATTGAAATGAATGGGACATTTTTCAAAGTTCCACAATTCCCACATTTGTAATTTAATTTAAACCGTTCCAACTCCAAAATATTTGGCCTGTTCAAAATTGTGTGCACCCTTTCAACAATTGTAAAAAAAATTCCCGGATTTCCAAGAAATCCAAGTTTTCAGGGACATTTTTCCCATTCAAAATGAAATATCCATTTTTTAAACTTCCACAATTCCCACATTTTTCAACCTATTCAAAACATTCCAACATCAACATATTCCACTCACCCAACTAACACTTTCCCAAGTTAGGAACCAAATTCCGTTCTTCCTGGAAATTCTAACTCTTCAACATTCAAACCGTTTCAGCGTTTAAATGATTTCAACATTCAAACCATTTCTACATTCACTCTACATTCCATCAGCATTTTAGTTCTACTTCTCCAGATTTGACCGCGCTCTACTTTCCACATTTTTCATCTGATTCAAAGCGTTCCAACTTCAAACAGTTCAGCCTATTCGGGAATCGCGGGCTTTCCCTTGACAAATTCCCAAATTTTCCAGAATTCCAGGTTTTCCAGGACATTTTTCCCATTCAAAATGAATTGGCCATTTTTCAAACATTCACCATTTTCACATTTTTCAACACATTCAAACCATTCCACCTTCAACATATTCCACTCATCTTGGACATTCAAACTATAATTTTTCCAAGTTCAAAAAAATTCCAGGAATTCCCTTTTTTCCAAACACTTTTTTTGACTACTCCTTCCACATTTTTCAACCTACTTCAACCGTTCCACCGTCCAAACATTCCTCCTAATCAGGACAAAAAAACGAAGTACATTTTTCGAACTGCAAAAATTCCCGGTTTTCCCAAAAAATCCTTAATACAATTTCTCAATTAAAAATGTTACTACTTTAACATTTCTCGACCGATTTGAAAAATGCCAACACCAACCATTTCAACTCATTCAAGTCTTTTAACATTTTCCCAAAAAATTCCAGCTTTTCCCGAAATTCCCAAATTTCCATTAAATTCCCATTGAAATGAATGGGACATTTTTCAAAGTTCCACAATTCCCACATTTGTCATTTAATTTAAACCGTTCCAACTCCAAAATATTTGGCCTGTTCAAAATTGTGTGCTCCCTTTCAACAATTGTAAAAAAAAATTCCCGGATTTCCAAGAAATCCAAGTTTTCAGGGACATTTTTCCCATTCAAAATGAATTATCCATTTTTTAAACTTCCACAATTCCCACATTTTTCAACCTATTCAAAACATTCCAACATCAACATATTCCACTCATCCAACTAGCACTTTCCCAAGTTAGAAACCAAATTCCGTTCTTCCTGGAAATTCAAACTCTTCAACATTCAAACCGTTTCAGCGTTTAAATGATTTCAACATTCAAACCATTTCTACATTCACTCTACATTCCATCAGCATTTTAGTTCTTCTTCTTCTCCAGATTTGACCGCGCTCTACCTTCGATTCAAAGCGTTCCAACTTCAAACAGTTCAGCCTATTCGGGAATCGCGGGCTTTTCCTTGACAAATTTCCAGATTTTCCAGAATACCAGGTTTTCCAGGACATTTTTCCCATTCAAAATGAATTGGCCATTTTTCAAACATTCACCATTTCCACATTTTTCAACACATTCAAACCATTCCACCTTCAACATATTCCACTCATCTAGGACATTCAAACTATAATATTTCCAAGTTAAAAAAAAATTCCAGGAATTCCCAGAATTCCCTTTTTTCCAAACACTTTTTTTTGACTACTCCTTCCACATTTTTCAACCTACTTCAACCGTTCCACCGTCCAAACATTCCTCCTAATCAGGACAAAAAAACGAAGTACATTTTCGAACTGCAAAAATTCCCGGTTTTCCCAAAAATTCCTTAATACAATTTCTCAATTAAAAATGTTACTACTTTAACATTTCTCGACCGATTTGAAAAATTCCAACACCAACCATTTCAACTCATTCAAGTGTTTTAACATTTTCCAAAAAAATTCCAGCTTTTCCCGAAATTCCCAAATTTCCATTAAATTCCTAATTGAAATGAATGGGACATTTTTCAAAGTTCCACAATTCCCACATTTTTCATTTAATTTAAACCGTTCCAACTCCAAAATATTTGGCCTGTTCAAAATTGTGTGCTCCCTTTCAACAATTGTAAAAAAAAAAATTCCCGGATTTCCAAGAAATCCAAGTTTTCAGGGACATTTTTCCCATTCAAAATGAATTATCCATTTTTTAAACTTCCACAATTCCCACATTTTTCAACCTATTCAAAACATTTCAACATCAACATATTCCACTCATCCAACTAACACTTTCCCAAGTTAGAAACCAAATTCCGTTCTTCCTGGAAATTCAAACTCTTCAACATTCAAACCGTTTCAGCGTTTAAATGATTTCAACATTCAAACCATTTCTACATTCACTCTACATTCCATCTGCATTTTAGTTCTTCTTCTTCTCCAGATTTTACCGTGCTCTACCTTCCACATTTTTCATCCAATTCAAATTCCCCAAATTCCCAGATTTTCCAGAATTCCAGGTTTTCCGGGACATTTTTCCCATTCAAAATTAATTGGCCATTTTTCAAACATTCACCATTTCCACATTTTTCAACACATTCAAACCATTCCACCTTCAACATATTCCACTCATCTAGGACATTCAAACTATAATTTTTCCAAGTTCAAAAAAATTCCAGGAATTCCCAGAATTCCCTTTTTTCCAAACACTATTTTTGACTACTCCTTCCACATTTTTCAACCTACTTCAACCGTTCCACCGTCCAAACATTCCTCCTAATCAGGACAAAAAAACGAAGTACAATTTCGAACTGCAAAAATTCCCGGTTTTCCCAAAAATTCCTTAATACAATTTCTCAATTAAAAATGTTACTACTTAAACATTTCTCGACCGATTTGAAAAATGCCAACCCCAACCATTTCAACTCATTCAAGTCTTTTAACATTTTCCAAAAAAATTCCAGCTTTTCCCGAAATTCCCAAATTTCCATTAAATTCCCATTGAAATGAATGGGACATTTTTCAAAGTTCCACAATTCCCACATTTGTCATTTAATTTAAACCGTTCCAACTCCAAAATATTTGGCCTGTTCAAAATTGTGTGCACCCTTTCAACAATTGTAAAAAAAATTCCCGGATTTCCAAGAAATCCAAGTTTTCAGGGACATTTTTCCCATTCAAAATGAATTATCCATTTTTTAAACTTCCACAATTCCCACATTTTTCAACCTATTCAAAACATTTCAACATCAACATATTCCACTCATCCAACTAACACTTTCCCAAGTTAGAAACCAAATTCCGTTCTTCCTGGAAATTCAAACTCTTCAACATTCAAACCGTTTCAGCGTTTAAATGATTTCAACATTCAAACCATTTCTACATTCACGCTACATTCCATCAGCATTTTAGTTCTTCTTCTTCTCCAGATTTGACCGCGCTCTACCTTCGATTCAAAGCGTTCCAACTTCAAACAGTTCAGCCTATTCGGGAATCGCGGGCTTTCCCTTGACAAATTCCCAGATTTTCCAGAATTCCAGGTTTTCCAGGACATTTTTCCCATTCAAAATGAATTGGCCATTTTTCAAACATTCACCATTTCCACATTTTTCAACACATTCAAACCATTCCACCTTCAACATATTCCACTCATCTAGGACATTCAAACTATAATTTTTCCAAGTTCAAAAAAATTCCAGGAATTCCCAGAATTCCCTTTTTTCCAAACACTTTTTTTGACTACTCCTTCCACATTTTTCAACCTACTTCAACCGTTCCACCGTCCAAACATTCCTCCTAATCAGGACAAAAAAACGAAGTACATTTTCGAACTGCAAAAATTCCTGGTTTTCCCAAAAATTCCTTAATACAATTTCTCAATTAAAAATGTTACTACTTTAACATTTCTCGACCGATTTGAAAAATTCCAACACCAACCATTTCAACTCATTCAAGTATTTTAACATTTTTCAAAAAAATTCCAGCTTTTCCCGAAATTCCCAAATTTCCATTAAATTCCAAATTGAAATGAATGGGACATTTTTCAAAGTTCCACAATTCCCACATTTGTCATTTAATTTAAACCGTTCCAACTCCAAAATATTTGGCCTGTTCAAAATTGTGTGCTCCCTTTCAACAATTGTAAAAAAAAAAATCCCGGATTTCCAAGAAATCCAAGTTTTCAGGGACATTTTTCCCATTCAAAATGAATTATCCATTTTTTAAACTTCCACAATTCCCACATTTTTCAACCTATTCAAAACATTTCAACATCAACATATTCCACTCATCCAACTAACACTTTCCCAAGTTAGAAACCAAATTCCGTTCTTCCTGGAAATTCAAACTCTTCAACATTCAAACCGTTTCAGCGTTTAAATGATTTCAACATTCAAACCATTTCTACATTCACTCTACATTCCATCAGCATTTTAGTTCTTCTTCTTCTCCAGATTTTACCGTGCTCTACCTTCCACATTTTTCATCCAATTCAAATTCCCCAAATTCCCAGATTTTCCAGAATTCCAGGTTTTCCGGGACATTTTTCCCATTCAAAATTAATTGGCCATTTTTCAAACATTCACCATTTCCACATTTTTCAACACATTCAAACCATTCCACCTTCAACCTATTCCACTCATCTAGGACATTCAAACTATAATTTTTCCAAGTTCAAAAAAATTCCAGGAATTCCCAGAATTCCCTTTTTTCCAAACACTTTTTTTGACTGCTCCTTCCACATTTTTCAACCTACTTCAACCGTTCTACCGTCCAAACATTCCTCCTAATCAGGACAAAAAAACGAAGTACAATTTCGAACTGCAAAAATTCCCGGTTTTCCCAAAAATTCCTTAATACAATTTCTCAATTAAAAATGTTACTACTTTAACATTTCTCGACCGATTTGAAAAATTCCAACACCAACCATTTCAACTCATTCAAGTATTTTAACATTTTCCAAAAAAATTGCAGTTTTTCCCGAAATTCCCAAATTTCCATTAAATTCCCATTGAAATGAATGGGACATTTTTCAAAGTTCCACAATTCCCACATTTGTCATTTAATTTAAACCGTTCCAACTCCAAAATATTTGGCCTGTTCAAAATTGTGTGCTCCCTTTCAACAATTGTAAAAAAAAATTCCCCAAGTTTTCAGGGACATTTTTCCCATTCAAAATGAATTATCCATTTTTTAAACTTCCACAATTCCCACATTTTTCAACCTATTCAAAACATTCCAACATCAACATATTCCACTCATCCAACTAGCACTTTCCCAAGTTAGAATCCAAATTCCGTTCTTCCTGGAAATTCAAACTCTTCAACATTCAAACCGTTTCAGCGTTTAAATGATTTCAACATTCAAACCATTTCTACATTCACTCTACATTCCATCAGCATTTTAGTTCTTCTTCTTCTCCAGATTTGACCGCGCTCTACCTTCGATTCAAAGCGTTCCAACTTCAAACAGTTCAGCCTATTCGGGAATTGCGGGCTTTTCCTTGAAATATTCCCAGATTTTCCAGAATTCCAGGTTTTCCAGGACATTTTTCCCATTCAAAATGAATTGGCCATTTTTCAAACATTCACCATTTCCACATTTTTCAACACATTCAAACCATTCCACCTTCAACATATTCCACTCATCTAGGACATTCAAACTATAATTTTTCCAAGTTCAAAAAAATTCCAGGAATTCCCTTTTTTCCAAACACTTTTTTTGACTACTCCTTCCACATTTTTCAACCTACTTCAACCGTTCCACCGTCCAAACATTCCTCCTAATCAGGACAAAAAAACAAAGTACATTTTCGAACTGCAAAAATTCCCGGTTTTCCCAAAAATTCCTTAATGCAACTTCTCAATTAAAAATGTTACTACTTTAACATTTCTCGACCGATTTGAAAAATGCCAACACCAACCATTTCAACTCATTCAAGTCTTTTAACATTTTCCAAAAAAATTCCAGTTTTTCCCGAAATTCCCAAATTTCCATTAAATTCCCATTGAAATGAATGGGACATTTTTCAAAGTTCCACAATTCCCACATTTGTCATTTAATTTAAACCGTTCCAACTCCAAAATATTTGGCCTGTTCAAAATTGTGTGCTCCCTTTCAACAATTGTAAAAAAAAAATTCCCGGATTTCCAAGAAATCCAAGTTTTCAGGGACATTTTTCCCATTCAAAATGAATTATCCATTTTTTAAACTTCCACAATTCCCACATTTTTCAACCTATTCAAAACATTCCAACATCAACATATTCCACTTATCCAACTAGCACTTTCCCAAGTTAGAAACCAAATTCCCTTCTTCCTGGAAATTCAAACTCTTCAACATTCAAACCGTTTCAGCGTTTAAATGATTTCAACATTCAAACCATTTCTACATTCACTCTACATTCCATCAGCATTTTAGTTCTTCTTCTTCTCCAGATTTGACCGCGCTCTACCTTCGATTCAAAGCCTTCCAACTTCAAACAGTTCAGCCTATTCGGGAATCGCGGGCTTTTGCTTGACAAATTCCCAGATTTTCCAGAATTCCAGGTTTTCCGGGACATTTTTCCCATTCAAAATGAATTGGCCATTTTTCAAACATTCACCATTTCCACATTTTTCAACACATTCAAACCATTCCACCTTCAACATATTCCACTCATCTCGGACATTCAAACTATAATTTTTCCAAGTTCAAAAAAATTCCAGGAATTCGCAGAATTCCCTTTTTTCCAAACAGTTTTTTTGACTACTCCTTCCACATTTTTCAACCTACTTCAACCGTTCCACCGTCCAAACATTCCTCCTAATCAGGACAAAAAAACGAAGTACATTTTCGAACTGCAAAAATTCCCGGTTTTCCCAAAAATTCCTTAATACAATTTCTCAATTAAAAATGTTACTACTTAAACATTTCTCGACCGATTTGAAAAATGCCAACACCAACCATTTCAACTCATTCAAGTATTTTAACATTTTCCAAAAAAATTCCAGCTTTTCCCGAAATTCCCAAATTTCCATTAAATTCCCATTGAAATGAATGGGACATTTTTCAAAGTTCCACAATTTCTACATTTGTCATTTAATTTAAACCGTTCCAACTCCAAAATATTTGGCCTGTTCAAAATTGTGTGCACCCTTTCAACAATTGTAAAAAAAATTCCCGGATTTCCAAGAAATCCAAGTTTTCAGGGACATTTTTCCCATTCAAAATGAATTATCCATTTTTTAAACTTCCACAATTCCCACATTTTTCAACCTATTCAAAACATTCCAACATCAACATATTCCACTTATCCAACTAGCACTTTCCCAAGTTAGAAACCAAATTCCCTTCTTCCTGGAAATTCAAACTCTTCAACATTCAAACCGTTTCAGCGTTTAAATGATTTCAACATTCAAACCATTTCTACATTCACTCTACATTCCATCAGCATTTTAGTTCTTCTTCTTCTCCAGATTTGACCGCGCTCTACCTTCGATTCAAAGCGTTCCAACTTCAAACAGTTCAGCCTATTCGGGAATTGCGGGCTTTTCCTTGAAATATTCCCAGATTTTCCAGGATTCCAGGTTTTCCAGGACATTTTTCCCATTCAAAATGAATTGGCCATTTTTCAAACATTCACCATTTCCACATTTTTCAACACATTCAAACCATTCCACCTTCAACATATTCCACTCATCTAGGACATTCAAACTATAATTTTTCCAAGTTCAAAAAAATTCCAGGAATTCCCTTTTTTCCAAACACTTTTTTTGACTACTCCTTCCACATTTTTCAACCTACTTCAACCGTTCCACCGTCCAAACATTCCTCCTAATCAGGACAAAAAAACAAAGTACATTTTCGAACTGCAAAAATTCCCGGTTTTCCCAAAAATTCCTTAATGCAACTTCTCAATTAAAAATGTTACTACTTTAACATTTCTCGACCGATTTGAAAAATGCCAACACCAACCATTTCAACTCATTCAAGTCTTTTAACATTTTCCAAAAAAATTCCAGTTTTTCCCGAAATTCCCAAATTTCCATTAAATTCCCATTGAAATGAATGGGACATTTTTCAAAGTTCCACAATTCCCACATTTGTCATTTAATTTAAACCGTTCCAACTCCAAAATATTTGGCCTGTTCAAAATTGTGTGCTCCCTTTCAACAATTGTAAAAAAAAAATTCCCGGATTTCCAAGAAATCCAAGTTTTCAGGGACATTTTTCCCATTCAAAATGAATTATCCATTTTTTAAACTTCCACAATTCCCACATTTTTCAACCTATTCAAAACATTCCAACATCAACATATTCCACTTATCCAACTAGCACTTTCCCAAGTTAGAAACCAAATTCCCTTCTTCCTGGAAATTCAAACTCTTCAACATTCAAACCGTTTCAGCGTTTAAATGATTTCAACATTCAAACCATTTCTACATTCACTCTACATTCCATCAGCATTTTAGTTCTTCTTCTTCTCCAGATTTGACCGCGCTCTACCTTCGATTCAAAGCCTTCCAACTTCAAACAGTTCAGCCTATTCGGGAATCGCGGGCTTTTGCTTGACAAATTCCCAGATTTTCCAGAATTCCAGGTTTTCCGGGACATTTTTCCCATTCAAAATGAATTGGCCATTTTTCAAACATTCACCATTTCCACATTTTTCAACACATTCAAACCATTCCACCTTCAACATATTCCACTCATCTCGGACATTCAAACTATAATTTTTCCAAGTTCAAAAAAATTCCAGGAATTCCCAGAATTCCCTTTTTTCCAAACAGTTTTTTTGACTACTCCTTCCACATTTTTCAACCTACTTCAACCGTTCCACCGTCCAAACATTCCTCCTAATCAGGACAAAAAAACGAAGTACATTTTCGAACTGCAAAAATTCCCGGTTTTCCCAAAAATTCCTTAATACAATTTCTCAATTAAAAATGTTACTACTTTAACATTTCTCGACCGATTTGAAAAATGCCAACACCAACCATTTCAACTCATTCAAGTATTTTAACATTTTCCAAAAAAATTCCAGCTTTTCCCGAAATTCCCAAATTTCCATTAAATTCCCATTGAAATGAATGGGACATTTTTCAAAGTTCCACAATTTCTACATTTGTCATTTAATTTAAACCGTTCCAACTCCAAAATATTTGGCCTGTTCAAAATTGTGTGCACCCTTTCAACAATTGTAAAAAAAATTCCCGGATTTCCAAGAAATCCAAGTTTTCAGGGACATTTTTCCCATTCAAAATGAATTATCCATTTTTTAAACTTCCACAATTCCCACATTTTTCAACCTATTCAAAACATTCCAACATCAACATATTCCACTTATCCAACTAGCACTTTCCCAAGTTAGAAACCAAATTCCCTTCTTCCTGGAAATTCAAACTCTTCAACATTCAAACCGTTTCAGCGTTTAAATGATTTCAACATTCAAACCATTTCTACATTCACTCTACATTCCATCAGCATTTTAGTTCTTCTTCTTCTCCAGATTTGACCGCGCTCTACCTTCGATTCAAAGCCTTCCAACTTCAAACAGTTCAGCCTATTCGGGAATCGCGGGCTTTTGCTTGACAAATTCCCAGATTTTCCAGAATTCCAGGTTTTCCGGGACATTTTTCCCATTCAAAATGAATTGGCCATTTTTCAAACATTCACCATTTCCACATTTTTCAACACATTCAAACCATTCCACCTTCAACATATTCCACTCATCTCGGACATTCAAACTATAATTTTTCCAAGTTCAAAAAAATTCCAGGAATTCCCAGAATTCCCTTTTTTCCAAACAGTTTTTTTGACTACTCCTTCCACATTTTTCAACCTACTTCAACCGTTCCACCGTCCAAACATTCCTCCTAATCAGGACAAAAAAACGAAGTACATTTTCGAACTGCAAAAATTCCCGGTTTTCCCAAAAATTCCTTAATACAATTTCTCAATTAAAAATGTTACTACTTTAACATTTCTCGACCGATTTGAAAAATGCCAACCCCAACCATTTCAACTCATTCAAGTATTTTAACATTTTCCAAAAAAAATCCAGTTTTTCCCGAAATTCCCAAATTTCCATGAAATTCCTATTGAAATGAATGGGACATTTTTCAAAGTTCCACAATTCCCACATTTGTCATTTAATTTAAACCGTTCCAACTCCAAAATATTTGGCCTGTTCAAAATGGTGTGCTCCCTTTCAACAATTGTAAAAAAAATTCCCGGATTTCCAAGAAATCCAAGTTTTCAGGGACATTTTTCCCATTCAAAATGAATTATCCATTTTTTTAACTTCCACAATTCCCACATTTTTCAACCTATTCAAAACATTTCAACATCAACATGTTCCACTCATCCAACTAACACTTTCCCAAGTTAGAAACCAAATTCCGTTCTTCCTGGAAATTCAAACTCTTCAACATTCAAACCGTTTCAGTGTTTAAATGATTTCAGCATTCAAACCATTTCTACATTCACTCTACATTCCATCAGCATTTTAGTTCTTCTTCTTCTCCAGATTTGACCGCGCTCTACCTTCCACATTTTTCATCTGATTCAAAGCGTTCCAACTTGAAACAGTTCAGCCTATTCAGGAATCGCGGGCTTTTCCTTGACAAATTCCCAGATTTTCCAGAATTCCAGGTTTTCCGGGACATTTTTCCCATTCAAAATGAATTGGCCATTTTTCAAACATTCACCATTTCCACATTTTTCAACACATTCAAACCATTCCACCTTCAACATATTCCACTCATCTAGGACATTCAAACTATAATATTTCCAAGTTCAAAAAAATTCCAGGAATTCCCTTTTTTCCAAACACTTTTTTTGACTACTCCTTCCACATTTTTCAACCTACTTCAACCGTTCCACCGTCCAAACATTCCTCCTAATCAGGACAAAAAAACAAAGTACATTTTTCGAACTGCAAAAATTCCCGGTTTTCCCAAAAATTCCTTAATACAATTTCTCAATTAAAAATGTTACTACTTTAAAAACTGGGAATTTTCGCAGTTCGAAAATGTACTAGTTTTTTTGTCCTGATTAGGAGGAATGTTTGGACGGTGGAACGACTGAAGTAGGTTGAAAAATGTGGAAGGAGTAGTCAAAAAAAAAAGTGTTTGGGAAAAAAAGGGAATTCTGGGAATTTTTTGGAACTTGGAAAAATTATCCAACCAAATATGTTGACGGTGGAATGGTTTGAATCGGTTAAAAAAAAAATTGGAAGTGGTGAACGTTTGAAAAATGGCCAAATCATTTTGAATGGGGAAAAATGTCCCGGAAAACCTGCAATTCTTGGAAATCCGTAATTTCTTTTTTACAATTGTTGAAAGGGAGCACACGATTTTGAACAGGCCGAATATTTTGGAGTTGGAACGGTTTGAATCGAATGACAAATGTGGGAATTGTGGAACTTTGAAAAATGGCCCATTCATTTCAATGGGAATTTCATGGAAATTTGGGAATTTCGGGAAAAGCTGGAATTTTTTTGGAAAATGTTAAAAGACTTGAATGAGTTGAAATGGTTGGAACGATTGAAGTAGGTTGAAAAATGTGGAAGGAGTAGTAAAAAAAAAGTGTTTGGGAAAAAAAGGGAATTCTGGGAATTTTTTGGAAAACTGGGAATTTTTGAAAAATTCCAGCACCAACCATTTCAACTCATTCAAGTATTTTAACATTTTCCAAAAAAATTCCAGTTTTTCCCGAAATTCCCAAATTTCCATTAAATTCCCATTGAAATGAATGGGCCATTTTTCAAAGTTCCACAATTCCCACATTTGTCATTCGATTCAAACCGTTCCAACTCCAAAATATTCGGCCTGTTCAAAATTGTGTGCTCCCTTTCAACAATTCTAAAAAAAAATCCAGGATTTCCAAGAATTCCATGTTTCCTGGGACATTTTTCTCATTCAAAATGAATGATCCATTTTTTAAACTTCCACAATTCCCACATTTTTCAACCTATTCAAACCATTCCAACATCAACATATTCCACTCATCCAACTAACACTTTCCCAAGTTACAAACCAAATTCCGTTATTTCCTGGAAATTCAAACTCTTCAATATTCAAACCACTTCTACATTCACCCTACATTCCATCAGCATTTTAGTTCAGCGTCAGCTCTTCAACATTCAAACTATTCTTACTACATTCTGTCAGCATTTCACTTCAACTTCAGCATTGGAGTATTCCTTCAGGAATTGCCTCTTCTAGTTTCACTTTTATTATTCAGTGTATTTTTACTTTGGTATATGACAAGTTAGGAATGCTACAGTTTTCTTTAAAACATTGCCAATCATATTTTGTTTTAATGATATTATTACATTCACTTTCTTTCTTTAGTTTATTTGGAACATGAACACACTTACATCATAATACATCACACAATTTCATATCATTTCATTTTACATCATGCCCGAAAAGGAGTAGGAAGAAGCAAAGCTTATTTAATCCTACCCCTTTCCCACTTCAAGCGTGTACAAATATATAGAATCATTTACTGACCTTTTTATATAATAAAATAACATCTATGAATTAGTATACAACAGTTTTGTAATATGTAATTAATTAATTAATTCAGTCATTTTTTAACATACTGAGATGAAGAATATCTTATTTTCAATAAGGTTGAAAGTATTTCTCATAATTCTTCTTTTTTGTACTCTGTAAGCACTATTATTTTGAACAACCTCTTAAACTGGATCATATCAGTACAATTTTTTACTTCTTTACTTAATCCATTCCATCATTTAATTCCACATACTGATATGCTAAAAGTTCTAAGTGTTGTACGTGCATATAAATGTTTTAAATTATTTTTTCCTCTAAGGTTATATTTCTCCTCTTTAGTTGAGAAGAATTGTTGTACATTCTTTGGTAGCAGGTTATAGTTTGCTTTGTACATCATTTTAGCTGTTTGCAATTTTACCAAATCACCAAACTTTAATATTTCTGACTTAATAAATAAAGGGTTTGTGTGTTCTCTATATCCAACATTATGTATTATTCTAACTGATCTTTTTTGTAACACGGTTAGCGAATGTAGCGCACATTTGTAGTTATTTCCCCATATTTCTGCACAATAACTCAGATATGGTAACACTAGCGAGCAGTAGAGAATATGTAGTGATTTTTGGCCCAGGACATATTTTGCTTTATTCATTATTGAAATGTTTTTTGCCACCTTATGTTGTATGTTTTGTATATGAGATTTCCAGTTCATTTGATCATCTATTAATACTCCCAAAAATCTAGTTTCTTTTACCCTTTCTATGTCTACTCCGTCTATTTGTATTTGTGTATGATGCTCTTTTCTACTATTACCAAATAGCATTATTTTAGTTTTACTGAGATTCAAAGATAGTCTGTTTTTGTCAAACCATCTTTTTAATTTGTTCATTTCTTCCGTTATTATTTGTATTATCTTCTGTGTGCTCTCTCCTGAACAGAAAGCAGTTGTGTCGTCTGCAAATAAAACCAACTTTAAGTCCTTCGTAACCTTACAAATGTCGTTTATATAAAGATTGAACAATCTTGGTCCCAGTATTGACCCCTGGGGTACACCACAGGATATATCTAGCCGTGTTGACATATTTTCACCCATCTTTACATATTGCTTCCTGTTGGTTAAATAACTTCTTACCCAATTCAATACCAAACCTCTGATGCCATGTCGTTCTAATTTTCGTATTAAAATATCATGATTAATTGTGTCAAATGCTTTTGTTAAGTCCATGAATACTGCGGCCGCACATTCTTTACCATCTATTGCATTGGTAATTTCCTCTGTTATTTTGGTTAGTGCTATTGATGTTGAGATATTTGCTCGGAATCCATATTGGTTCTCCACAAGCGTCCCACTTTTGTTAATAAATAAATCTAATCGACTATTGAATCATTTTTCCAAGATTTTGGAGAATTGTGGAAGTAATGAAACTGGTCTGTAGTTAGTAAACTGGTGTACGTCTCCATTCTTATAAATTGGTACGACTTTTGCAATTTTCATTATATCAGGGAATTTACCGGTTAAAAATGATACATTGGTGATATATGTCAGAGGTTCTGAAATGTCTTGTATAACCTTTTTTATCGTTACCATATCTATTCCTTGACAGTCGGTTGAGGTCTTGGATTTACAACTTTACATTATAACCTATGGTAACATTTGTTTTGCACTACAGAACACATTTGTTGGTTTATTTAACCAACAGCCTTGTAAAATCCCACCTATTAAAGACTCAAAAGTCATAACAACATCACTTCCGAGTCACTTTTCTTCAGCGTTTTCTTGCATTAAAAGCGACACTTGTTCTAAAGCTCCTGGCACAAGTGACAAAGTGCAACATGAGAGTGCAAACAGATGAATGGCTGCCCCGGCCTTTGAGCTAACGTGATTGATCACACTGCAATGTTGATGGCAAGAATTGCACGCATGCCGCTATTCTTATTAAAAGGAATTGGTGATGAATCACCCGCGAGCATGAATCATTTATCAGTGATAACCTCATTTTCCACACCATCCATGATGATAATGATGATGCAAAGATAATAAAAAATACATAAAGTAATTCAATTTGTTGACCTTCTCCGACGCCTCCGGCATACATTCCAATAATGTGATCATCTGTTGATAGTCTTTGGTACTTTAGCTTGTTAGCAGTAATAAACTGCATTGGGTGTAGTTTATTGGTATTAATGTAAAACACGTCCAGTGTTTGTTTCTTTGCAATTCATGGTAATTTTGACATAATCCTGGATAATACATCCCAGCTAGTGTTTAGTTCTGCCCCCTAGTGGATATGAGCAGGACAGGAGGAGCTCAGAGAAATGTCATTGGATTCTTGGCAAGTGCTTTGATCACAGACCCATTGGTAGAATCCTATTTTTCTTCACAGGAAAGTCAGATAAGCGTTTAGGTTGAAATAATTAAAATAATAAAATGTTATGATCAATTGGAGATTAATATACATATGAAATGTAGTGCATTTTACATACCTGCCAACTTTTGAAATCAGAAAAACCTAGTAGCCAGGGTCCAAGGGCCGCAGGCCCCGGTAGGTCCAGGACAAAGTCCTGGTGGAGGGTTCAGGGCTTCGCCCCCCGACGCAAAATGATTATTAGCATTCAGACAGGTTAAAATGTTGCTAAAACCATCACTTTTCTATCAGTCACAGTGACTTTTCAAAACAAAAATATTACAGCAAAAATCATATGGGTTGATTGACATGTTTATTCTGTAAGCTAACTTCAGTAGTTTGAAATTATTTTGACAGTTAATGCCAGTTATCCTGTCAACCTTTCACAAGACTTCAATTTGTTAATTGAAAGTATAAACAGTATAAACACTTTTTACAGTAAACAAATGGTAAAACAGTACTAAACAATTCCATAAAAAAAAAAAATTGGTGTCATTATTAACTTTCTATCCAAGCTTGTATAATCTACTGCCTTGTTCAATTGTAAAAAATATTCTGTGCCTAAAATTCACATTTCTATCACAATTATCATACTGTAAACATGGTAAGCTAACTTCATTAAAATTAATAGTCCTGTCAATAGCATGGAATTACAATTCAAATGTAGTTTTTTTGTAAGCCTTTCAAAAGAATTCAAAATATGAAAAATTAATGAAAATTAATTTAAGCCATCAGACACTTGAAAAGTGGCACATCACATCTCTAATGTAATCATTTTAACTTTTCAACAGAAATAGCACTGCAAAAATATTAAGGACATACTTCTGTATTTTGGTAGTTATGCTGTCAACATTTAACAAGATTTCTTCAACTTGGACTTGAAAGCATAAATAGTATAAACACTTTTAACAGTATGTCGTGCTGTGAAATACAGCCGACAGGATTGCGCACCAAACACGAAGCAAGTGCAGGAGAACAAAGGACTTCTTTCATTTAAGGTTTGTGATAAATCATCAAACTCATTCGTTAAAAGGACTCTATAGTAATATAAAGCGAATTTTTCTGGACATTATCATGCAAGAAAAGTTTATTTTTGGGACCGCGATCACCGCGTAATGATTTTTAAAGGTTGCATTACAAACATTTAACTGTCCCATGTGATCAGCCAGTGCGATTGGAAATCCATGCTCAATTATTGCCTCCGTAAATAAAACTTCGGCATTTATCACATCCAAAGAATCTGTTTGGGCGACGAAAAACGTTGAAAGTTTTCCACTTGTATCGCTAGCAACGGCATTAGACTTGTGTTTTTTTGTCCCAACGTGGTCTTTTACATCGCTAATTCCTCCGTGTCCGATCGAAAAATCTTGTCTGCACAAGGTGCAATTCGCGTAGTTTTCACCCTTTTTTTTTTTTAATTAATGAAAAACCGTATTTTTTATCAATGCAACCGTAACCCGGAATAGGTTGATGAAAACCGTACGAATTACGGGGAAACCGGAGTAGTTGGCAGGTATGATTTTACTATACTTTCTGTGAACTAAAGTAACTTTTTTTAATTTTAATATTGAAAATAATTGAAATTGAGATACATTAAATCAGAATAATATAAAAAATACAATGACAATACATTCAAGTAAAAAAAAATAAAAAAAATTATATTACTGTTTTAAGCTACAAAATAAAAAATAAATTACCGTAAATGAAAATATAAACATTGTTTACATTACACTATTGTTCTAGATGATACATTAAATCAAAATAAAATAAAAATACAATGACAATACATTCAAGTAAAAAAATTAAAAAAAAATCTATATTACTGTTTCAAGCTTAAAATTTAAAATTAATTACCGTAAATGAAAATATAAACATTGTTTACATTACACTATTGTTATTTTTGAAAAAAAAAAAAACATTTAATACAACACTACATTTTTTAATAATTATAATTGATATAATAAAATGTATAGTCTTATATCATATTGAATAAAAAAAATAAGTAAAAGCAATTAAAACAAATTCAACAACTATAAGAAGTAGAAAAATAAAAAAATAAAATATATATATATATTTTTTTTTCAACATTAAAAATGTAAACTAATTAAATGTAATGGTATAATAAATAAATAATAAATCTGCATTGTTATAAATTAAAATAAGTACATACAGTTGAATCAAAAGAAAGTACAAAATATTCATTTTTGTATATATATAAATATTTAAAGTTTAAACATTAAAAAAAAGGAAATGAAAAAAAGAATCTGTAGTGCATTACACTATTGTCCTTTTGGAAGAATTATATCAATAATTCAACATTAAATAGAATAGTTTTATAAAAGTAATTAAATAAATACATTAAAAGAGGTACATACAGTGGAACCAAGAGAAAGTAAACATAATTATATTTAATATATAATTATTTTATGCTTAAATATTTTCTTAAATAAATATAAATTGAAAAATCAGTCTGCAGTGAATTACACTATTCTTCTTTAATGTGAGTAATGTAACCTTTTATTTGAAATGATACAAATATTAAAATGGGAAATAAATGACATGTATGTAATAAATCTACTTAAACATATTAAAAGAGATTAAAACATGCAAATAAAGGAAATTAAATCGATGATGATTATATTTGTGTCACTATTTATAATAACTTCAACCATGACTATTATGGGCATATATTGTTATATACAACCATGACTATTATGGGCATATATTGTTATATACAACCATGACTATTATGGGCATATATTCTCATATACAACCATGACTATTATGGACATATATCGTTATATACAACCATGACTATTATGGGCATATATTGTTATATACAACCATGACTAATATGGACATATATTGTTATATACAACCATGACTATTATGGGCATATATTGTTATATACAACCATGACTATTATGGGCATATATTGTATATACAACCATGACTATTATGGGCATATATTCTCATATACAACCATGACTATTATGGACATATATCGTTATATACAACCATGACTATTATGGGCATATATTGTTATATACAACCATGACTAATATGGACATATATTGTTATATACAACCATGACTATTATGGGCATATATTGTTATATACAACCATGACTATTATGGGCATATATTGTTATATACAACCATGACTATTATGCGCATATATTGTTATATACAACCATGAGTATTATGGACATATATAGTTATATACAACCATGACTATTATGGATATATATTGTTATATACAACCATGACTATTATGGACATATATTGTTATATACAACCATGACTATTATGGGCATATATTGTTATATACAACCATGAATATTATGGGCATATATTGTTATATACAACCATGACTATTATGGGCATATATTGTTATATACAACCATGACTATTCTGGGCAGATATTGTTATATACAACCATGACTATAATGGGCATATATTGTTATATACAGTCATAAATATCATGGGCATATATTGTTATATAAAACCATGACTATTATGGGCATATATTGTTATATACAACCATGAATATTATGGGCATACATTGTTAAATACAACCATGAATAATATGGACATATATTGTTATATTCAACCATGAATATTATGGGCATATATTGTTATATACAACCATGACTATTATTGGCATATATTGTTATATACAACCATGACTATTATTGGCATATATTGTTCTATACAACCATGAATATTATGGGCAAATAATATCATATACAACCATGACTATAATGGGCATATACTGTTATATACAACCATGAATATTATGGGCAAATAATATCATATACAACCATGACTATAATGGGCATACACTGTTATATACAGTCATGAATATTATGGGCATATATTGATATATATACAGTAACCATGACTATTCTGGGCGTATATTGTTGTATTCAACCATGAATATTATGGGCATATAATATCATATACAACCATGACTATAATTGGCAAATATTGTTATATACAACCATGACTATTATGGACATATATTGTTGTATACAGTCATGACTATTATGAACATATATTGTTGAATATACAACCATGACTATTATGGACATAAATTGTTGTATACAACCATGAATAATATGGGCATATATTGTTAAATATACAACCATGACTATTATTGGCATATATTGTTATATACAACCATGAATACTATGGGCATATATTGTTATATACAACCATGACTATTATGGACATATACTGTTATATACAACCATGACTATTATGGACATATACTGTTATATACAACCATGACTATTATGGACATATATTGTTATAAACAACCATGACTATTATGGACATATACTGTTAAATATACAACCATGACTATTATTGGCATATATTGTTATCTACAACCACAAATATTATGGGCATATATTATTGTATACAACCATGACTATTATGGGCATATATTGTTATATACAACCATGAATATTCTGGGCATATACAGTATTGTTATATACAGTCATGACTATTATGGGCATATATTGTTATATACAACCATGACTATTATGGGCATATATTGTTATATACAGTCATGGATAAGATGGGCATATATTGTTATATACAACCATGGATATTAAGGACATTTATTGTTATATACTGTACAACCATGACTATTCTGGGCATATATTGTTATATACAACCATGAATATTATGGGCATATATTGTTATATACAACCATGACAATTATGGGCATATATTGTTATATACAATCATGACTATTATGGGCATATATTGTTATACACAACCATGACTATTCTTGGCATATATTGTTATATACAACCATGAATATTATGGGCATATATTATCATATACAACCATGACTATAATGGGCATATATTGTTATATACAGTCATAAATATCATGGGCATATATTGTTATATAAAACCATGACTATTATGGGCATACATTGTTAAATACAACCATGAATAATATGGACGTATATTGTTGTATTCAACCATAAATATTATGGGCATATATTGTTATATACAACCATGACTATTATTGGCATATATTGTGCTATACAACCATGAATATTATGGGCAAATAATATCATATACAACCATGACTATAATGGGCATATACTGTTATATACAGTAATGAATATTATGGGCATATATTGATATATATACAGTAACCATGACTATTCTGGGCATATATTGTTATATACAACCATGACTATTATGGGCATATATAGTTATATACAACCATGACTATTATGGGCATATATTGTTATATACAACCATGAATATTATGGGCATATAATATCATATACAACCATGACTATAATGGGCATATATTGTTATATACAACCATGAATATTATGGGCATATATTCTCATATACAACAATGACTATAATGGGCATATATTGTTATATACAGTCATAAATATCATGGGCATATATTGTTATATAAAACCATGACTATTATGGGCATATATTGTTATATACAACCATGAATATTATGGGCATACATTGTTAAATACAACCATGAATAATATGGACATATATTGTTATATTCAACCATGAATATTATGGGCATATATTGTTATATACAACCATGACTATTATTGGCATATATTGTTCTATACAACCATGAATATTATGGCCAAATAATATCATATACAACCATGACTATAATGGGCATATACTGTTATATACAGTCGTGAATATTATGGGCATATATTGTTATATAAAACCATGAATATTAGGGCATATAATATCATATACAACCATGACTATAATGGGCATATATTGTTATATACAACCATGACTATTATGGGCATATATTGTTATATACAACCATGAATATTATGGGCATATAATATCATATACAACCATGACTATAATTGGCATATATTGTTATATACAACCATGACTATTATGGGCATATATTGTTATATAAAACCATGAATATTAGGGCATATAATATCATATACAACCATGACTATAATGGGCATATATTGTTATATACAACCATGACTATTATGGGCATATATTGTTATATACAACCATGAATATTATGGGCATATAATATCATATACAACCATGACTATTATGGGCATATATTGTTGTATACAACCATGAATAATATGGGCATGTATTATTATATTCAACCATGAATATTATGGGCATATATTGTTATATACAACCATGAATAATATGGGCATATATTGTTATATTCAATCATGAATATTATGGGCATATATTGTTATATACAACCATGACTATTATGGGCATATATTGTTGTATACAATCATGACTATTATGGGCACATATTGTTATATACAACCATGACTATTCTTGGCATATATTGTTATATACAACCATGAATATTATGGGCATATATTCTCATATACAACCATGACTATAATGGGCATATATTGTTATATAGTCATAAATATCATGGGCATATATTGTTATATAAAACCATGACTATTATGGGCATATATTGTTATATACAACCATGAATATTATGGGCATATATTGTTATATACAACCATGACTATTATTGGCATATATTGTTCTATACAACCATGAATATTATGGGCAAATAATATCATATACAACCATGACTATAATGGACATATACTGTTATATACAGTCATGAATATTATGGGCATATATTGATATATATACAGTAACCATGACTATTCTGGGCGTATATTGTTATATACAGTCATGAATATTATGGGCATATAATATCATATACAACCATGACTATTATGGGCATATATTGTTGTATACAACCATGAATAATATGGGCATGTATTATTATATTCAACCATGAATATTATGGGCATATATTGTTATATACAACCATGAATATTATGGGCATATTTTGTTATATACAACCATGAATATTATGGGCATATAATATCATATACAACCATGACTATTATGGGCATATATTGTTGTATACAACCATGAATAATATGGGCATATATTGTTATATTCAACCATGACTATTCCGGGCATATATTGTTATATACAACCATGAATATTATGGGCATATATTCTCATATACAACCATGACTATAATGGGCATATATTGTTATATACAACCATGACTATTATGGGCATATATTGTTATATACAACCATGACTATTCTTGGCATATATTGTTATATACAACCATGAATATTATGGGCATATATTGTTATATACAACCATGAATATTATGGGCATATATTGTTATATACAACCATGACTATTATGGGCATATATTGTTATATACAACCATGAATATTATGGGCATGTATTGTTATATACAACCATGACTATTCTGGGCATATATTGTTATATACAACCATGAATATTATGGGCATATATTGTTATATACAACCATGACTATTATGGGCATATATTGTTATATACAACCATGACTATTCTTGGCATATATTGTTATATACAACCATGAATATTATGGGCATATATTGTTATATACAACCATGACTATTCTTGGCATATATTGTTATATACAACCATGAATATTATGGGCATATATTCTCATATACAACCATGACTATAATGGGCATATATTGTTATATACAGTCATAAATATCATGGACATATATTGTTATATACAACCATGAATATTATGGGCATACATTGTTAAATACAACCATGAATAATATGGACATATATTGTTATATTCAACCATGAATATTATGGGCATATATTGTTATATACAACCATGACTATTATTGGCATATATTGTTCTATACAACCATGAATATTATGGGCAAATAATATCATATACAACCATGACTATAATGGGCATATACTGTTATATACAGTCGTGAATATTATGGGCATATATTTATATATATACAGTAACCATGACTATTCTGGGCATATATTGTTATATACAACCATGACTATTATGGGCATATATAGTTATATACAACCATGACTATTATGGGCATATATTGTTATATACAACCATGAATATTATGGGCATATAATATCATATACAACCATGACTATAATGGGCATATATTGTTATATACAGCCATGAATATTATGGGCATATATTCTCATATACAACCATGACTATAATGGGCATATATTGTTATATACAGTCATAAATATCATGGGCATATATTGTTGTATAAAACCATGACTATTATGGGCATATATTGTTATATACAACCATGAATATTATGGGCATACATTGTTAAATACAACCATGAATAATATGGACATATATTGTTATATTCAACCATGAATATTATGGGCATATATTGTTATATACAACCATGACTATTATTGCCATATATTGTTCTATACAACCATGAATATTATGGGCAAATAATATCATATACAACCATGACTATAATGGGCATATACTGTTATATACAGTCGTGAATATTATGGGCATATATTTATATATATACAGTAACCATGACTATTCTGGGCGTATATTGTTATATTCAACCATGAATATTATGGGCATATAATATCATATACAACCATGACTATAATTGGCATATATTGTTATATACAACCATGACTATTATGGGCATATATTGTTATATACAACCATGAATATTAGGGCATATAATATCATATACAACCATGACTATAATGGGCATATATTGTTATATACAACCATGACTATTATGGGCATATATTGTTATATACAACCATGAATATTATGGGCATATAATATCATATACAACCATGACTATTATGGGCATATATTGTTGTATACAACCATGAATAATATGGGCATGTATTATTATATTCAACCATGAATATTATGGGCATATATTGTTATATACAACCATGAATAATATGGGCATATATTGTTATATTCAATCATGAATATTATGGGCATATATTGTTATATACAACCATGACTATTATGGGCATATATTGTTATATACAATCATGACTATTATGGGCACATATTGTTATATACAACCATGACTATTCTTGGCATATATTGTTATATACAACCATGAATATTATGGGCATATATTCTCATATACAACCATGACTATAATGGGCATATATTGTTATATAGTCATAAATATCATGGGCATATATTGTTATATAAAACCATGACTATTATGGGCATATATTGTTATATACAACCATGAATATTATGGGCATATATTGTTATATACAACCATGACTATTATTGGCATATATTGTTCTATACAACCATGAATATTATGGGCAAATAATATCATATACAACCATGACTATAATGGGCATATACTGTTATATACAGTCATGAATATTATGGGCATATATTGATATATATACAGTAACCATGACTATTCTGGGCGTATATTGTTATATACAATCATGAATATTATGGGCATATAATATCATATACAACCATGACTATTTTGGGCATATATTGTTGTATACAACCATGAATAATATGGGCATGTATTATTATATTCAACCATGAATATTATGGGCATATATTGTTATATACAACCATGAATAATATGGGCATATATTGTTATATACAATCATGACTATTATGGGCACATATTGTTATATACAACCATGACTATTCTTGGCATATATTGTTATATACAACCATGAATATTATGGGCATATATTCTCATATACAACCATGACTATTATCGGCATATATTGTTATATACAACCATGAATATTATGGGCATATATTGTTATATACAACCATGACTATTATTGGCATATATTGTTCTATACAACCATGAATATTATGGGCAAATAATATCATATACAACCATGACTATAATGGGCATATACTGTTATATACAGTCATGAATATTATGGGCATATATTGATATATATACAGTAACCATGACTATTCTGGGCGTATATTGTTATATACAGTCATGAATATTATGGGCATATAATATCATATACAACCATGACTATTATGGGCATATATTGTTGTATACAACCATGAATAATATGGGCATGTATTATTATATTCAACCATGAATATTATGGGCATATATTGTTATATACAACCATGAATATTATGGGCATATATTGTTAAATATACAACCCTGACTATTATGGACATATATTGTTATATACAACCATGAATATTATATCGTTATAATATTATATTGTCGTTACAGTGACCCCTGCTGTGACTGGAGTTGCCAAAAAAGGATCCTTGCCTTCTAAAAGAGTGTTTAGTGGTTGAACATTCACACTATAAATAAAGTCTCTCCGTCAACAAGCCAGACATTGTTGCATGTTTCTCATATGTTTGCTTTCTCTTGGCAGGAAGTCCTCTCCATTATGTGGAAATATACAAGTCATGTCGTCAAAAGTGGCATTTTGGAAAACAATGGCGCGCCTGGGGGATTCCTTTGTGGCCGGCCCGCATCTTGTCCACGGCTCTTCTAATCGCCATGACTGGCTGACCTTTAGGCTGCTCTCCTTTCTGGGATTTACAGCTTTCACCAGATTGACCTTTCACCCCCGCCCCTCCCTGGCGACACTCCTACAGACACTCCCTTCACGTGAACGCCGCGTCGGGCCCCGGCGGCGCGTTAGGCCGCCTCGCCGTGTCAAAACCTCTCTAGGTGGTAGATTTCAGCGGCCGGTTCATTAAAGGCCCACCTCGGGCCGCCCCCTTTTACCTCCCACCACCAGAAAGAAAGTTCCCCTCTTTGGCCCGGAGCACGGTTGAGGTGCTTAAAGCGCCGCCTAATGATGTGTGCCACGCTAGAGGAGCTAAATGCCACCGCCTCATGTGGGGATGATTACAGGAAGTGCTGCGAGTGGCGGGGGACGGGAAGGTGGGCGGCTGATGGGGGGGGGGGGCCCGGTCGGGCACAGAAGAATTCCCAGAGGCCATTGTTGTGGGGCGACTCAGCAAAATCCTCACCCTGGCCGGGTCACGCACATTTAGGAGGCGATGCAATGTAGGTGTGGCGGGGGTGCGCTCCTCTCGCCGTCTTTATTTAGAGCGCCGTTTTGTTGCAGGGTTAGGTTCAGAGGTGGGTAGAGTAGCCAGAAATTGTACTCAAGTACCGGTAAGAGTACTGTTACTTTAGAGATTTATTACTCAAGTAAAAGTAAGGAGTAGTCACCCAAATATTTACTTGAGTAAAAGTAAAAAGTATGTTGTGAAAAAACTACTCAAGTACTGAGTAACTGATGAGTAACATACACACACATATCATATATATATATATATATATATATATATATATATATATATATATATATATATATATATATACATATATATACATATATACACACACACATATATATACAGGTAAAAGCCAGTAAATTAGAATATTTTGAAAAACTTGATTTATTTCAGTAATTGCATTCAAAAGGTGTAACTTGTACATTATATTTATTCATTGCACACAGACTGATGCATTCAAATGTTTATTTCATTTAATTTTGATGATTTGAAGTGGCAACAAATGAAAATCCAAAATTCCGTGTGTCACAAAATTAGAATATTACTTAAGGCTAATACAAAAAAGGGATTTTTAGAAATGTTGGCCAACTAAAAAGTATGAAAATGAAAAATATGAGCATGTACAATACTCAATACTTGGTTGGAGCTCCTTTTGCCTCAATTACTGCGTTAATGCGGCGTGGCATGGAGTCGATGAGTTTCTGGCACTGCTCAGGTGTTATGAGAGCCCAGGTTGTTCTGATAGTGGCCTTCAACTCTTCTGCGTTTTTGGGTCTGGCATTCTGCATCTTCCTTTTCACAATACCCCACAGATTTTCTATGGGGCTAAGGTCAGGGGAGTTGGCGGGCCAATTTAGAACAGAAATACCATGGTCCGTAAACCAGGCACGGGTAGATTTTGCGCTGTGTGCAGGCGCCAAGTCCTGTTGGAACTTGAAATCTCCATCTCCATAGAGCAGGTCAGCAGCAGGAAGCATGAAGTGCTCTAAAACTTGCTGGTAGACGGCTGCGTTGACCCTGGATCTCAGGAAACAGAGTGGACCGACACCAGCAGATGACATGGCACCCCAAACCATCACTGATGGTGGAAACTTTACACTAGACTTCAGGCAACGTGGATCCTGTGCCTCTCCTGTCTTCCCCCAGACTCTGGGACCTCGATTTCCAAAGGAAATGCAAAATTTGCATGGTTGGGTCTGCTGGTGTCGGTCCACTCTGTTTCCTGAGATCCAGGGTCAACGCAGCCGTCTACCAGCAAGTTTTAGAGCACTTCATGCTTCCTGCTGCTGACCTGCTCTATGGAGATGGAGATTTCAAGTTCCAACAGGACTTGGCGCCTGCACACAGCGCAAAATCTACCCGTGCCTGGTTTACGGACCATGGTATTTCTGTTCTAAATTGGCCCGCCAACTCCCCTGACCTTAGCCCCATAGAAAATCTGTGGGGTATTGTGAAAAGGAAGATGCAGAATGCCAGACCCAACAACGCAGAAGAGTTGAAGGCCACTATCAGAGCAACCTGGGCTCTCATAACACCTGAGCAGTGCCAGAAACTCATCGACTCCATGCCACGCCGCATTAACGCAGTAATTGAGGCAAAAGGAGCTCCAACCAAGTATTGAGTATTGTACATGCTCATATTTTTCATTTTCATACTTTTCAGTTGGCCAACATTTCTAAAAATCCCTTTTTTGTATTAGCCTTAAGTAATATTCTAATTTTGTGACACACGGAATTTTGGATTTTCATTTGTTGCCACTTCAAATCATCAAAATTAAATGAAATAAACATTTGAATGCATCAGTCTGTGTGCAATGAATAAATATAATGTACAAGTTACACCTTTTGAATGCAATTACTGAAATAAATCAAGTTTTTCAAAATATTCTAATTTACTGGCTTTTACCTGTACATACATTGATATATACAGTATACAATTTATATTTATTTATTTTGCCGTTTTTGTTTACATGTTAAAGGTGTTTTAATGAATATACATGCATGTTTAACACATATAGATTCCTTTATTTCATGAAGACAAGAATATAAGTTGGTGTATTACCTGATTCTGATGACTTGCATTGATTGTAATCAGACAGTAGTGATGATAACGTCCTCGTTTTCAAATGGAGGAGAAAAAAAGTTCCTCCTTTCTGTCTAATACCACATGAAATTGGTTGGTTTTTGCCATCTTATTTGTCCAGCTTCCATATTCGTTTTTATACACTTTACAATAAATACATTGGCGGCAAACTCCGTAGCTTGCTAGCTTGTTTGCGCTGGCTTTCGGAGACTCTTATTTTGAAAGCGCAGGCGCGATGGAGCGGCACTTTTATTGTGAAGACAGGAACTGTGCAGTCAGTCTTTAGGCTTTTGACGGGATGTACGGTTGAAATAAAAAAGGGTCTTTTTTCCTTCACACTTTTGATTGATTGATTGAAACTTGTAATAGTAGATTGCACAGTACAGTTCATATTCCGTACAATTGACCACTAAATGGTAACACCCGAATAAGTTTTTCAACTTGTTTAAGTCAGGTCATGTGACCGCCTGGCTCTGTTTGATTGGTCCAACGTCACCAGTGACTGCATCTGATTGGTGGAACGGAGTGAACGTCACCAGTGACTGTATTTGTTGAAACGCAGGCACTATGAAGGTCTGTCTGACAGACCAAAACAAACAAAGCGTGCATTAACAGATCGATAAAAATTAGTAGCGAGTAGCGAGCTGAATGTAGATAAAAGTAGCGGAGTAAAAGTAGCGTTTCTTCTCTATAAATATACTCAAGTAAAAGTAAAAGTATGTTGCATTAAAACTACTCTTAGAAGTACAATATATCACAAAAGTTACTCAAGTAGATGTAACGGAGTAAATGTAGCGCGTTACTACCCACCTCTGGTTAGGTTTAGGGTTAGGGTTCGCAGGAAAGAAGTTCTTTCCGAGGTAAACGCAAGCGCTGGATAAAAGATGGCGAGTCGTACCTCTTCATTTACTAGCCAGTAGTGGAGCGTTTCCTCCTGGAGGGGGGGCCCTTCTTCGGCCCTCAAGGAGCATGTGCAGGGGAGCATGGAAGCTATCGCCGCACACTTCATCATTGGACACACCCCCTTTTTATCCATCCCAGGAAATTAAGTCTAACTCTCGTGGTTATTTTGTTTTAAACGTGCTTTAAAAAGTTGCATTGACATTCGGGCTGTCAAACCATTGAATAATGTCATCACGATTAATCGCAGTTTGTTCATAGTTAACTCAACATTGATTGCGGTTAATCACATATACATATTTCTTTTCATCATTAATAAGCTGATAATTTTCACATTTTTATTACCGTGACCAGACAACTAGTTTGTTTTCATGAAATGTTTTTAAAAGTTGCATTGACATTCGGGCTGTCAAATCATTGAAATATTTAATCGCAATTAATCGCAGTTTGTTTATAGTTAACTCAACATTAACTGCGATTAATCACAGATAAATATTTTTTTTTTATCATTAATAAATGTACCCTAGGTGGATAATTTTCATGTTTTTATTACCATGACAAGACAACTAGTTTGTTTTCATGAAATGTTTTTAAAAGTTGCATTGACATTAGGGCTGTCAAACCATTGAAATATTTCATTGCGATTAATCGCAATTTGTTTATAGGTAACTCAACATTAACTGTGATTAATCACAGACAAAACATTTTTAATCATTAATAAATGTACTCTAGGTGGATAATTTTCCTATTTTTAATACCATGACCAGACTACTAGTTTGTTTTCATGAAATGTTTTTAAAAGTTGCATTGACATTAGGGCTGTCAAACCATTGAAATATTTCATTGCGATTAATCGCAATTTGTTTATAGGTAACTCAACATTAACTGCGATTAATCACAGACAAAACATTTTTAATCATTAATAAATGTACTCTAGGTGGATAATTTTCCTATTTTTAATACCATGACCAGACAACTAGTTTGTTTTTATGAAATGTTTTTAAAAGTTGCATTGACATTCGGGCTGTCAAATCATTGAAATATTTAATCGCAATTAATCGCAGTTTGTTTATAGTTAACTCAACATTAACTGTGATTAATCACAGATAAATATATTTTTTTATCACTAATAAATGTACTCTAGGTGGATAATTTTCATGTTTTTATTACCATGACAAGACAACTAGTTTGTTTTCATGAAATGTTTTTAAAAGTTGCATTGACATTCGGGCTGTCAAACTATTGAAATATTTAATCGAGATTAATTGCAATTTGTTTATAGTTAACTCAACATTAACTGCGATTAATCACAGATAAATATATATTTTTTATCATTAATAAATGTACTCTAGGTGGATAATTTTCATGTTTTTATTACCATGACAAGACAACTAGTTTGTTTTCATGAAATGTTTTTAAAAGTTGCATTGACATTCGGGCTGTCAAACCATTGAAATATTTCATTGCGATTAATCGCATTTTGTTTATAGTTAACTCAACATTAACTGCGATTAATCACAGACAAAACATTTTTAATCATTAATAAATGTACTCTAGGTGGATAATTTTCCTATTTTTAATACCATGACCAGACAACTAGTTTGTTTTCATGAAATGTTTTTAAAAGATGCATTAACATTCGGGCTGTCAAATCATTGAAATATTTAATCGCAATTAATCGCAGTTTGTTTATATTTAACTCAACATTAACTGCGATTAATCACAGATAAATATATATTTTTTGTCATTAATAAATGTACTCTAGGTGGATAATTTTCATGTTTTTATTACCATGACAAGACAACTAGTTTGTTTTCATGAAATGTTTTTAAAAGTTGCATTGACATTAGGGCTGTCAAACCATTGAAATATTTAATCGCGATTAATCGCAATTTGTTTATAGTAACTCAACATTAACTGCGATTAATCACAGACAAAACATTTTTAATCATTAATAAATGTACTCTAGGTGGATAATTTTCCTATTTTTAAGACCATGAACAGACAACTAGTTTGTTTTCATGAAATGTTTTTAAAAGTTGCATTGACATTCGGGCTGTCAAATCATTGAAATATTTAATCTCAATTAATCGCAGTTTGTTTATAGTTAACTCAACATTAACTGCGATTAATCACAGATAAATATATATTTTTTATCATTAATAAATGTACTCTAGGTGGATAATTTTCCCATTTTTAATACCATGACCAGACAACTAGTTTGTTTTCATGAAATGTTTTTAAAAGTTGCATTGACATTCGGGCTGTCAAACCATTGAAATATTTCATTGCGATTAATCGCAATTTGTTTATAGGTAACTCAACATTAACTGCGATTAATCACAGACAAAACATTTTTAATCATTAATAAATGTGCTCTAGGTGGATAATTTTCATGTTTTTATTACCATGACCAGACAACTAATTTGTTTTCATGAAATGTTTTTAAAAGTTGCATTGACATTCGGGCTGGCAAATCATTGAAATATTTAATCGCAATTAATCGCAGTTTGTTTATAGTTAACTCAACATTAATTGCAATTAATCACAGATAAATATATTTTATTATCCTTAATAAGTGTACTCTAGGTGGATAATTTTCACGTTTTTATTACCGTGACAAGACAACTAGTTTGTTTACATGAAATATTTGCTAGGTTAAACAGCTCAACACAAAAGCGACATAAATACTAGGGGTGTCGAAAAAAATAGATTTTTGATTTTTCTTACTTCTTACGACTCAAAAAAAAAAATCGATAAAAAATGTTTTTTTCGTTTCTGAATAGAAGTGCTCCCCCCCAGAATCGAATCAAATCTAATTGTGTGGTTCCCAAAGATTCACATCTCTAATAAACACAATTTTAATGACAATTAGGGCTGCGACTAACGATTAATTTGTTAATCGATTAATCTGTCGATTATTACTTCGATTGATCGATTAATAATCGGATAAAAGAGACAAACTACATTTCTATCCTTTCCAGTATTTTATTGAAAAAAAGCAGCATACTGGCACCATACTTATTTTGATTATTGTTTCTCAGCTGTTTGTACATGTTGCAGTTTATAAAAAATAAAAAAATAAACATAAAATAAAATAATGAAAAAAAGGGGGGGGAAAAGGCCTCTGCGTATGCGCATAGCATGGATCCAACAAATCGATGACTAAATTAATCGCCAACTATTTTTATAATCGATTTTAATCCATTAGTTGTTGCAGCCCCAATGACAATATAAAAAAAGTTGGTGTCTTGCCAGAGTTTGTATTCTTGCTGTAGGAGCACTTGCATTCAGAGGAGGAGCTACTCTTCCATGTTTAGATAGCAGTTTCACGCTTTTTCATGTCTTCCTTTTAGCTATATTTCCCGCATCTACTTTGTTTTAGCAATTAAGAATATTTCAGTTGTTTTTAATCCTTCTTTGTGGGGACATTGTTGATGGTCATGACATGTTCGGATGTACTTTGTGGACGCCGTGTTTGCTCCACAGTAAGTCTTTGCTGTCGTCCAGCATTCTGTTTTTATTTACTTTGTAGCCAGTTCAGTTTTAGTTTAGTTCTGCATAGCGGAGAAACAATTAGACAAATTGACAGAAGCAATAATTAGAGAATATATTAGGGGTGTTAAAAAAAAAAATCGATTTTCGGATTAATTGCGATTCTTATTTGTAACGATTCATAATCGATTAAGAAAAATAAAAAATGTATGTATTTATTTCTAATGTATTTCTTTTGCAATCAGCCAAATCATGTTGTTGATGTGGATGATCTATATCTACTGTACACATTTACATTGGAAAAGAGAAGTGTTGCATACTAATTTTGTCGTTTTTATATTTGACTATAATAAATGTTTGGGTGGAATTTTACTCAACAAAGCCAGTTTTCTTTTAAGTATTACAAACATTTATCACAGTTGTTTATCTATTTTATGGAGGAATGTAGTTGATCATAGAGCTGACACACAATGTTATTAAAAAAAGTATTGATTTTGAATCGAGAATCGATTCCGAATCTAATCGTTACTCCCCAGGAATTGAATCATGTGGTGCCCAAAGATTCCCAGCCCTAGTATATATGATAATCATAATGATAAAACATTTTCAAAACAGGTTACATTTGACACAAGCTACTCATGGCATTATTTATTTTTTATTTTTTTAAGGATTTTGGAAAATGATGAATCAAATTAAATAGGAAATTGTGATTTGCATGTGAATCGGTATTTTAATGTAACACAAATGGTTGATTTTGTGTTTCATTGTGCAGGCTTGAAAAGGAGTAGGAAGAAGCAGAGCTAATTTCAATCCAATTTATTTTCCATGTCTCAACAATTAGGAACTTTACCAGTTAACATGTTCTAATAATGAAAAAAAGGATACAAAATGTACAGCAATCAAGTTTAAAGTATGTAGTATTTTTATGGGGTGTTCAAAGTGCGGTCCGGGGGCCATTTAGCTTTTAAAATTATTATTATTATTTTTTTTTTTTACATTTTACAATTACAATAGAAAAAGAGAATTTGTGTTTTAAACAGTTAAACAAATCTACATCGGTTGGTTAAGCCTGTTAAAAACAAACAAATACAACATTGCAATGGTTAGTTTGTAGACCAGCCCGCGGGCCACATCCGGCCTTTTGTGCGTCCCTGTCCGGCCACAAAGGAGAGAGGGGCGCATTTGAGAACGTGTCACTCTCCCGACGCACTGTGTCGAGGCGGGTTGAGACCATCGCTGGAAACTTGGAGCTTTAGCTGAAGAACAGAACGGCCGACTTTGACTGTTTTTCGCTGGCTTTGGATGAGAGCTGCGATGTACGTGACACCGCCCAGCTGCTCATCTTCTTACGTGGGATAACTGCAGACTTTCAAATCACGGAGGAGCTGGCAGCCATGCAGTCAATTAAAGAGACAATCACATGTAATGACTTGTTCACATAGGTAAATGGGTGTTTGGACATGTTAAGACTGAAATGGGACAAGCTGGCAGGTGTGACAACAGGTGGTTGTCCAAATCTGACGGGGAAAAATGTTGGACTTTTAAAGAGGATGCAGGATAAAGTGACAGAAATTGACATTTTTGCATTGTATTTAAGGCTGAAACGACGCGTCGACGTAGTCGACGTCATCGGTTACGTAAATACGTCGACGCCGTTTTTATGCTTCGACGCGTCGCATATTTACGTCACACTGCCGTCATGGCGGAGCGCAAAGCAGATGATGCGAGCGGTGCGAGCGAGGGAAAAAAAGCACGCCAAAAGTCGTCAAAAGTGTGGGAATATTTCAATAAACGGCCTAATAATGTTGTAGCGGTGAACAGCTGTCTCGTCAGCTGAAGCGCAAGCTCGCAACCGTGGCTGCTTAGCAACCAGCCAAACCCCACTTAATAAAATTATGTTTTATCTTAGAGCACATCCGCATCCCTATTCACCTAGGCAACCCCAGGAAATGTATATAATTCGGCATTATTTCGGCCAGTCGGCTTATATGATCAGAGCCGATCAGTTTACGTTCACGCGCAGGTATAACGACAATTTATTTAAAATCTGTTTTAACTTAAAGGGAAAAGATGTGTCCATTTTCTTGCACTTGTTTAATGGTTAAGAGTTTGATAGCCTAATTAATAATTGTAAATTATGGGATTGATAATTGATTGATTTTTTACAGCATGCTAATCTTGTGGTGTTTTGTCCTTAAAGGTTTTTCACCTACTAAAGAAGCTAATGGCTACTAAAGGCTACTAAAGACAGCTAATGACAGCTAAAGAAACTAAAGTCTACTAACACTGCTAAAGACTGCTAAAAAGACTAAAGAAGAAAAAAGAAGCTGTTTCTTCGTTGGAAAAACTGTTGCAAACTAAAGGAAAATAAAAGGAAAAAGTAACTACGGTCTGGTCTTTTGAGTGAAATCCAGAAGCCACATTCAGCATTGGTACATCCCTTCAAGTGTGGGATAAGCACAGCGAAAAAAGCAAAACACTTGACAGTTGTTGTATGCACACTGTGTCGAGTGGAAATGGCCTATCATAGCAGCACAACGGCTATGAACGAACATTTGAAAAGAAAACACCCAACAGCGTTCTTGCCATCACCATCAACTAGTCAATCGTCCGCGTGAGTATACGTTGTCATCATTACACAAAATCATGAATGTGTCATTTGTATCTGCGTTGTAAATTCATAAACTAAAACACTGTTTCGCTCTGAGAGGCGCGTTTGGCGTGCCTGTTCAGTGTTTACAAAGACACGCTCCTCTTTAACGCTAACGTTAATTAGTTGTGCAAATACCTTTTACAACATTAACAGTTACATATACTATGTACAAACCAACAATTAACTTTCACTTTAATCATACTATCATTGTTGTGTTATTAAGCAAAATAAGCAATACTTTTACTTTTGTTGAAATGTTTACACTGTTACAGAATATTTCGTTTTGCACTTTTTTGTATTGAATGTTTATCTTTATTTTTGCACATTTTAAAGCAAAATAAGCAATACTTTTACTTTAGAAATGCTTATACTATTGCAGAATATTAAGATTTGCACTGGATGTTTACTTTTATATTTGCACATTAAAAAGCAAATAAGCTACTTTTAATTTTGTTAAATGTTAAAAGTTTTAAATGTTTACATTGTTACAGAATATTTTGTCATGTTGTTGTCAATGTTGACTGAGTGACCATACTTTTTTTTTTGTAAATAAAAGTCATGCCTTTTGAAAAAACTGTCCAACATTTATTTTTTCATCTTCATTTTAAATAAAAAAAATAATCGGTAAAAGGAAAAATAATCTATAGATTAATCGAAAAAAAAAAACCTATAGATTAACCGAATAATCGAAAAAAATAATCTATAGATTAATCGATAGAAAAATAATCGTTAGCTGCAGCCTTAATTGTATTATACATCAGGAAGTGTTGTGTAAGACAGTGTTAAAAATAAAACCATCAAAAGCAATCTGCTTTTGTATGAAGTTAAGTTAGGTTAAATGAAATTATTAGTATTATTATTATTTATCTTACGGTATATAAAAAATAATTTGAGCAAAATTTAATTGAAATATTGTCGGTGTGGCCCTCCAGCAGTGCTCAGGTTGCTCACGCGGCCCCCGGTAAAAAATGTATTGCCCACCCCTGTTCTAGACAGTATGCAGCCCAAAAAAAAAAAAAAAAAAATCCAATCCACTTTTTTTATACAGCACATTTCCAAAGAACAATAAAAAGGTTTTTGATTTTCATGCTGCTTTTATGTGACGTACGGCGACCTTCAGTGCCTTGACAAACACGTGTATTATTATTATTCAAAGTTGCACAAAGTGCTGCGCATTGGTTCAAAGCAGGAAAAAAAAAACTAAGGACATTCAAGTGTAAGGAACATTTGACTAAAAAGAAGAATAAATACATAAAATAAATGAAAATAAAATAAGAAAGACTAAATATCACAACTCTCATGTTGGTTTAAAGAAAAGGGAGTGAGAATTTGTTTTAAGGTGAGATTTAAGATCAGAGTTATTCAGTAATAAATAAATTAATAAAATTGACAACCATTGTTTAGGTATGATTTTTAAAAATGAAAGACATACAGTAGTAGTATTTTATACAACTCAAAGTAGGGCTGTGAATCTTTGGGCACCACACAGGTGACAGTTTTATGATTAACTACATTCTTCCATATACAGGTAAAAGCCAGTAAATTAGAATATTTTGAAAAACTTGATTTATTTCAGTAATTGCATTCAAAAGGTGTAACTTGTACATTATATTTATTCATTGCACACAGACTGATGCATTCAAATGTTTATTTCATTTAATTTTGATGATTTGAAGTGGCAACAAATGAAAATCCAAAATTCCGTGTGTCACAAAATTAGAATATTACTTAAGGCTAGTACAAAAAAGGGATTTTTAGAAATGTTGGCCAACTGAAAAGTATGAAAATGAAAAATATGAGCATGTACAATACTCAATACTTGGTTGGAGCTCCTTTTGCCTCAATTACTGCGTTAATGCGGCGTGGCATGGAGTCGATGAGTGGACCGACACCAGCAGATGACATGGCACCCCAAACCATCACCCAACCATGCAAATTTTGCATTTTCTTTGGAAATCGAGGTCCCAGAGTCTGGAGGAAGACAGGAGAGGCACAGGATCCACGTTGCCTGAAGTCTAGTGTAAAGTTTCCACCATCAGTGATGGTTTGGGGTGCCATGTCATCTGCTGGTGTCGGTCCACTCTGTTTCCTGAGATCCAGGGTCAACGCAGCCGTCTACCAGCAAGTTTTAGAGCACTTCATGCTTCCTGCTGCTGACCTGCTCTATGGAGATGGAGATTTCAAGTTCCAACAGGACTTGGCGCCTGCACACAGCGCAAAATCTACCCGTGCCTGGTTTACGGACCATGGTATTTCTGTTCTAAATTGGCCCGCCAACTCCCCTGACCTTAGCCCCATAGAAAATCTGTGGGGTATTGTGAAAAGGAAGATGCAGAATGCCAGACCCAAAAACGCAGAAGAGTTGAAGGCCACTATCAGAGCAACCTGGGCTCTCATAACACCTGAGCAGTGCCAGAAACTCATCGACTCCATGCCACGCCGCATTAACGCAGTAATTGAGGCAAAAGGAGCTCCAACCAAGTATTGAGTATTGTACATGCTCATATTTTTCATTTTCATACTTTTCAGTTGGCCAACATTTCTAAAAATCCCTTTTTTGTATTAGCCTTAAGTAATATTCTAATTTTGTGACACACGGAATTTTGGATTTTCATTTGTTGCCACTTCAAATCATCAAAATTAAATGAAATAAACATTTGAATGCATCAGTCTGTGTGCAATGAATAAATATAATGTACAAGTTACACCTTTTGAATGCAATTACTGAAATAAATCAAGTTTTTCAAAATATTCTAATTTACTGGCTTTTACCTGTATTAGATAACAGCTCTGATCAATTTCTATATTACCGTATTTTCCGGACTATAAGGTGCACTTAAAATACTTTCATTTTCTCAAAACTCGACAGTGTGTCTTATAACCCGGTGCGCCTAATGTACAGAAAAATTTTGGTTGTGCTTGCCGACCTCGAAGCTGTTTTATTTGGTACATGGTGTAATGATAAGTGTGACCAGTAAATGGCAGTCACACATAAGAGATACGCGTAGACTGCACAATGATGGCAATATGACTCAAGTAAAGAACACCAACATTTTATATGTTCCTTTGAAAATATAGAACATTACACATGGCGCTTAAAAATCTAAGAAAATGTTTTAGTAGGACTTTGGTAAGCTATGAAGCCGCACCGCTTGATGGATTGTACTGTGCTTCAATATAGGAGTATTATTATGGTGTGTGTATAAGGTAAGGCACATCATCTGGCGTTTTGTTTCACAATATTATGCAAAAGCAACTTTTTTACCTTCTGGTACATGCTGATCTGTATTTGGGATCTGCATAAGTCCTGAAAAATTTTGCAAGTCCACCTTTGTAGTCCATGGCGACACCGTAGTTGATAACCTGCTTATTTTTCTCTATCTTCTTGTTATGTGACATTCATCCTCCACTGTTGCCATTTCTAATATAAAGTAGTGTAAAGTTCTTACTTATATCTGTCAGTAAACTCACCATAAAAGCGCTAAAACATACCGGTGTAGTGAGTTTACATAATTCACCCAAGGAACTTTATGTTTTAGTACGACTTTGGTAAAATAGGAAGACACACCGCTGGATGGATTGTCGGAGTATTACGGCTACCATAGTCAGACGTACTGTGCTTCAACATACAGTATTAATATGGTGTGTGTATAAGGACCCCAAAGTAGCACCTATTAGCAGACATATGCAAAACCAACTTTCCTTACCTATTGGTACCTGCTGATGTGTATTTGGGATCTGCCTAAGTCCTGAAAGTGTGCGTGCATCCGCCATTGTAGTCCGCGCTGTAGTCAATAAACTTCTTCTTGTTCTCTATCTTCTTGTTATGTGACATTCATCCTCTGTTGTTGCCATTTCTAATATAAAGTAGTGTAAAGTTCTTACTTATATCTGTCAGTAAACTCGCCATGAAAGCACTAAAACATACCAGTGTAGTGAGTTTACATTATTCACCCAAGGAACTTTAGTTATTACAGAGATCTGGTCGGACGGTTTTTCACGGGACACATTTCGGGCGTTGTTGTTGCACTAGTGAGCCACGGACGAGGAGATGCTGCTCCTGTTATTGATTGAAGTAAAGTATGAATGTCATTTTTGACACTTCTTCCACTCCCGTCCTTGCACGCTACACCGCTACAAGGAGAAGACGCTGTCGAAGTGGAGGCAAGTAAATAGGACCTGCCCACAAAAACGGCGCATCCTGAAGCAACTTGAAGATGATGTGTAAAACATAATCTATGCAACATTTTGAGCAAAGAACCACCATTACATGTTATGTAGACCACAAGGAAGTCTTTTACTTTTAGAAAATAATAATAATTAAAGCTGCAAGCAGCATTGGTCGGGCCCGCATATTTGGCAGGTGCTAGTCCTAAGTGTCCCAATACTTTTGTCCAGTGATAGTCATAAGTGTCCCAATACTTTTGTCTACTTTTAGTCTGAAGTGTCCCAAGACTTTTGTCTAGTGTACCTACCTTGTCTGCATTGTGTGGGCACGTTGGTGCTTCCTGCTTTTAAGCAGCCATCTTAAAAAAACAGCAGCGCAGCAGCATCAGCGCAGCGGGTCTTTGAAGGGTCATAAAATCAATACCGGAGCAGTTAGAAAAAAAACGCTTCGATCATTGTAATCACAAGGGTTCAATCCCTCTCCTGTGTTAGTTTGAAGGCGAAACGACAAACGCGCTCAGAGGAGATCGTTTTTGAAGGAAGGTGACCGGTTTTTACAAAAAAATTGTTTTGAAGGGGGAATAGCAAACTTCCTGTTGATTTTTGCTGGGGGTTGTCAATTTATGAAATGTAGGTCTAAGTGAGACCTACATAGAGGTTTCATGTCTCTCCGACCTTCCCAGTGGGAGTTACAGGCAGTTTTGTCATTTTTTTCTTCCGAGGAGCAGTTTTTTTTGCGTTTTATTAAAAAATTGCAGTAGAGCGCAATTTTGAGATTTGGGGTTAGTTTTTTTTTTAAAACGCAATGTTTGCCAGTCCTGATGTGTGCGTTCAGTTTGGTGAGTTTTGAAGCATGTTAAGGGGGTCAAAATACAGCTCAAAGAGGCAAAAGTGACTGTTTTTAGTACTTTTTTGTCTTGAAGGGGGAATTGCCAACTTCCTGTTGATTTTTGCCCGAGAACATACTATTATGAAATCTAGGTCTAAGTCAGACCTACATAAAGGTTTTTGTTTCATGTCTCTCCGACCTTCCTAGTGGGAGTTACAGGCAGTCTGTTTTTTTTTCCCCTAGGGGGCGCTAGAGCGCAATTTTGATTTTTGCGGTTCGTTTTTTTTAATTAAAAGACAATTTTCGCAGGTCCTGATGTGTGGGTCAAATATGGTGAGTTTTGAAGCATGTTAAGTGGGTCAAATTAGTGCTCAAAGAGGCGGCGGAATAATAATAATAATAATAATGATAATAATAATAAAACCTTAGAAAAACAATAGGTCCTTATGTCCCATTGCATAAGGACTCCCAAAGGGAGTCCTTTTGCAATGGGCCATGCGGGCCCTAATAATATGACTCCTTTAATGCACCTTATAATCCGGTGCGCATTTTGTATGAAAAAAGACCTGACTAGACCCGCTCATCGGCAGTGCGCCTTATAATCCGGTGCGCCCTATGGTCCGGTAAATACGGTACTTGAAAGAAAACTGATTTTGTTTAATGAAACTCTACCCAAACCTTTAATAAAGTCAAATACAAATCAGGCAAAATAAGTTCTCTTTTCTAAATAGACGGAGTAGACATTGAAAGGGTAAAAGAAAACACCTTTTTTTGGTGTAATAATAGATGATAAAATGAACTGGAAATCTCATATAAAAATAAACAACATAAAGTAGCAAGAAACATGTCAATAATGAATAAAACAAGACACATACCTGCCAACTTTTGAAATCAGAAAAACCTAGTAGCCAGGGTCCAGGGGCCGCAGGCCCCGGTAGGTCCAGGACAAAGTCCTGGTGGGGGGTTCAGGCTTCGCCCCCCGACGCAAAATGATTATTAGCATTCAGACAGGTTAAAATGTTGCTAAAACCATCACTTTTCTATCAGTCACAGTGACTTTTCAAAACAAAAATATTACAGCAAAAATCATATGGGTTGATTGACATGTTTATTCTGTAAACTAACTTCAATAGTTTGAAATTATTTTGACAGTTAATGCCAGTTATCCTGTCAACCTTTCACAAGACTTCAATTTGTTAATTGAAAGTATAAACAGTATAAACACTTTTTACAGTAAACAAATGGTAAAACAGTACTAAACAATTCCATTAAAAAAAAAATTGGTGTCATTATTAACTTTCTGTCCAAGCTTGTATAATCTACTGCCTTGTTCAATTGTAAAAAATATTCTGTGCCTAAAATTCACATTTCTATCACAATTATCATACTGTAAACATGGTAAGCTAACTTCATTAAAATTAATAGTCCTGTCAATAGCATGGAATTACAATTCAAATGTAGTTTTTTTGTAAGCCTTTCAAAAGAATTCAAAATATGAAAAATTAATGAAAATTAATTTAAGCCATCAGACACTTGAAAAGTGGCACATCACATCTCTAATGTAATCATTTTAACTTTTCAACAGAAATAGCACTGCAAAAATATTAAGGACATACTTCTGTATTTTGGTAGTTATGCATTTAACAAGATTTCTTCAACTTGGACTTGAAAGCATAAATAGTATAAACACTTTTAACATTATAACAGTACTAAACAATTCCAATAGATAACATTGGTGTCATTACCTTTTTGTGGCTAAAATCCGAAAAACGTTGAAAGTTTTCCACTTGTATCGCTAGCAACGGCATTAGACTTGTGTTTTTTTGTCCCAACGTGGTCTTTTACATCGCTAATTCCTCCGTGTCCGATCGAAAAATCTTGTCTGCACAAGGTGCAATTCGCGTAGTTTTCACCCTTTTTGGAACGGATAATTATTCCTGGATAGGCTTTTGAATATTCTTCACGGAATGACTGCAGTTTTCTTTTCGGTTTAAGACTCGTATGCGATTTTTCTCCGGCTGATTCCATGATCGTTCGCTCGTTTGGAAACAATGGCAACTGGTGCCTCGTGCTTGGCAGCGGTGCTATAAATAGCCTCGCGGAATGGCTCGATAGGAAGTTACGGGAAGCAGGTCGAATGTCATTGTTGTTACGTGATTTCGTGAATAAAACTTAAAAAAAAATAAAAAAATTTAATTAATGAAAAACCGTATTTTTTATCACTGCAACCGTAACCCGGAATAGGTTGATGAAAACCGTACTAATTACGGGAAAACCGGAGTAGTTGGCAGGTATGCAAAAGGAAGGGCAAGTGACCTGAAACGAGAGGAGAGTTACTTTTCAAACTAAAACATGCACATCACAAGACAGAAAAAACCAAGACAAGACATCCCTCACCGCGGTGTGACATAAATAAAACGTTTTATTTTTTTCTGCTAGATTTTCTTATTTATTTTGTTTCTTTAAAAAAATTAATAAATATAAAAAAAACACATTTTTTTAAAGCAATCGTTACAGGTAAGAATCACAATGTAAACGAAAATATTAGTTTGTTTACCCCCATAATGCATAGATTGGCACACGGTGTGATTATAATAAAGTATTGATAGTTTGACCTTTGCTCTGGCCAGATCAACAAGTCAACTCTTCCCACTTTCCGGGCCCGCGGGGGTCACGAGTTATTATTTATCGCCGTGTTGGATGGAATCCCCCCCGCCCCCTCAGAATGTTTCCAGCGAGCACGTCGGTCACCTCCTACCCAATGAAGAGTTCCTTTTCCTCCCAGACACACAAAAAAGCAACACAACAAAGAGCGGCGGTACATAAAGGGGCTGGGGGTCGGGTGGGTCACATGCTGCCCATTGAGTGGCGGGTCCATCCAGACCATTGAGGGCGCTCCATAAAACCGGCAGGCTGCTTAAATACCTGACAGTACGAAAGGGAGGAAAAACAAAGGGAACAAGAGATAAAATAAATAGGACTGTGACTGATGTGTATAGATGGCGCTGGAGAGTCGCTGACAATCCAAGAAATGTGGCCAGCGCCACAAAAGGCAGCTGGAAAACAGTGAAGGGGCATTTTTTTTTCCTGGCTCTTTCCACTTGGACCCCCTTTTGAGTCTTTGTCTGGGCCCCATGAGAAAAGTCAATCACACACACTCGTCTGCGGCTTCTTGCTCTTCAACAACAACAACAACAACACACTAGAGTTGTCCCCATACCAATATTTTAGTACCGCTACCAAAATGTGTTTCGATACTTTTCTAAATAAAGGAGACCATAAAAAATTTCATTATTGTCTTTATTTGAACAAAAAAATGTTAGTGTACATGAAACATATGTTTATTATTGTCATTTAGTCCTTAAATAAAATAGACAACTTGTCTTTTAGTAGTAAGTAAACAAACAAAGACTCCTAATTAGTCGTATGCAGTAACATATTGTGTCATTTATACACCTATTATTTTGTACACATTATGAGGGACAAACTGTAAAAAATGTGTATTAATCCACTTGTTCATTTACTGTTCATATCTGCTTATTTTCTGTTTTAACATGTTCTATCTACACTTCTGTTAAAATGTAATAATCACTTATTCTTCTCTACTTTGATACTTGACATTAGTTTTGGATGATACGACACATTTAGGTATGGATCTGATACCAAGTAGTTACAGGCAGAGGTGTGGACTCGAGTCACATGACTTGGACTCGAGTCAGACTCGAGTCATGAATTTGATGACTTTAGACTCGACTTGACAAAATGTAAAAAGACTTGCAACTCGACTTAGACTTTAACATCAATGACTTGTGACTTCACTTGGACTTGAGCCTTTTGAATTGACATGACTTGACATGACTTGCTACTTTCCCCAAAACCCAAAGATGAAAAAGTTATTCGGGAGCGCTCCGTATTTTTCATTGTGTACTTGTCTATCAGCGTTGCGTGTGTCAGCTGGTGTGGTCTCAGTACAACAGCCAATCAAATTAGATCTACTTTGTTTTCATCACACAGCATTCATCCAATCAAATTGCAGGACAACCAACGAAGAAGACATGTCCAAACCACACACCAGTGAACAAAAAATGATACCTAAAATAATTTTGTTTGGGTATAAAAATTACGAGGTGGTCAACACAAAACGGTTTGCAGTATGCAACACATGCGGTTCGAAAATTACTGATGGAGAGGTAACAACTTCCAACTTCGTCCAGCATTTGAAGTTGCACAAAGAACGGTAAGTTTTGAATGTAAGATAACGTTTATTGGCTAAGTAACGTGACTTTTATTTGCTGTGTAGTTAAATCAGTGAGGCTGTAAACTCACTACTAACGTTATAACGTTATTGCAAACACGGGAATCTGTTGCAGTTCACTACCTTATTCATACTTTTTGTTCAGTGATTTTTTTAAGCAGGGTTACGTTAGTCAATATATCACACGTAACGTTAGACGGCGGTCAGCAGCACCGCGTATTTTAGCCACCTAAAAAAAAGACAAAAATAGTCAAATAAAGGTCAGTTAAAATGTATACTATATTATGAATATGTGTACCGTTTTAGCTAGCTTTCTGACATACTGTTGGTTGTTTACCTCAGTGGTCCCCAACCACCGGGCCGCAGCCCGGTACTGGTCCGTGGATCGATTGGTATCGGGCCGCACAAGAAATAATTTTTTTTTTTTCTTTTTTTAATTAAATCAACATAAAAAACACAAGATACACTTACAAGTAGTGCACCAACCCAAAACAACTCTCTCCCCCCTTTTGTTCTGGGCATTGAACATGAAGACTCTTCCTTCACTGTTCCGAGTGGCCATGAGAGTCTTGGCAGTGCCTGCCTCCAGTGCTCCAGTGGAGCGAGTTTTCAGCCATGGTGGCATCATACTACGCCCCCATCGTGCACAAATGACTGACAGACTCTTGGCTAATTTGGTCTTTTGCAAATGCAATGCAGCATAGGGCCCTGCCATATAAAAAGTACAACTTTTTTGTTATGTTCACGTATATGTCATGTTTTTTCAATGTTAACACTTTTGTACAAATAAGTACATTTGCACTTTATTTTTCAATGTGTTTGTTCTGTAAAGGAATGAGTTAATGTTTAAAATGACTGGTTAATAGTGCTATTATAAAGTGCAATGTCAGCACAATTTTCTTTCCTGCAATTTAAAATGCACTTGTTTTAATAAATAAATACAGCGTTTGAAAAGCCTACACAATCTGTGTTAATATATTAGTCTGTGGTTAAAAGGACTTGAAAGGACTCGAAACTCAAAATGCAGGACTTAGGACTTGACTTGAGACTTTCCAGTGTTGACTTTGGACTTGACTCGGGGCTTGCCTGTCTTGACTCGGGACTTGACTCGGACTTGAGGGCAAAGACTTGAGACTTACTTGTGACTTGCAAAACAATGACTTGGTCCCACCTCTGGTTACAGGATCATACATTGGTCATATTCAAAGTCCTCATGTGTCCAGGAACATATTTACTGAGTTTGTAAACATAATATGAATTTAAAAAAAAGGAAAAATAAAATTGTGACAGTAAAAAAATATTGCTGTAATCATAGTAGTATCGACTAGATACGCTATTGTACTTGGTATCATTACAGTGGATGTCAGGTGTAGATCCACCCATGCATTTGTTTACATTCAGGGGCGCTAATTTTTAATTAACTTAGAATTTCAAGGCTGCAACACGTGCCAAAGTAGTTGGGAAAGGGCATGTTCACCACTGTGTTACATGGCCTTTCCTTTTAACAACACTCAGTAAATGTTTAGGAGCTGAGTTAAAGTTAAAGTACCAATGATTGTCACACACACACTAGGTGTGGCGAAATGATTCTCTGCATTTGACCCATCACCCTTGATCACCCCCTGGGAGGTGAGGGGAGCAGTGGGCAGCAGCGGTGGTCGCGCCCGGGAATCATTTTTGGTGATGTAACCCCCAATTCCAACCTTTGATGCTGAGTGTCAAGCAGGGAGGTGATGGGTCCCATTTTTATAGTCTTTGGTATGACTCGGCCGGGGTTTGAACTCACAACCTACCGATCTCAGGGCGTACACTCCAACCACTGAGGAAACTAATTGTTGAAGCTTTGAAAGTGGAATTCTTTCCCATTCTTGTTTTCATGTAGAGCTTCAGTCGTTCAACAGTCCGGGGTCTCCGCTGTCGTATTTTACGCTTCATAATGCGCCACACATTTTCGATGGAAGACAGGAAAGGAAAGTACCCGCACTCTTTTTCTACGAAGCCACGCTGTTGTAACACGTGCTGAATGTGGCTTGGCATTGTCTTGCTGAAATAAGCAGGGGCGTCCATGAAAAAGACGGCGCTTAGATGGCAGCATATGTTGTTCCAAAACCTGTATGTACCTTTCAGCATTAATGGTGCCTTCACAGATGTGTAAGTTACCCATGCCTTGGGCACTAATACACCCCCATACCATCACAGATGCTGGCTTTTCAACTTTGCGTCGATAACAGTCTGGATGGTTCGCTTCCCCTTTGGTCCGGATGACACAATGTCGAATATTTCCAAAAACAATTTGAAAAATGTGGACTCGTCAGACCTCAGAACACTTTTCCACTTTGCATGAGTCCATCTTAGATGATCTCGGACCCAGAGAAGCCGGCGGCGTTTCTGGGTGTTGTTGATAAATGGCTTTCGCTTTGCATAGTAGAGCTTTAACTCGCACGTACAGATGTAGCGACCAACTGTATTTAGTGACAGTGGTTTTCTGAAGTGTTCCAGAGCCCATGTGGTGATATCCTTTAGAGATTGATGTCGGTTTTTAATACAGTGCCGTTTGAGGTTATCAAAGGTCACGGTCATTCAATGTTGGTTTCTGGCCATGCCGCTTACGTGGAGTGATTTCTCCAGATTCTCTGAACCTTTTGATGATATTATGGACCGTAGATGTTGAAATCCCTAAATTCCTTGCAATTGCACTTTGAGAAATGTTGTTCTTAAACTGTTTGACTATTTGCTCACGCAGTTGTGGACAAAGGGGTGTACCTCGCCCCATCCTTTCTTGTGAAAGACTGAGCATTTTTTGGGAAGCTGTTTTTATACCCAATCATGGCACCCACCTGTTCCTAATTAGCCTGCACACCTGTGGGATGTTCCAAATAAGTGTTTGATGAGCATTCCTCAACTTTATCAGTATTTATTGCCACTTTTCCCAACTTCTTTGTCACGTGTTGCTGGCAACAAATTCTAAAGTTAATGATTATTTGCAAAAAAAAAAAAAATGTTTATGAGTTTGAACATAAAATATGTTGTCTTTGTAGCATATTCAACTGAATATGGGTTGAAAATGATTCGCAAATCATTGTATTCCGTTTATATTTACATCTAACACAATTTCCCCAACTCATATGGAAACAGGGTTTGTACTTTGTCACCATGGAGGCCAGGATTAGTGATTTAGAAGTAGCTAAAGCAATGTGGATGGGCGTTAGCTGCTAGCTAGCTAGCTAGCCATGTCTTAAAGCAGCTCTTCCTGAGGGTGTTTCAGTGTTATAACTTCACCTTTATCTTTACACCAAAATACATCCATTCTCCCTTTTCTGTCTACACACTAGAGATGCGCGGATTGGCAATTATTTCATCCGCAACCGCATCAGAAAGTCGTCAACCATCCACCCGATGTAACATTTGATCAGAACCGCACCCGCCCGCCCGTTGTTATATATCTAATATAGACGATGCAAGGCATTAGTGAGGTTATAAAGCTTTTGCCTGTTAAAGAAAGGAGACTGATCCAATGCAGTACAGACATTCGCGTGCCACGCTGTCACGACCCAGACGCACACCAGTGCGCAATCATATGGGAGCCGCGCTGAGCGCACCTCCAAGCGCGTCTCGCTGCCGGCGACGGCCGGGTATGGGCCCGACGCTCCAGCGCCATCCATTTTAAAGTTAAAGTAAAGTACCAATGATTGTCACACACACACTAGGTGTGGCGAAATTATTCTCTGCATTTGACCCATCACCCTTGATCACCCCCTGGGAGGCGAGGGGAGCAGTGGGCAGCAGCGGTGGCTGCGCCCGGGAATCATTTTTGGTGATTTAACCCCCAATTCCAACCCTTGATGCTGAGTGTCAAGCAGGGAGGTAATGGGTCCCATTTTTATAGTCTTTGGTATGACTCGGCCGGGGTTTGAACTCACAACCTACCGATCTCAGGGCGGACACTCTAACCACTAGGCCACTGAGTCGGCTGGGGCTAGTTGATTCGGCAGGTGGGTTGTTACACACTCCTTAGCGGGTTCCGACTTCCATGGCCACCGTCCTGCTGTCTATATCAACCAGGGTGAGCCCCACCCCTTTCGTGAGCGCACTGCGCGCGGAGTGACCCCTGTTACGCGCCCCCGGCAACAGGGGTGGCGGGCAGGTAAGCTGCGCGGGCGGAGCGCGCGGAGTGACCCCTGTTACGAACCCCCGGCAACAGGGGTGGCGGGCAGGTAAGCTGCGCGGGCGGAGCGCGCGGAGTGACCCCTGTTACGAGCCCCCGGCCACGGGGGTGGCGGGCAGGTAAGCTGCTTACCTGCTGCGCGTGACGCCGGCCGGGGGTGTCGGTGCGGTGGGCGCGGTGGTGACCCTGGACGTGCGTCGGGCCCTTCTCGCGGATCGCCTCAGCTACGGCTCCCGGTGGGGCCCTCTCGGGGGAAGGGGTCTCGGTCCCGGACCCCGGCGAGGCGTCGGGGGCCTTCTCCGCTCCGTAAAAGTGTCCATCTCTTTTTCTTTTTTTTCTTCTGTTGTGGCATATGCAGCAGGTGCCTGCTCGTTTTTTGTATGTGGGTAACAACATTTAACTATGTATATATATTTCCGAATTGGTTTAACAGCCACCCGCCTGAATCTATTTAAAATCTAATTTTTTTTTATTTCAACCGTCCGACCCGACCCGACCCGACCCGCGGATAAAATCTAATTTTTTTAAATTTCATCCGCCCGATCCGCGGATAATCCGCGGACTCCGCGGTTGTGCCCGCAAACCGCGCATCTCTACTACACACTGTGTCTGCTTGTAAGTACTCTGTGTGCGTGCGCTGCCGAACATGCTCCTCTGCTCGTTAAACTAGCCATCATGCCCCGGAAACGGGTACTTTTCAAACAGAGTACAGCGCTGTTTTTGATTCATTAGTACGGCGACACTATACTATAGTACCAGTATACCGTACAAAGCCTACAACATACAGGCAGTGTTTACGGCGCCGAGGCCACCTTTAATCCTGTTAGCGAGGCCACACCCTATCCTATTTTAAGCCACATGAAAAAGATTCGGTTGGGAGAAGAAAAGACAAACATCCATATTTATTCATGCACGCCAATTTTCCTTCCACGTGTTGGTCGGCCGCTTCCATTTGATCTGCGCCCGAGGAAAGAGACGACTGAACATTGAGGGCCTGTGATCGCCCACTAATGCTCGGGCCAAAACAGTCAATTATTTTGTCCAATATGGAGGAGGGGAGGAACGAACACACACACACACACACACACACACACACACACACACACACACACACACACACACACACACACACACACACACACACACACACGACGGAAATAGACGTTCAGAAGATGGGCTTTGTGGCTTTTTACTCGAGGGAAAAAAATGGTCGAGCTTGTGAAGGATTTTGTTTTGGACATTCTTCAAAAAGTTCTCCTCAATGTCGGCGTGTGTGCGAAAAGGAGCAGGGAGAAGCCGCGCTTATTTGATCCGACTCCTTCTTCTACACGTCTTACTGAACGTGATCAAATGGTAGTTTTCTTCTGATAGCCAGAGAAGAAAATAGCGTTGAGCAAAGCTTCCATGATGGAATAAACAGGAGGTATGAGGAAAAAGAGGCAGGGAAAGGTTAGAAAACATAAATGAGAGAAGAATAAGAGATACATTGAATAATAATAAATACATGGAAATAATTAAATGGATATCTATCTATCAATCAATCAATCAATGTTTATTTATAAAGCCCTAAATTAGATAGGAGTAATTAACCAACAAGGTGTATAAATAAATGTTAAAAATGGAATTAAATAAAATTAAATAAATACAATGCGGTTGAATACAACTTACTTAGATCCACTATGGACTGGACTCTCACTATTATGTTAGATCCACTATGGACTGGACTCTCTCACTATTATGTTAGATCCACTATGGACTGGACTCTCACACTATTATGTTAGATCCACTATGGACTGGACTCTCACACTATTATGTTAGATCCACGATGGACCGGTCTCTCACAATATTATGCTCGATCCACTATGGACTGGACTCTCACTATTATGTTAGATCCACTATGGACTGGACTCCCCCTATTATGTTACATCCACTATGGACTGGACTCTCTCACTATTATGTTAGATCCACTATGGACTGGACTCTCACACTATTATGTTAGATCCACGATGGACTGGACTCTCACACTATTATGTTAGATCCACTATGGACTGGACTCTCACTATTATGTTAGATCCACTATGGACTGGACTCTCACAATGTTATGTTAGATCCACTATGGACTGGACTCTCACACTATTATGTTAGATCCACTATGGACTGGACTCTCACACTATTATGTTAGATCCACTATGGACTGGACTCTCACTATTATGTTAGATCCACTATGGACTGGACTCTCACACTATTATGTTAGATCCACTATGGACTGGACTCTCACTATTATGTTAGATCCACTATGGACTGGACTCTCACACTATTATGTTAGATCCACTATGGACTGGACTCTCACACTATTATGTTAGATCCACTATGGACTGGACTCTCACTATTATGTTAGATCCACTATGGACTGGACTCTCACTATTATGTTAGATCCACTATGGACTGGACTCTCACTATTATGTTAGATCCACGATGGACTGGACTCTCACACTATTATGTTAGATCCACTATGGACTGGACTCTCACTATTATGTTAGATCCACTATGGACTGGACTCTCACACTATTATGTTAGATCCACTATGGACTGGACTCTCACACTATTATGTTAGATCCACTATGGACTGGACTCTCACACTATTATGTTAGATCCACTATGGACTGGACTCTCACACTATTATGTTAGATCCACTATGGACTGGACTCTCACACTATTATGTTAGATCCACTATGGACTGGACTCTCACACTATTATGTTAGATCCACTATGGACTGGACTCTCACACTATTATGTTAAATCCACTATGGACTGGACTCTCACACTATTATGTTAGATCCACTATGGACTGGACTCTCACACTATTATGTTAGATCCACTATGGACTGGACTCTCACACTATTATGTTAGATCCACTATGGACTGGACTCTCACACTATTATGTTAAATCCACTATGGACTGGACTCTCACACTATTATGTTAGATCCATTATGGACTGGACTCTCACACTATTATGTTAGATCCACTATGGACTGGACTCTCACACTATTATGTTAGATCCACTATGGACTGGACTCTCACACTATTATGTTGGATCCACTATGGACTGGACTCTCACTATTATGTTAGATCCACTATGGACTGGACTCTCACTATTATGTTAGATCCACGATGGACTGGACTCTCACACTATTATGTTAGATCCACTATGGACTGGACTCTCACACTATTATGTTAGATCCACTATGGACTGGACTCTCACACTATTATGTTAGATCCACTATGGACTGGACTCTCACTATTATGTTAGATCTACTATGGACTGGACTCTCACTATTATGTTAGATCCACTATGGACTGGACTCTCACACTATTATGTTAGATCCACTATGGACTGGACTCTCACACTATTATGTTATATCCACTATGGACTGGACTCTCACACTATTATGTTAGATCCACTATGGACTGGACTCTCACTATTATGTTAGATCCACTATGGACTGGACTCTCACTATTATGTTAGATCCACTATGGACTGGACTCTCACACTATTATGTTAGATCCACTATGGACTGGACTCTCACACTATTATGTTGGATCCACTATGGACTGGACTCTCACACTATTATGTTAGATCCACTATGGACTGGACTCTCACACTATTATGTTAGATCCACTATGGACTGGACTCTCATAATTATTATGTTAGATCCACTATGGACTGGATTCTCACACTATTATGTTAGATCCATTATCGACTGGACTCTCACACTCTTATGTTAGATTTACTATGAACTGGACTCTCACTATTATGTTAGATCCACTATGGACTGGACTCTCACTATTATGTTAGATCCACTATGGACTGGACTCTCTCACTATTATGTTAGATCCACTATGGACTGGACTCTCACTATTATGTTAGATCCACTATGGACTGGACTCTCACTATTATGTTAGATCCACTATGGACTGGACTCTCACACTATTATGTTAGATCCACTATGGACCGGACTCTCACACTATTATGTTAGATCCACTATGGACTGGACTCTCACTATTATGTTAGATCCACTATGGACTAGACTCTCACAATATTATGTTAGATCCACTATGGACTGTACTCTCACAATATTATGTTAGATCCACTATGGACTGGACTCTCACACTATTATGTTAGATCCACTATGGACTGGACTCTCACTATTATGTTAGATCCACGATGGACTGGACTCTCACACTATTATGTTAGATCCACTATGGACTGGACTCTCACACTATTATGTTAGATCCACTATGGACTGGACTCTCATACTATTATGTTAGATCCACTATGGACTGGACTCTCTCACTATTATGTTAGATCCACTATGGACTGGACTCTCACACTATTATGTTAGATCCACTATGGACTGGACTCTCATAATTATTATGTTAGATCCACTATGGACTGGATTCTCACACTATTATGTTAGATCCATTATCGACTGGACTCTCACACTCTTATGTTAGATTTACTATGAACTGGACTCTCACTATTATGTTAGATCCACTATGGACTGGACTCTCACTATTATGTTAGATCCACTATGGACTGGACTCTCTCACTATTATGTTAGATCCACTATGGACTGGACTCTCACTATTATGTTAGATCCACTATGGACTGGACTCTCACTATTATGTTAGATCCACTATGGACTGGACTCTCACACTATTATGTTAGATCCACTATGGACCGGACTCTCACACTATTATGTTAGATCCACTATGGACTGGACTCTCACTATTATGTTAGATCCACTATGGACTAGACTCTCACAATATTATGTTAGATCCACTATGGACTGTACTCTCACAATATTATGTTAGATCCACTATGGACTGGACTCTCTCACTATTATGTTAGATCCACTATGGACTGGACTCTCACACTATTATGTTAGATCCACTATGGACTGGACTCTCACACTATTATGTTAGATCCACTATGGACTGGACTCTCACACTATTATGTTAGATCCACGATGGACTGGACTCTCACACTATTATGTTAGATCCACTATGGACTGGACTCTCACACTATTATGCTAGATCCAATATGGACTGGACTCTCACACTATTATGTTAGATCCACTATGGACTGGACTCTCACACTATTATGTTAGATCCACTATGGACTGGACTCTCACACTATTATGTTAGATCCACTATGGACTGGACTCTCTCACTATTATGTTAGATCCACTATGGACTGGACTCTCACACTATTATGTTAGATCCACTATGGACTGGACTCTCACAATATTATGTCAGATCCACTATGGACTGGACTCTCACAATATTATGTTAGATCCACTATGGACTGGACTCTCACACTATTATGTTAGATCCACTATGGATTGGACTCTCTCACTATTATGTTAGATCCACGATGGACTGGACTCTCTCACTATTATGTTAGATCCACTATGGACTGGACTCTCACTATTATGGTGAGTTGAATACAACTTATGTATTTAACCGAGCGTATTGTGTTGGGGTTTTTTAGACTATTTGAGTATACTGAGCAATATTAAGTATAAAACACAAATGGATGGACAAATAAATAACTAAAAAAATAAAATCAAGAAAAATTTGAGTTATGTCAGGTTATAGGTCACGAAAGCTGCCCTGACTTTATGCATATACTCTTTACTGCAAGTCCCTGACAGAAAATACTCGCATGGAAACTAAGCGATCTGCACAAAAGTGTGTTTTGTTTTGCTGAGAGTACACAGACTACCACAAGAACGACTCCAGCTCCATGCAGACTATAGCAGCCCACTCACTTATACTGAAGTCTTCACATGCAAGAAACTTTCCTCCTTCCGTCTCCGTCTTTGGGTGTTTGCTTTAAATCAGAGCGTACGTGCCCTCGGGCTTCATTCATAGTGTTTACACTGCGCAACTCCATCAAAGTTCTGTCTGACCTTGCAAACTTCAATCCCCGGAATCTAAAAATAGAAACGCAAAGGTTGTAGACCTACACTATCTTTTATTATACAGAAACAACAATGATTCATGTTGTCTATCCTGGCTTTTGGTGTTGATATCAAGGATTTCTTGCTACCTAGGTTTAGTTTGATATATAAGTACATAAAAGTTCCCCAATAGTGTAGTCCCTATAATCAGTATGTTCCATGTCTGTTGATCTGACCAATCTAAGTCTTGGACTAGATGTGACCAATCTAAGTCTAAGACTAGATGTGACCAATCTAAGTCTAAGACTAGATGTGACCAATCTAAGTCTAAAACTAGATGTGACCAATCTAAGTCTAAGACTAGATGTGACCAATCTAAGTCTAAGACTAAATGTGACCAATCTAAGTCTAAGACTAAATGTGACCAATCTAAGTCTAAGACTAGATGTGACCAATCTAAGTCGAAGACTGGGTGTGACCAATCTAAGTCTAAAACTAGATGTGACCAATCTAAGTCTAAGACTAAATGTGACCAATCTAAGTCTAAGACTAGATGTGACCAATCTAAGTCTAAGACTAAATGTGACCAATCTAAGTCTAAGACTAAATGTGACCAATCTAAGTCTAAAACTAGATGTGACCAATCTAATTCTAAGACTAGATGTGACCAATCTAAGTCTAAGACTAAATGTGACCAATCTAAGTCTAAGACTAAATGTGACCAATCTAAGTCTAAGACTAAATGTGACCAATCTAAGTCTAAGACTAAATGTGACCAATCTAAGTCTAAAACTAGATGTGACCAATCTAAGTCTAAGACTAAATGTGACCAATCTAAGTCTAAGACTAGATGTGACCAATCTAAGTCTAAGACTAGATGTGACCAATCTAAGTCTAAGACTAGATGTGACCAATCTAAGTCTAAGACTAGATGTGACCAATCTAAGTCTAAAACTAGATGTGACCAATCTAAGTCTAAGACTAGATGTGACCAATCTAAGTCTAAGACTAGATGTGACCAATCTAAGTCTAAGACTAGATGTGACCAATCTAAGTCTAAAACTAGATGTGACCAATCTAAGTCTAAGACTAAATGAAAACAAAAGTTTTGTAAAAACCGGTCACCTTTTTTTAAACATTATCTCCTCTGAGCACGTTTGTCGTGTCGGCTTCAAATTAGCACAGGAGAGAGATCAAACCCTTCTGATTAAAAGTTGACCAAAGAGTTTTAATTACTGCTCCGGTTTGTATTTTATGTGCCGTCAAAGTGGGTCCTGTCCATCGCTGCTTGCAGCTTTAATTATTATTATTATTCCGCCGCCTCTTTGAGCTGAAATTTGACCCCTTTAACATGCTTCAAAACTCACCATATTTGACACACACATCAGGACTGGCGAAAATTGCCATCTAATCAAAAAACCAAACCACAAAACTCAAAATTGCGCTCTAGCACCCCTAGGAAAAAACACAGACAAAACTGCTTGTAACTTCCGGAAAGAATGTCGTAGAGACATGAAATAAAAACCTCTATGTAGGTCTGACTTAGTCTAAAAATGCATTTTTCCATAGATAACATGACATCATCGCGCCAAGTGCGTGCTCTTTCAGTCAATTAGTGCGCATATATATACAGCCCGGCTCCTGGCCAAAAATGTTTTTTATTGTAATTTTGAAGAATTCATCTGAATGTGCATGAACTATTTCTGTTCAAAATTGTTAGAAATGTTAAATGTTTAAATATTAACTGTCAGTTTACTGTACTGTGCCAACTGTACTACTATATGAGTACCTATTTTCTATTGTTTCATTGAAAATAAAACAGCAAAGTCCATTTGGATGTCATCTGTTTTAATTATGAGACACAATTGTGTCAAAGTCATGATTTTTTTTTTTCATGCTTGAAATAAGAAATGATGACTTTAAAAAAGTAGTTTTATACTTGTGAGTGTTGATGACACAGCTTTGCAACACTTGATATTCTAGTTTCAAGCATGTTTTACTCAATATAGGTCATCACATCTCAGCAACAAGCTGTAATATCTTACTGAGATCATTTAGACCTAGATTTCATACATTGACATCCTTCAGCAAAAATCAACAGGAAGTTGTCAATTCCCCCTTCAAAGCAAAAGTTTACTAAAAACAGTCACTTTTGCCTCCTTGAGCTGTAATTTGACCCCTTTAACATGCTTCAAAACTCACCAAACAGGACACACACATCAGGACTGGCAAAAATTGCTATATAATAAAATTAAAAAAAAACAACCCCAGAACTCAAAATTACGCTCTAGCGCCCCCTAGGAAGAAAACACAGACAAAACTGCCTGTAACTTCCAGTAAGAATGTTGTAGAGACATGAAACAAAAACCTTTATGTAGGTCTCACTTAGACCTACATTTCATAAATTGACAACCCTCAGCAATAATCAACAGGAAGTTTGCAATTCCCCCTTCAAAACAAAAGTTTTGTAAAAAACGGTCACCTTTTTTCAAAAATTATCTCCTCTGAGCACGTTTGAAGCCGAGCACGTTTGTCGTGTCGGCTTCAAACTAGCACAGGAGAGAGATTGAACCCTTCTGATCAAAAGTTGATGAAAGAGTTTTAATTACTGCTCCGGTTTGGATTTTATGTGCCGTCAAAGTCGGTCCTGTCCATCGCTGCTTGCAGCTTTAATTATTATTATTATTCCGCCGCCTCTTTGAGCTGAAATTTGACCCCCTTAACATGCTTCAAAACTCACCATATTTGACACACACATCAGGACTGGCAAAAAATTGCCATCTAATCAAAAAACCAAACCCCAAAACTCAAAATTGCGCTCTAGCACTCCTAGGAAAAAACACAGACAAAACTGCTTGTAACTTCCGGAAAGAATGTCGTAGAGACATGAAATAAAAACCTCTATGTAGGTCTGACTTAGTCTAAAAATGCATTTTTCCATAGATAACATGACATCATCGCGCCAAGTGCGTGCTCTTTCAGTCAATTAGTGCGCATATATACAGCCCGGCTCCTGGCCAAAAATGTTTTTTATTGTAATTTTGAAGAATTCATCTGAATGTGCATGAACTATTTCTGTTCAAAATTGTTAGAAATGTTAAATGTTTAAATATTAACTGTCAGTTTACTGTACTGTGCCAACTGTACTACTATATGAGTACCTATTTTCTATTGTTTCATTGAAAATAAAACAGCAAAGTCCATCTGGCTGTCATCTGTTTTAATTATGAGACACAATTGTGTCAAAGTCATGATTTTTTTTTTTCATGCTTGAAATAAGAAATGATGACTTTAAAAAAGTAGTTTTATACTTGTGAGTGTTGATGACACAGCTTTGCAACACTTGATATTCTAGTTTCAAGCATGTTTTACTCAATATAGGTCATCACATCGCAGCAACAAGCTGTAATATCTTACTGAGATCATTTAGACCTAGATTTCATACATTGACATCCTTCAGCAAAAATCAACAGGAAGTTGTCAATTCCCCCTTCAAAGCAAAAGTTTACTAAAAACAGTCACTTTTGCCTCCTTGAGCTGTAATTTGACCCCCTTAACATGCTTCAAAACTCACCAAACAGGACACACACATCAGGACTGGCAAAAATTGCTATATAATAAAATTTAAAAAAAACAACCCCAGAACTCAAAATTACGCTCTAGCTCCCCCTAGGAAGAAAACACAGACAAAACTGCCTGTAACTTCCAGTAAGAATGTTGTAGAGACATGAAACAAAAACCTTTATGTAGGTCTCACTTAGACCTACATTTCATAAATTGACAATCCTCAGCAATAATCAACAGGAAGTTTGCAATTCCCCCTTCAAAACAAAAGTTTTGTAAAAACCGGTCACCTTTTTTCAAAAATTATCTCCTCTGAGCACGTTTGTTGTGTCGGCTTCAAACTAGCACAGGAGAGAGATTGAACCCTTCTGATCAAAAAATGATGAAAGAGTTTTAATTACTGCTCCGGTTTGGATTTTATGTGCCGTCAAAGTCGGTCCTGTCCATCGCTGCTTGCAGCTTTAATTATTATTATTATTCCGCCGCCTCTTTGAGCTGAAATTTGACACCCTTAACATGCTTCAAAACTCACCATATTTGACACACACATCAGGACTGGCAAAAAATTGCCATCTAATCAAAAAACCAAACCCCAAAACTCAAAATTGCGCTCTAGCACCCCTAGGAAAAAACACAGACAAAACTGCTTGTAACTTCCGGAAAGAATGTCGTAGATACATGAAATAAAAACCTCTATGTAGGTCTGACTTAGTCTAAAAATGCATTTTTCCATAGATAACATGACATCATCGCGCAAAGTGCGTGCTCTTTCAGTCAATTAGTGCGCATATATACAGCCCGGCTCCTGGCCAAAAATGTTTTTTATTGTAATTTTGAAGAATTCATCTGAATGTGCATGAACTATTTCTGTTCAAAATTGTTAGAAATGTTAAATGTTTAAATATTAACTGTCAGTTTACTGTACTGTGCCAACTGTACTACTATATGAGTACCTATTTTCTATTGTTTCATTGAAAATAAAACAGCAAAGTCCATTTGGCTGTCATCTGTTTTAATTATGAGACACAATTGTGTCAAAGTCATGATTTTTTTTTTTTCATGCTTGAAATAAGAAATGATGACTTTAAAAAAGTAGTTTTATACTTGTGAGTGTTGATGACACAGCTTTGCAACACTTGATATTCTAGTTTCAAGCATGTTTTACTCAATATAGGTCATCACATCTCAGCAACAAGCTGTAATATCTTACTGAGATCATTTAGACCTATATTTCATACATTGACATCCTTTAGCAAAAATCAACAGGAAGTTGTCAATTCCCCCTTCAAAGCAAACGTTTACTAAAAACAGTCACTTTTGCCTCTTTGAGCTGTAATTTGACCCCCTTAACATGCTTCAAAACTCACACACATCAGGACTGGCAAAAATTGCTATCTAATAAAATAAAAAAACAACAACCCCAGAGCTCAAAATTACGCTCTAGCGCCCCCTTGGAAGAAAACCCAGACAAAACTGCCTGTAACTCCCAGTAGGAATGTCTTAGAGACATGAAACAAAAAAAACACCATGTAGGTCTCACTTAGACCTACATTTCATAGATTGACAACCCCCAGCAAAAATCAACAGGAAGTTTGCAATTCCCCCTTCAAAAACAAAAGTTTTGTAAAAACCAGTCACCTTTTTTTAAACATTATCTCCTCTGAGCGCGTTTGTCGTGTCGGCTTCAAATTAGCACAGGAGAGAGATTGAACCCTTCTGATTAAAAGTTGACCAAAGAGTTTTAATTACTGCTCCGGTTTGGATTTTATGTGCCGTCAAAGTCGATCCCGTCCATCGCTGCTTGCAGCTTTAATTTGACTTGTTTTGGAAAGTCTTGACAAGCCAAATTTTCTTAAATTTTGCTTCGTTCAAATAAAATACCCCCCATTTTTGTATTTTTTTCTCTAGTTTTTGAACACTGACTTTTTGCTGTGAACCTACCTACCTCGATTACATCTCAGCGACGGAACACGTATTCTCTTATTTCCGCCCTGATGGGATGTGTCCGTCTCGCGCTCTGATCTCGCTGCTTTGCCAGGAAGTGTCAAAATAAAAGGTTGGAACGTTGTGGGGAGAGGAAGGACAAACGTGTTGGATTGATGGAGAACATCAGGGTGACGTATCAATGGCTGCCAAACTCTCCTCGTCCCCCGTTTGAGCGCGTGCGACCCAAAGAAACACACATCCAGACTTTTAGGCCACGTTCAAAGATGTGGCTCCATCAAATAATCAGCATGTTGCGGTGTGGTCAGCGCGCTATTTGAAGTGAGCACTTTGATTGGCCAAATCTAGGACTTCACAGAGGGAGATTTTATTTTATTTTTTTATTTTCTACACTCCTGGGCCCCGACTGGAACGTGATCACAGGCCCCCTATTAAGGTTTTGGGTTAAAAACAGCATCTGTTTCAAACGGGAGGCGGAGAGGGGCGGGGCTTAAGACTCTCTCTTCCATCCCTGGAAGCACACACACACACACACACACACACACACACACACCCACACACACACACACACACACACATGTGTCATCATGTCTCATCTTTTTTTCCCCTCCTCCTACACCAGAACTGGGCAAATGAAGGCCCAGGGGCCACATGCGGCCCGTTAAGCTTTTCAATCTGGCCCGCCGCACATTCCCAAATAATGTTTTTAGATCTTTAAAATGTAAAGTGTAGCTGCCATTATGATGTGCACTCATGTTTTCTAAGTCTTCAACTATACTAAGTCTTTCAATGGTTGGAATCTGCGCTTTTGGATGATATACTAGTTACTATGGTCATCTAATGAGTTACTATGGTCATCTAATGAGTTACTATGGTCATCTAATTAGTTGTGTCGGAGGCAGGTATTTACATATATCCGTATTTAAGTGTTACTTCTTTATTTTCATAGTCATATTACAAAACAGCTAGTGTTCTTCCAATTGTGGTTTTTTGGTTGTCTGCAAGTACTGTGTGCTAACCTTGACTTTTGGAATGTAAGGAGGACAGATACTCCTTTTCCTTATCTGTTCCTGTGCCCAGCTGAGGAGAACAATGGGCATGTGTTTGGGCTGGAAAGAGGGACAACGAGGGTGGGAGCGAGAGACACTTTATAGAAGAGAAGGTTTCCATATTTTAGATCAGACCATCTTAGCTGCGCGATTGAATGTTCTATGCTGGACTGATCTCATTCTATTTCCAAGGCTTTGGAAATAAAGTTACAAAATACCTCTTCTGTCTCTGGTGGTTCTTCTACTCAGCTGTACGTGTCACAAAGAGCTTGGGAGCGACCAGCAACTTGAATTCCCTGGGAGGAACAACTGGTCCAAACGCAACAGTTGCTATGGTCATCTAGTTAGTTACTATGCTCATCTACGTCACAGCAGCTCAGACGAGGCACCAAGCATTGTTGGGCGGGGAGTGTTTCCACGGACGCAGAAGGAGATTTTCACAACAAAGCTCTAAAGCAAGCCTGGGCAATTATTTTGACTCGGGGGGGCCACATTTAGAGAAAAAAATGTGTCTGGGGGCCGGTATATCTATTTCTATGAACACTAATACAAAACCTCACAATAATGTCTGATTGAATGCTAAAAACATTTTGACAGACCGCCTTAAAAAACGAAATGGAATTTTACATTTTTCTATGAAAGGTAAAACACTGAATATTGACAAAATATGAACGTCACATTCCCTTTCGATCGACACATTTTACAATCAAGTGAAACGCAACGAAAATGCAACAAACAGTGAAATATGAACGCGAAGGATACACAATAAACCCACCTACTATGCGATGATTAGTTTTTATTGTTTTACAAATGTTTTTAGTTTTTTAGTTTTTAGCTCAATGCCTTCATGATGGTTTGTATGTTGTATGTATTTTATGTATTTGTACCTTGTTTTACTGCTGTACCTCATTTTTACTGTTGAACCTTGTCTTTAATGACTACTGCTGCAAACCAAATTGCCCCTCGGGGACAATAAAGATTTTCTAAGTCTAAGTCTAACCCTACAATCTGATATATCTGATATATCACTAAGCTTTAGACCTTTGTTGTGAAAATCTCCTTCCGCGTCTGTGGAAACGCTCCCCGCCCACACTGCTTGGTGCCTCGTCTGAGCTGCTGTGACGTAGATTACCACAGTAACTAATTAGATGACCATAGTAACTAATTAGGTTACCATAGTAACTAATTAGATGACCATAGTAACTAATTAGATTACCTGATTAACTGGTATATCATCCATAAGCGCATATTCCAACCATTGAAATACTTAGTATAGTCCAGGGGTCGGCAACCTTTACCACTCAAAGAGCCATTTTGACCCGTTTTACAAGTTAAAGAAATCAATGGGAGCCACAAAACTCTTTTGAAATTTAAAATGAAATAACACTGCATATAAAGTTTTTTTTTTGCTTTGTGCTATGTATAAACAAACTTATGGGTTACATTTATGAAATCAATGAACGACTGCAGAGAAAATGAAATAAAATGTCTGCATGCAACAAAACGTTTTTAACTCCAATGAATTGATTTACGTGGACCCCGAGTGTGTTGAAAAACGTATTCGGGTGTTACCATTTAGTGGTCAATTGTACGGAATATGTACTGTACTGTGCAATCGACTAATAATTAGCCCGGAAGAGTTTGGGCTGCAAGGGATTCTGGGTATTTGTTCTGTTGTGTTTATGTTGTGTTAAGGTGCGGCTGTTCTCCCGAAATGTGTTTGTCATTCTTGTTTGGTGTGGGTTCACAGTGCGGCGCATATTTGTAGCAGTGTTAAAGTTGTTTATATCGCCACCCTCAGTATGACCTGTATGAGTGTTGATCGAGTATGCCTTGCAGTCACTTACCTGTGTATGCAGAAGCCGCATACAACTTTTGATTGGGACGGCACGCAGTTAGTATGGTGAAAAAGCGGACGCGGGCGCGACGACAGGTCGTAGAGGACGCTAAAGGCAGAGCCGTCACGGCACGCCCTCAATATCGTTATACGGGTGAAAATCTGAGAATGGTTGCCCCGGGAGATTTTCGGGAGAGGCACTGAAATTCGGGAGTCTTCCGGAAAAATTGTGAGGGTTGGCAGGTATGCAGCTGAGCCGCATCAGACTGATCAAAGAGCCGCATGCGGCTCCGGAGCCGCGGGTTGCTGACCCCTGGTATAGTTGAAGACTTATAAAACATGAGTACACATCATAATGGCAGCTACACTTTACATCTTAAAGATCTAAAAAAAATGTTTGGGAATGTCCGGCGGGCCAGATTGAAAAGCTTAACGGGCCGCATGTGGCCCCCGGGCCTTAAGTTGCCCAGGTC
>NC_084583.2:16865000-16867500 GCF_033978685.3 Nerophis lumbriciformis | reverse complement strand
CCGACCTTCCTAGTGGGAGTTACAGGCAGTCTAGGGTTTTTTTTCCTAGGGGGCGCTAGAGCGCAATTTTGAGTTTTGTGGTTCGGTTTTTTAAAAAAAAGGCAATTTTCGCAGGTCCTGATGTGTGGGTAAAATATGGTGAGTTTTGAAGCATGTTAAGTGGGTCAAATTACAGTTTTTTGTGGGTGCGGAAGAATAATAAAGAATAATAAAACATTACAAATTCAATAGGTCCTTATGTCCCATTGCATAAGGACTCCCTGTGGGAGTCCTTATGCAATGGGCCATGCGGGCCCTAATAAAAACTAGAACAGCCAAATAGCTAAAACTGGTATGCATACATCTAAAAAAAAAGGCTTTTTTTAAAAAAAAGAAGGGTTTTTAAGCCTTTTTTAAAAGCATCCACAGTCTGTGGTGCCCTCAGGTGGTCAGGGAGAGCCTTCCACAGACTGGGAGTGGCGGAGCAGAAAGCCCGGTCTCCCATCTCCCATATTGAATACTGCAACTGAGATGCACGCTGCAATCACACCAGATTACAAACAAGTGCGTAACAAGTACAATTCTTACATGACGAACACTGTGTAGGGTGCAACAAGCCGGGCGTATTCTGCCTTAATGGCAAAGACTATTTCACACCATAGTCCATACGCTGCTGCTATCAAAGGTCTTGGAATTGCGACCGCATGCAAAATGTAGTAAACAATACGTGCAAATGAGACTTAAATGTAATAAGAAAGCAGGATTTAAGACAAAGGATTGAATTCGATCTGCTTCCTCCTACTCCTTTTCAGTGTAAACATGCGATACGTGAGCATGTTGGAAATATAATATAATACACCTATATAATACACATAATACGACACCAGCTGGACTGCTGCTGAGTGGTCCAAAGTCATGTTTTCTGACGAAAGCAAATTTTGCATTTCCTTTGGAAATCGAGGTCCCAGCGTCTGGAGGAAGACAGGAGAGGCACAGGATCCACGTTGCCTGAAGTCTAGTGTAAAGTTTCCACCATCAGTGATGGTTTGGGGTGCCATGTCATCTGCTGGTGTCGGTCCACTCTGTTTCCTGAGATCCAGGGTCAACGCAGCCGTCTACCAGCAAGTTTTAGAGCACTTCATGCTTCCTGCTGCTGACCTGCTCTATGGAGATGGAGATTTCAAGTTCCAACAGGACTTGGCGCCTGCACACAGCGCAAAATCTACCCGTGCCTGGTTTACGGACCATGGTATTTCTGTTCTAAATTGGCCCGCCAACTCCCCTGACCTTAGCCCCATAGAAAATCTGTGGGGTATTGTGAAAAGGAAGATGCAGAATGCCAGACCCAAAAACGCAGAAGAGTTGAAGGCCACTATCAGAGCAACCTGGGCTCTCATAACACCTGAGCAGTGCCAGAAACTCATCGACTCCATGCCACGCCGCATTAACGCAGTAATTGAGGCAAAAGGAGCTCCAACCAAGTATTGAGTATTGTACATGCTCATATTTTTCATTTTCATACTTTTCAGTTGGCCAACATTTCTAAAAATCCCTTTTTTGTATTAGCCTTAAGTAATATTCTAATTTTGTGACACACGGAATTTTGGATTTTCATTTGTTGCCACTTCAAATCATCAAAATTAAATGAAATAAACATTTGAATGCATCAGTCTGTGTGCAATGAATAAATATAATGTACAAGTTACACCTTTTGAATGCAATTACTGAAATAAATCAAGTTTTTCAAAATATTCTAATTTACTGGCTTTTACCTGTATATAAAATATAGACATATTAATACACAAATATTGATCATCAATGAATACAAACAACAACAATTCTGATACTGTATCCGATCCCCGTAAACTCCATGATGTCATTATTTGATCTTTGATGGAATGAAAGCTTGGAGAACAAAAGACATGACTAAATGGATGAGGAACATGAAGTAATTTCACATCATGCTCAAAAAGAAGTGTGTGTTTTGTTTTTTCTCCACTCCTTGTGAGTGCGCCATCAAATCTTGACTCACGGTCTGTTTAACGACTTGTGTTTTTAATATGAAAATAAAGGAAGAAAGAAAGAAACAAATCACATTTGCTCCACTGCTCCTTTGTCTTTTGAGGCATTTTTGCAGAGGAAAAAGCTTCAAATTGCAGCATTTTTTCACGTGATGATGTCGTCCGTGATGCTTGGCGTTGAAAGCCAAGACCGTCTGGAGCGAGGCGAGCCCGGCAGATGGTCACCTGGATTAATAGAGTCAATTAATTCATCCCATTATGTAATTAACGATGATGGTTCGGACTTAAGATGCTAAGCGGCTGACTTATCTCCCCAAGAAGCAAACTGTTACCGTCAAACAGCGCCAGGAAAACATTAGTTTGGAACTCCTTGTGCACTTTTGCTGCGTGTAAAGTTTGCACGGAGCCTCATGTGGCCCCCAGGGACCACAAAGCAGTCCAGTTTGGGTGGACAAAAGCAAATGATGTGGAGACAGTCTGACTGTATGTTGATGATTATA
>NC_084583.2:16840000-16860000 GCF_033978685.3 Nerophis lumbriciformis | reverse complement strand
TTACTATTTATTTTACTTGTTGGGGGCAGCTATTTGTGGTTTTAGCGTTGTTGTTTTGTTTTTGTTTTTGTTTTTTAAATGCACTGGAGCACTTTGAGGTTGTTTGTTCAATGTGAAGTGCTTTTACAAATAAAATCTATTATTATTATTATTATTATTATTATGACTTCATCTCTGCGAAAACTCTACATTACATATATATATATATATATATATATATATATATATATATATATATATATATATATATATATATATATATATATATATAAGAAACATCAATGGATTAGAAAAAATAATTTAAAACATATAAAATACTTGTAAAAGTACTATGGGAGACCAGGCTTTCTGCTCCGCCGCTCCCAGTCTGTGGAACGCTCTCCCTGACCACCTGAGGGCACCACAGACTGTGAATGCTTTTAAAAAAGGCTTAAAAACCCTTCTTTTTTTTTAAAAAAGCCTTTGTTTTTTTTTAGATATATGTCTGCTAGTTCTAGCTATTAGGCTGTTCTAGTTTATTTATTTTTTTACTATTTATTTTACTTGTTGGGGGCAGCTATTTGTGGTTTTAGCGTTGTTGTTTTGTTTTTGTTTTTGTTTTTTAAATGCACTGGAGCACTTTGAGGTTGTTTGTTCAATGTGAAGTGCTTTTATAAATAAAATCTATTATTATTATTATTATTATTATTATGACTTCATCTCTGCGAAAACTCTACATTACATATATATATATATATATATATATATATATATATATATATATATATATATATATATATATATATATATATAAGAAACATCAATGGATTACAAAAAATAATTTAACACATATAAAATACTTGTAAAAATACAAACATTTAAAAAATGTAGGACTTAAGTTGTGTTTATCATCATTATTGTGATGCTGTCTTTGTTATACATTAAGAAATATGTACAGTATTACAAAATTACATTTAAAAAAGTAGAGTAAAAATAAAAAAATTCAAAATAGATTAAACAACATTTTATTTAAAATGCAAACTTTTTTTTAATGTATTGATTTAATCTTTTGTCTCATCAAAAATAAGGAAGATTGTATTGTTATTACTGGGGCTAACTTCTTTTTGCACTTGTGTAACAACTATAACGTATACTTTAGTCATTCACGAAGACATATAACCTACATAAATATTAGATTACAAAAAGAACACATACAAAACATATAGAATAAATGAAAATAAGTTGTTTTTAAAAGTCAAGATTCTCAAGTCAGGAACAATGAAATTATTTTTACAGGTTAACTTTTTCTTTTTCTTTTACACTCCTTTTAAACGTGCAGATAAAAGAATGTGGAGTATAATGGATGGAAGACACTTCTAATATTTCCTTTGGAAAACATTGTCTGGATCCTAAAAGATGTTTACTGTCTGGCCAACTGTATAATATAATAGATTGTACAGTGACTGCAGCAGTGCATAGTGTTGTCCAGCAGGGGGCGGCACTGCACAGCAAATCTCACCTGCGACCAGACCACGTGTCACTTCAGTGGCGCGCCTTTGTTTTATTTTTACACCAAAAGAATTAGTGACGTTCTAATAATAAAATAATCGTCTTGAGGTGTCAGGAGGCGAGTGCTTGAAGTGCAAATGATCCTAAAAATATCTATCTCTACTATTTTAAATCTATCTGTACTATTTTAAATCTATCTGTACTATTTTAAATCTATCTGTACTCTTTTAAATCTCTGTCAGACACGTCAGGATGTGCTGGGGAGAGGTCAGAGAGGTCAGAGAGGTCAGAGAGGTCAGAGGTTAAAGCCCCTGCTAATGCAGGCTGAGGTCACGTCTGATGGACTGACATCATCAGACTGCTCACAGGAAGTAGTTTGGTGGCAGCCAATCAGGGAGCGGCGCCATAATTGACCACCAGAGGAGGAAGACCAAATAATCAATATTGTTTTTCTAAATGTTGACTTCAACTACATGTTTACTTACTTGAACTACATGTTTACTTACTTGAAGTACATGTTTACTTACTTGAACTACATGTTTACTTACTTGAAGTACATGTTTACTTGCTTGAAGTACACATTTACTTACTTGAAGTACATGTTTACTTACTTGAAGTACATGTTTACTTACTTGAAATACATATTTACTTACTTGAAATACATATTTACTTACTTGAAGTACATGTTTACTTACTTGAACTACATGTTTACTTACTTGAAGTACATGTTTACTTACTTGAAGTACATGTTTACTTGCTTGAAGTACACATTTACTTACTTGAAGTACATGTTTACTTACTTGAAGTACAAGTTTACTTACTTGAAATACATATTTACTTACTTGAAATACATATTTACTTACTTGAAGTACATGTTTACTTACTTGAACTACATGTTTACTTACTTGAAGTACATGTTTACTTGCTTGAAGTACATATTTACTTACTTGAAGTACATGTTTACTTACTTGAACTACATGTTTACTTACTTGAAGTACATGTTTACTTGCTTGAAGTACATATTTACTTACATGAAGTACATGTTTACTTCATTGAAATACACGTTTACTTACTTGAACTACATGTTTACTTACTTGAAGTACATGTTTACTTACTTGAAGTACATGTTTACTTCATTGAAGTACATATTTACTTACTTGAAGTACATGTTTACTTACTTGAACTACATGTTTACTTACTTGAACTACATGTTTACTTACTTGAAGTACATGTTTACTTACTTGAACTACATGTTTACTTACTTGAAGTACATGTTTACTTTCTTAAAGTACATGTTTACTTCATTGAAGTACATAATTACTCACTTGAAGTACATGTTTACTTACTTGAAGTACATATTTACTTCATTGAAGTAGATATTTACTTAATTGAAGTACTTGTTTACAAACTGGAAGTACATATTTACTTCTTTGAAGTACATGTTTACTTACTTGAAGTACATATTTACTCAATTGAAGTACATATTTATTTACTTAAGTACATGTTTACCTACTTGAAGTACATATTTACTTACTTTGAATATGACCAATGTATGATCCTGTAACTACTTGGTATCAGATCCATACCTAAATGTGTGGTATCATCCAAAACTAATGTGAAGTATCAAAGAAGAGAAGAATAAGTGATTATTACATTTTAACAGAAGTGTAGATAGAACATGTTGACACAGAAAATAAGCAGATATTAACAGTAAATGAACAAGTACATTAATAATTAATTTGTACAGTTTGTCCCTCATAATGTGTACAAAATAATAGGTGTATAAATGACACAATATAGTACTGCATAGACTAATTAGGAGTCTTTGTTTGTTTACTTACTACTAAAAGACAAGTTGTCTATTTTATTTAAGGACTAAATGACAATAATAAACATATGTTTCATGTACACTAACATTTTTTGTTACAATAAAGACAATAATAAACATTTTTGTGGTCCCCTTTATTTAGAAAAGCATCAAAATACATTTTGGTACCAGTACCACAATATTGGTATGGGGACAACCCTAGTTTGAACAGTAACAATGTGTGTGAATATGGGAAACTAAAACACTGTACTTTAATCAAGTGATTATTTGAGGTACCACTAGATGGAGCACAAGTACTAATAGTATTACTGCCTCCAGGACAAAGTACTAATAGTGTTACTGCCTCCAGGACAAAGTACTAATAGTGTTACTGCCTCCAGGTCAAAGTACTAATAGTATTATTGCCTCCAAGACAAAGTACTAATAGTGTTACTGCCTCCAGGACAAAGTACTAATAGTATTACTGCCTCCAGGACAAAGTACTAATAGTGTTACTGCCTCCAGGAAAAGTACCAGACCAAATGTTCATTTAATGATGATCATGCCGTGAGAAGTGTACAAAACACACAATATATTACTAGAATGCAATACAACACAAAAAAGTGTCAAATTAAAATCACAGTCGGTGTAATAAAAAAGGATTGCTTTGAGGTGAGATTTAGACAAATCAATTAGCAATCAACAAAAGTCATTTAAGTACAACACAACATCATCTCATCATCAAAATAATCACTCAGTAGATGTTTGATGCATGGAGACCTGAGAACCTGCTCAGGACAGAACCTCCTCTTCCAGTGACACACCCGAACTCCTGCTCAGGACAGAACATCCTCTGCCAGTGACAGAACCTCCTCTGCCAGTGACACACCTGAACTCCTGCTCAGGACAGAACCTCCTCTGCCAGTGACACACCTGAACTCCTGCTCAGGACAGAACCTCCTCTGCCAGTGACACACCCGAACACCCGCTCAGGACAGAACCTCCTCTGCCAGTGACAGAACCTCCTCTGCCAGTGACAGAACCTCCTCTGCCAGTGACAGAACCTCCTCTGCCAGTGACACACCTGAACTCCTGCTCAGGACAGAACCTCCTCTGCCAGTGACAGAACCTCCTCTGCCAGTGACAGAACCTCCTCTGCCAGTGACACACCTGAACTCCTGCTCAGGACAGAACCTCCTCTGCCAGTGACACACCCGAACACCCGCTCAGGACAGAACCTCCTCTGCCAGTGACAGAACCTCCTCTGCCAGTGACAGAACCTCCTCTGCCAGTGACAGAACCTCCTCTGCCAGTGACACACCTGAACTCCTGCTCAGGACAGAACCTCCTCTGCCAGTGACAGAACCTCCTCTGCCAGTGACAGAACCTCCTCTGCCAGTGACACACCTGAACTCCTGCTCAGGACAGAACCTCCTCTGCCAGTGACACACCCGAACACCCGCTCAGGACAGAACCTCCTCTGCCAGTGACAGAACCTCCTCTGCCAGTGACAGAACCTCCTCTGCCAGTGACAGAACCTCCTCTGCCAGTGATACACCTGAACTCCTGCTCAGGACAGAACCTCCTCTGCCAGTGACAGAACCTCCTCTGCCACTGACACACCCGAACTCCTGCTCAGGACAGAACCTCCTCTGCCAGTGACAGAACCTCCTCTGCCAGTGACAGAACCTCCTCTGCCAGTGACACACATGAACTCCTGTTCAGGACAGAACCTCCTCTGCCAGTGACAGAACCTCCTTTGCCAGTGACAGAACCTCCTCTGGCAGTGACACACCCAAACTCCTGCTCAGGACAGAACATCCTCTGCCAATGACAGAACCTCCTCTGCCAGTGACACACCTGAACTCTTGCTCAGGACAGGACATCCTCTGCCAATGACAGAACCTCCTCTGGCAGTGACACACCCGAACTCCTGCTCAGGACAGATCCTCCTCTGCCAGTGACAGAACCTCCTCTGCCAGTGACACACCTGAACTCCTGCTCAGGACAGAACCTCCTCTGCCAGTAACAGAACCTCCTCTGCCAGTGACACACCTGAACTCCTGCTCAGGACAGAACCTCCTCTGCCAGTGACACACCCGAACACTCGCTCAGGACAGAACCTCCTCTGCCAGTGACAGAACCTCCTCTGCCAGTGACAGAACCTCCTCTGCCAGTGACACACCTGAACTCCTGCTCAGGACAGAACCTCCTCTGCCAGTGACAGAACCTCCTCTGCCACTGACACACCCGAACTCCTGCTCAGGACAGAACCTCCTCTGCCAGTGACAGAACCTCCTCTGCCAGTGACACACCTGAACTCCTGCTCAGGACAGAACCTCCTCTGCCAGTGACAGAACCTCCTTTGCCAGTGACAGAACCTCCTCTGGCAGTGACACACCCAAACTCCTGCTCAAGACAGAACATCCTCTGCCAATGACAGAACCTCCTCTGCCAGTGACACACCTGAACTCCTGCTCAGGACAGGACATCCTCTGCCAATGACAGAACCTCCTCTGCCAGTGACAGAACCTCCTCTGGCAGTGACACACCCGAACTCCTGCTCAGGACAGATCCTCCTCTGCCAGTGACAGAACCTCCTCTGCCAGTGACACACCTGAACTCCTGCTCAGGACAGAACCTCCTCTGCCAGTGACAGAACCTCCTCTGCCAGTGACAGAACCTCCTCTGCCACTGACAGAACCTCCTCTGGCAGTGACAGAACCTCCTCTGCCACTGACAGAACCTCCTCTGCCAGTGACAGAACCTCCTCTGCCACTGACAGAACCTCCTCTGGCAGTGACAGAACCTCCTCTGCCAGTGACAGATCCTCCTCTGCCAGTGACAGAACCTCCTCTGCCAGTGACAGAACCTCCTCTGGCAGTGACAGAACCTCCTCTGCCAGTGACAGAACCTCCTCTGCCAGTGACAGATCCTCCTCTGCCAGTGACAGAACCTCCTCTGCCAGTGACAGAACCTCCTCTGCCAGTGACAGAACCTCCTCTGCCAGTGACAGAACCTCCTCTGCCAGTGACAGATCTTCCTCTGCCAGTGACAGAACCTCCTCTGCCAGTGACAGAACCTCCTCTGCCAGTGACAGATCTTCCTCTGCCAGTGACAGAACCTCCTCTGCCAGTGACAGATCTTCCTCTGCCAGTGACAGATCCTCCTCTGCCAGTGATAGAACCTCCTCTGCCAGTGACAGAACCTCCTCTGGCAGTGACAGAACCTCCTCTGTCAGTGACAGAACCTCCTCTGCCAGTGATAGATCCTCCTCTGCCAGTGACAGAACCTCCTCTGCCAGTGACAGAACCTCCTCTGCCAGTGACAGATCCTCCTCTGCCAGTGACAGAACCTCCTCTGCCAGTGACAGATCCTCCTCTGCCAGTGACAGAACCTCCTCTGCCAGTGACAGAACCTCCTCTGCCAGTGACAGATCCTCCTCTGCCAGTGACAGAACCTCCTCTGCCAGTGACAGATCCTCCTCTGCCAGTGACAGAACCTCCTCTGCCAGTGACAGAACCTCCTCTGCCAGTGACAGATCCTCCTCTGCCAGTGACAGAACCTCCTCTGCCAGTGACATATCCTCCTCTGCCAGTGACAGAACCTCCTCTGCCAGTGACAGAACCTCCTCTGGCAGTGACACTCAGCAGACTGGCAGAACAATGGCATTTCCCAAGTGAAATAGCCCATAGCTCCGCCCACTAGCTGGGAGCAATATGACAGGGGAATTAAGAATACAGTTCTTTTGTAAAATACACCAAAAATAACCATCACATGTCTCAAAGTATTCACATAGTACTTTTTGCATGTGTAGATCACACATCACACATCATTTGTGTATTCAGGCTTGGATAACAACTTTGAAATGTCCAGTGTCCTTCTAGAACACCCTGCTTTTTACAACCATGGTTCAGCCCTAATTAGGCCTAATCAATCAAGGCAGGTGTGTTCACCTGTATAAAGCCCTCAGCCCCACCCTGACTCATTTAGCCACCCTTCACAGCCATGGTGAGTGACAGCTTGTCATTAGTTAGTTGAGTGCATGTTTTTACTGACTCAAAGAGACTGAATGTTTGTTGTTTGTCCAAGTTGTGTTTCTTACTTACTTTCTTACATGTGCATGCTTTGTTCGGAAGTTTAAGGTCAAACAGTGACAGTGACTTCCTGATTCATCCTCTCATACACTTCCTGATTCTTCCTCTTATACACTTCCTGATTCATCCTTGTGGGGAGGCGGGGCCAGCGGACCGACGGCGCCCGCTCCAAGATGGTGGCGAGGAGGTGTGGACGAGCGAGCGGCAAGGTGGGGCGCGCTGGGAGCGACGCCGCAATCAGCGTAAGGTGCGTGGAGCGCGCAGCTGTGGACAGTGCAATCACCCTCTCGGACCTTATAAGAGGGCGAGAGACGTGAACATCGAGAGGAGACGGAGAAAAGGCAGCTGCTGAAAAGCACGTCAGAGGCGACGTGCTGCTGAAAGGCAGACGGCGGACGGAAGGAAACCATTTGTGTGTTCACGCAAGAAAAGGCAGCTGCTGAAAAGCACGCCAAAGGCGACGTGCTGCTGAAAAGCAGATGACGGACGGGAGGAAACCATCCTCTGCTACCACGCGAACGACGACGACATGCTGCTGAAAAGTAGACGGCGGACGGAAGGAAACCATTTGTGTGCTCACGTAAGAAAAGGCAGCTGCTGAAAAGCACGCCAAAGACTCTCTCATTGTAAAAATAAAGAAGTCTAAAGCGTCTCACGACAATGTCTTCCCTGGAATGATCCTGAGAACCCGCACGGCAGTTAGGACTGCCACAATCCTCTTATACACTTCCTGATTCATCCTCTCATACACTTCCTGATTCACCCTCTCACACACTTCCTGATTCATCCTCCCATTCACACACTTACTGATTCATCCTCTCATTCATACCCTTCCTGATTCATCCTCCCATTCATACACTTACTAACTCATCCTCTCATTCACACACTTCCTGATTCATCCATCAATTCATCCATGCATCCATCAGCCATCCATCCATCCATTCATCCATCTATCATCCATGTGTCTCTATGTCCATCTACCATGATCTGCCTACTATCCATCCATCCAGTAATCATCCATCAATCCATCCATCCATCAGCCATCCATCCATCCATCCATCCATCCATCCATCCATCCATCCATCCATCCATCCATCCATCCATCCATCCATCCATCATCCATGTGTCTCTCTGTCCATCTACCAGCATCTGCCTACTATCCATCCATCCATCCAGCAATCATCCATCCATCCATCCATCAGCCATCCATCCATCCATCCATCCATCTATCATCCATGTGTCTCTCTGTGTGTCTCTCTGTCCATCTACTATCCTACTATCCATGCCTACTATCCATCCATCCATCCATCCATCCATCCATCCATCCATCCATCCATCCATCCATCAATCAGCCATCCATCATCCATCCATATCTTATCCATGTGTCTATGTCTATCTGTTCATCTACCATCATCTGCCTACTATCAACCCATCCAGCAATCATCCATCAATCAATCCATCCACCCATCCATCAATCGATCATCTATGTGTCTATCTGTTTGTCTATCTGTCCATCTACCATGATCTGCCTACTATCAATCCATCCATCCATCCATCATCCATCCATCCATGCATATATCCATCCATCCATAGATTTATTATCCATGTGTCTATATATATGTCTATCTGTTCATCTACCATCATCTGCCTACTATCAACCCATCCATCAATCATCCATCAATACATCCATCCATCCATCCATCCATCAATCTATCATCTATGTATCCATCTGTGTGTCTATTTGTCCATCTACCATGATCTGCCTACTATTAATCCATCCATCCATCCATCCATCCATCCATCCATCCATCCATCCATCCATCTGTCCGTCGTCCATCCATCCATCCATCCATCCATCAATTTATCATCCATGTGTTTATTTGTATGTCTATCTGTTCATCTACCATCATATGCTTACTATCAACCCATCCATCAATCATGCATCAATCCATCCATCCATCCATCCATCAATCTATCATCTATGTGTCTATCTGTCCATGATCTGCCTACTATCAATCCATCCAGCAATCATCCATCCATCCATCCATCCATCCAGCAATCAGACATCCATCCACCCATCTATCATCTATGTGTCTATCTATGTGTATATCTGTCCATCTACCATGATCTGCCTACTATCCATCCATCCAGCAATCATCCATCCATCCATCCATCTATCCATCCATCCATCCATCCATCCATCCATCCATCCATCCATCCATCCATCCATCCATCCATCCATCCATCCATCAATCAGCCATCCATCCATCCATCCTTCTATCATCCATGTGTCTATCTGTGTATCTATCTGTCCACCTACCGTCATCTGCCTACTATCCATCCGTCCAGAAATCACTTTACAATCCATCCACCCATCCATACATCATACATTGATGTGTCGTTGTGCATATTTATCATCTATCCATCCATCCATCCATCCATCCATCCATCCATCCATCTATCCATCCATCCATCCACTGGTCCATGTCTTTAGTCTATGTGGAGTTCACCTTTAAACTCAAGTGAATGGTTCTGCACCAGAGTTCACTTGCAAGTGGACCGTGAGGCACCTTTCAAGTTTAGCATGTTGGGTACAACCCAGGCTTTGTATTGTATTGTTTAGCATGTTGGGTACAACCCAGGCTTTGTATTGTATTGTTTAGCATGTTGGGTACAACCCAGGCTTTGTATTGTATTGTTTAGCATGTTGGGTACAACCCAGGGTTTGTAGAATGTTCATGTGCACACTTAACCAGAGTTCTGTATTAGCATAGCAAATGCACCAGAGTTCCTTTTAACTGAACCAAACAATTGTGACCTCGGACTACAACGGTACAGTCAACCCACGGTACTGTACTCTGTACAATTGTGACCTCGGACTACAACGGTACATTCAACCCACGGTACTGTACTCCGTACAATTGTGACCTCGGACTACAACGGTACAGTTAACCCACGGTACTGTACTCCGTACAATTGTGACCTCGGACTACAACGCTACAGTAAACCCACGGTACTGTACTCCGTACTTATGTTTCTGGGCCATGGTTTGAGAACTCTTTCAGTAGGTTTTTTGAGAGTAAAGAGATAAAGTTGGTTTGGTTCTCAAAGATCTCTCTGGATTCTGCTTGTCAGAAGAAGTATCACTGGATACTATAATCCTTCTCTGTCAAGACCTGAACAACAAGCAAGAACGTACTGTATTATCTATTTATTGCATCTTTTCATTTAGTCATCTTGAGGTGTATTAGTGCTGAGTTTAAAAGCTTTTATAGACCAGAAGTGCCACTTGAGATGTTGTGTACAATAGTCCAGACAGGATGAAATATTAACACAACTCCTGCTTTTGTCTTGTCAAACTTCTCCGCATGTTGGACAATGAGGGAAAAGAAGCTGTAGTGGAAACCACATGAACCCAGATCAAGACTTTGAGGTATGCAAACTAAGATGCAAGTTGAGCCGAGCGTTTTAGACTTTTTGGGTTTAAAAGTTCGCTCATGATGTCTGTTTATTTGAGGGTATCTCCGTCGCCGTGCTCTTTCTAAAATAACTGTAGCATACATGCTAGTATACAAAAATATTTTGCAAAAGTCAAAGAACCAATCAGATTTGACAGTCAGTACGTGTACATGCACTAAATTAGTCCCATTTCTCAAATAGTTTGTTTCTAAATAAACATCCTACAACCCATGGAAACACCTTCATACAATCCTGTTTTGTTTTTGAAATGTTACTAATGGACGGCATTCAATTGATCTTAGATCAGATCTAGTCTAGAAACTAGATGTGACCAATGCAAGTCTAAGACTAGATGTGACCAATCCAAGTCTAAGACTAGATGTGACCAATCCAAGTCTGAGACTAGATCTGACCAATCTAAGTCTAAGACTAGATGTGACCAATCTAAGTCTAATACTAGATGTAACGAATCCAAGCCTGAGACTAGATCTGACCAATCTAAGTCTAAGACTAGATGTGACCAATCTAAGTCTAAAACTAGATGTGACCAATCTAAGTCTAAAACTAGATCTGACCAATCTAAGTCTAAAACTAGATGTGACCAATCTAAGTCTAACACTAGATGTGACCAATCTAAGTCTAAGATTAGATGTGACCAATCTAAGTCTAAGACTAGATCTAACCAATCTAAGTCTAAGACTAGATGTGCTCAATCTAAGTCTAAGACTAGATCTGACCAATCTAAGTCTAAGACTAGATGTGTCAGCCTAAATCTAAGACTAGATGTAATCAATCCAAGTCTGAGACTAGACCTGACCAATCTAAATCTAAGACTAGATGCAACCAATCCAAGTCTGAGACTAGATGTGACCAATCAAAGTCTAACACTAGATGTGACCAATCTAAGTCTAAGATTAGATGTGACCAATCTAAGTCTAAGATTAAATGTGACCAATCTAAGTCTATGATTAGATGTGACCAATCGAAGTCAAAGACTAGATCTAACCAATCTAAGTCTAAGATTAAATGTGACCAATCTAAGTCTATGATTAGATGTGACCAATCTAAGTCAAAGACTAGATCTAACCAATCTAAATCTAAGACTAGATGTCCTCAATCTAAGTCTAAGACTAGATCTGACCAATCTAAATCTAAGATTAGATGTGACCAATCTAAGTCTAAGACTAGATCTAACCAATCTAAGTCAAAGACTAGATGTGCTCAATCTAAGTCTAAGACTAGATCTGACCATCTAAGTCTAAGACTAGATGTGCTCAACCTAAATCTAAGACTAGATGTAATCAATCCAAGTCTGAGACTAGACCTGACCAATCTAAATCTAAGACTAGATGCAACCAATCCAAGTCTGAGACTAGATGTGACCAATCAAAGTCTAGCACTAGATGTGACCAATCTAAGTCTAAGATTAGATGTGACCAATCTAAGTCTAAGATTAAATGTGACCAATCTAAGTCTATGATTAGATGTGACCAATCGAAGTCAAAGACTAGATCTAACCAATCTAAGTCTAAGATTAAATGTGACCAATCTAAGTCTATGATTAGATGTGCCAATCTAAGTCAAAGACTAGATCTAACCAATCTAAATCTAAGACTAGCTGTCCTCAATCAAAGTCTAAGACTAGACCTAACCAATCTAAATCTAAGATTAGATGTGACCAATCTAAGTCTAAGATTAAATGTGATCAATCTAAGTCTATGATTAGATGTGACCAATCTAAGTCTAAGACTAGATCTGACCATCTAAGTCTAAGACTAGATGTGCTCAACCTAAATCTAAGACTAGATGTAATCAATCCAAGTCTGAGACTAGATCTGACCAATCTAAATCTAAGACTAGATGTGACCAATCCAAGTCTGAGACTAGATGTGACCAATCAAAGTCTAACACTAGATGTGACCAATCTAAGTCTAAGATTAGATGTGACCAATCTAAGTCTAAGATTAGATGTGACCAATCTAAGTCAAAGACTAGATCTAACCAATCTAAGTCTAAGATTAAATGTGACCAATCTAAGTCTATGATTAGATGTGACCAATCTAAGTCAAAGACTAGATCTAACCAATCTAAATCTAAGACTAGATGTGCTCCATCTAAGCCTAAGATTAAATGTGACCAATCTAAGTCTATGATTAGATGTGACCAATCGAAGTCAAAGACTAGATCTAACCAATCTAAGTCTAAGATTAAATGTGACCAATCTAAGTCTATGATTAGATGTGACCAATCTAAGTCAAAGACTAGATCTAACCAATCTAAATCTAAGACTAGATGTCCTCAATCTAAGTCTAAGACTAGATCTGACCAATCTAAATCTAAGATTAGATGTGACCAATCTAAGTCTAAGACTAAATGTGACCAATCTAAGTCTATGATTAGATGTGACCAATCTAAGTCTAAGACTAGATCTGACCATCTAAGTCTAAGACTAGATGTGCTCAATCTAAATCTAAGACTAGATGTAATCAATCCAAGTCTGAGACTAGACCTGACCAATCTAAATCTAAGACTAGATGCAACCAATCCAAGTCTGAGACTAGATGTGACCAATCAAAGTCTAACACTAGATGTGACCAATCTAAGTCTAAGATTAGATGTGACCAATCTAAGTCTAAAGATTAAATGTGACCACTCTAAGTCTATGATTAGATGTGACCAATCTAAGTCAAAGACTAGATCTAACCAATCTAAATCTAAGACTAGATGTCCTCAATCTAAGTCTAAGACTAGATCTGACCAATCTAAATCTAAGATTAGATGTGACCAATCTAAGTCTAAGATTAAATGTGATCAATCTAAGTCTATGATTAGATGTGACCAATCTAAGTCTAAGACAAGATCTGACCATCTAAGTCTAAGACTAGATGTGCTCAACCTAAATCTAAGACTAGATGTAATCAATCCAAGTCTGAGACTAGATCTGACCAATCTAAATCTAAGACTAGATGTGACCAATCCAAGTCTGAGACTAGATGTGACCAATCAAAGTCTAACACTAGATGTGACCAATCTAAGTCTAAGATTAGATGTGACCAATCTAAGTCTAAGATTAGATGTGACCAATCTAAGTCTAAGATTAAATGTGACCAATCTAAGTCTATGATTAGATGTGACCAATCTAAGTCAAAGACTAGATCTAACCAATCTATAACTAAGACTAGATGTGCTCAATCTAAGTCTAAGATTAGATGTGACCAATCTAAGTCTAAGATTAAATGTGACCAATCTAAGTCTATGATTAGATGTGACCAATCGAAGTCAAAGACTAGATCTAACCAATCTAAGTCTAAGATTAAATGTGACCAATCTAAGTCTATGATTAGATGTGACCAATCTAAGTCAAAGACTAGATCTAACCAATCTAAATCTAAGACTAGATGTCCTCAATCTATGTCTAAGACTAGATCTGACCAATCTAAATCTAAGATTAGATCTGACCAATCTAAGTCTAAGACTAAATGTGACCAATCTAAGTCTATGATTAGATGTGACCAATCTAAGTCTAAGACTAGATCTAACCAATCTAAATCTAAGACTAGATGTCCTCAATCTAAGTCTAAGACTAGATCTGACCAATCTAAATCTAAGATTAGATCTGACCAATCTAAGTCTAAGACTAAATGTGACCAATCTAAGTCTATGATTAGATGTGACCAATCTAAGTCTAAGACTAGATCTGACCATCTAAGTCTAAGACTAGATGTGCTCAACCTAAATCTAAGACTAGATGTAATCAATCCAAGTCTGAGACTAGATTTTACCAATCTAAATCTAAGACTAGATGTGACCAATCCAAGTCTGAGACTAGATGTGACCAATCTAAATCTAAGATTAGATGTGACCAATCTAAGTCTAAGATTAAATGTGACCAATCTAAATCAAAGACTAGATCTAACCAATCTAAATCTAAGATTAAATGTGACCAATCTAAGTCAAAGACTAGATCTAACCAATCTAAATCTAAGACTAGATGTGCTCAATCTAAGTCTAAGACTAGATCTGACCAATCTATGTCTAAGACTAGATCTGACCAATCTAAATCTAAGACTAGATGTGACCAATCTAAGTCTGAGACTAGATGTGACCAATCAAAGTCTAACACTAGATGTGACCAATCTAAGTCTAAGATTACCGGTAGATGTGACCAATCTAAGTCTAAGATTAAATGTGACCAATCTAAGTCTATGATTAGATGTGACCAATCTAAATCAAAGACTAGATCCAACCAATCTAAGTCTAAGATTAAATGTGACCAATCTAAGTCTATGATTAGATGTGACCAATCTAAGTCAAATACTAGATCTAACCAATCTAAATCTAAGACTAGATGTGCTCAATCTAAGTCTAAGACTAGATCTGACCAATCTAAGTCTAAAACTAAATGTGACCAATCTAAATCTAAGATTAGATGTGACCAATCTAAGTCTAAGATTAAATGTGACCAATCTAAGTCTATGATTAGATGTGACCAATCTAAGTCTAAGACTAGATCTAACCAATCTAAGTCTTAGACTAGATGTAACCAATCTAAGTCTAAGACTAGATCTGACCAATCTAAGTCTAAAACTAGATGTGACTAATCTAAATCTAAAACTAGATGTGACCAATCTAAGTCTAAGATTAGATATGACCAATCTAAGTCTAAGATTAAATGTGACCAATCTAAATCTAAGATTAGATGTGACCAATCTACGTCTAAGACTAGATCTAACCAATCTAAGTCTAAGACTAGAGGTAACCAATCCAAGTCTAAGACTAGATCTAACCAATCTAAGTCTAAGACTAGAGGTAACCAATCCAAGTCTGAGACTAGATCTGACCAATCTAAGTCTAAAACTTTTTTGCCGATATCCGATATTGTCCAACTCTTAATTACCGATACCGATATCAACCGATACCGATACATACAGTGGTGGAATGAACACATTATTATGCCTAATTTTGTTGTGATGCCCCGCTGGATGCATTAAACAATGTAACAAGGTTTTCCAAAATAAATCAACTCAAGTGATGGAAAAAAATGCCAACATGGCACTGCCATATTTATTATTGAAGTCACAAAGTGCATTATTTTTTGTAACATGCCTCAAAACAGCAGCTTGGAATTTGGGACAGTTGAGGTGGGCGGGGTGGGGGGGAAGAGTTAGTCCCGGAAGACTTAGTGCTGCAAGGGGTTCTGGGTATTTGTTCTGTTGTGTTTATGTTGTGTTACGCTGCGGATGTTCTCCCGAAATGTGTTTGTCATTCTTGTTTGGTGTGGGTTCACAGTGTGGCGCATATTTGTAACAGTGTGAAACTTGTTTATACGGCCACCCTCAGTGTGACCTATATGGCTGTTGACCAAGTATGCTTTGCATTCACTTGTGTGTGTGAAAAGCCGTAGATATTATGTGACTGGGCCAACACACAAGGCAGTGCCTTTAAGGTTTATTGGCGTTCTGTACTTCTCCCTACGTCCGTGTACACAGCGGCCTTTTAAAAAGTCATACATTTTACTTTTTGAAACCGATACCGATAATTTCGGTAGTCCGATATTATCGGACATCACTATAAAAAAAAACAAAAAAAAAACTACCGTGTTTTTCGGACTATAAGTGGCACTTTTTTTCATAGTTTGTCCGGGGGTGCGACTTATACTCAGGAGCGACTTATGTGTGAAATTATGAACACATTAGCGTAAAATATCAAATAATATTATTGATGTCATTCACGTAAGAGACTAGACGTATAAGATTTCATGGGATTTAGCGATTAGGAGTGACAGATTGTATAGCATGTTCTATATGTTATAGTTATTTGAATGACTCTTACCTTAATATGTTACGTTAACATACCAGTTGGTTATTTATGCCTCATATAACGTACACTTATTCAGCCTGTTGTTCACTATTCTTGATTTATTTTAAATTGCCTTTCAAATGTCTATTCTTGCTGTTGGCTTTTATCAAAATTTACCCCAAAAATGTGACTTATACTCCAATGCGAATTATAGATGTTTTTTTCTTTCTTTATGATGCATTTTCGGCCGGTGCGACTTAAACTCCGAAAAATACGGTAATTGAGTGCATGTAAAAGTAGTGAATGAAAACCATCAGTCCTAAAAATGCATACTTGCCAACCTTGAGACCTCCGATTTCGGGAGGTGGGGGGTGGGGGGCGTGGTCGGGGGCGTGGTTGGGTGCGTGCTTAAGATATATATATATATATAAGAAATACTTGACTTTCAGTGAATTCTAGCTATATATATATATATATCTTTTATTACATATATATATATATATATATGTATACATATATATATATATATATATATATATATATATATATATATATATATATATATGTATGTATAAATAAAATAAATACTTGAATTTCAGTGTTCATTTATTTACACATATACACACACATAACACTCATCTACTCATTGTTGATTTAAGGGTTGAATTGTCCATCCTTGTTCTATTCTCTGTCACTATTTCAGAACACACACATTATACAAATATACATTATAAAATCAATAAGAAAACGGGAGCTCTAATTTGGGAGTCTGAATTAGGATCAGAAGTTCCTATATAAACATTGCGCACTCACGTCGCCTTTTTGTATTGATTACTGCAGCTGTGCACTGGATTCATTCACAAATACAAACTAGTTTATTTTTTTTAGTTTATTATTCTTCGGTCAATGGTCAACAAAATAAACAAACAGTTGCACATTCATAGATTGAAAATGAAAATGAAAATGTTGCAGACCGAAAGGGTTAGGCTGAAGTTGAACACTTATAGCGCCTAACCCTATAAACAATGTCAAGTACAAGATGAACTTCCGAAAATTATGAAATGTCTTTTGTACAACATATTATAAATACACATTATACACAATATGAACACTGTTCAATTATATACACAGTAAAGGCATGTGAAATATCCTTATACGCGTGTTAAACCTTTGTACCAATTTATATACTATATACAAACAATTATACTTCCATTATTATTTATATCCCACATTTAGTATTTTAATTAACATTGATCATAGTATTAACTACTGTGTTGATTCAAGAGTGATATATTTTTCCAAGACATTGGTCTTAAAGTGTTTTTTAAATGTGTGAATGGACCTGGAACATTTTAAGGAATCATCCAAGCTGTTCCACAGTTGAACCCCCCTGACAGAAACACATCTACTTTTTAAGCTTGTTCTTATCTTAGCTTTCTGGAAGACAGCTGAACCTCTGAGGTCATAGGGATTCTCTCTGGGTTTGAACCTCTCCTGTAGACACCGAGGCAGCATGTGATTATGAGCTTTGTACGTCACAATAGCAGTGTTGAGGTCAACAAGATCATGCAGTTTTAAGGTTTTTAATTTAATAAACAGAGCATTGGTATGGTCATGATAATCTGCATAATTTACAATTCTAATCGCTTTCTTTTGAAGTAAGAATATAGAGTTAGGCTCCACCATCAGAATGTGTACTTAAACTTATAAAGATCACATGGATATTATTCAGTGAGTTGATTCACCAAAACTAACCTGTTATACAGGAGGAAAAAGCACACTGGACGTTTCAATTGTTCACAGACTGGTCGCGCTCATCAGAATGACAAGACACTTCCGGTCTGCAGGTGATAGCATTCAATTGGAAAGAAACGCCCTACTGCCCCCTACTGACCAATGTGAATACTGACAAATGTGTAATGACAGCTACAAAAACAAATTCAAACCACAAAATAAAATAAATAAATCAACACAAAAATGTGACACATTATGGGTGGGTCACATATGCATGTACAGTAGATGGCAGTATTGTCCTGTTTGAAAGTGTCACAACATTGCTGTTTACGGCAGACGAACTGCTTTACAGTAGACAAAAACTTGACTGCTGTTGTTGTGTGTTGTTACCGCACTTAACAATAAACCCACATACGAAACCAAGAACTCGCCCTCGATCATTAGCTGTTTATATTGTGGGAAAGCGGACGTGTGAACAGGCTGTCACCACGTCACTCAGGTCCGCATGGAGCTGGAGGGGGGCGTGGCCTCCAGCTCCAGCCTGAATTTCGGGAGATTTTCGGGAGAAAATTTGTCCCGGGAGGTTTTCGGGAGAGGCGCTGAATTTCGGGAGTCTCCCGGAAAATCCGGGAGGGTTGGCAAGTATGTAAAAATGTCACATGATACGTTGAAATTCATCCCTCACGCGACCCGCCTGACTGACCCACTTGTGTTGACCAACTTTCTCCAAGTTGCACATCTCAAAGTTCACTCCCAATAGTCTCGTCCCCTGCAGATTTGACACAAGCCCGACACCAACAGCATTATTTTCTGAACAAGTTCTACATTAGCCTCTTAAAGCCTGAAACCATTGTCTCTGATTGTCCATTGTCTTTCATTCCATTCCTTCCTTGTCCGTCCTCCTCCATCAACAACTGCCGCGAAAAAGCGTAAAGGGCCATTAACGATGGATTAGCCCAGAACAATTCAATTTCCGCTCTCTCTTCCTGTCTTTTTCAAACTTTTAATTATAGGCTGCATGAATCAAAGTCTAACGGCGAGAAAGAAGACCGGGCCGGATCAATTCCACATGAATAAATACGAGCTGTTTGCTCCATTATTGTTACTTTTCATTTATTGGCTGTTTTACATCCTGCAAGCAGGAAGGATCAAGTTGGTGCTATCGGATGTTTCTGTTTATCGGAGCCACGAGGGATACTTTGGATTTATTGCGCATCAATATTCCGTGTGTGCAGAACAGCTTTATTATGCACATTTTGGGCTTAAAACTGTTGTTTTAGGATATGATAGGACAGGATAGGACGTTATTGTCATTGCACAAGTACAACAAAACTTTTGTTTTCAGCACAAACCCGTTCAAGATGAGACAAACAAACAGTGTACAGGGTTACAGAGCAGGAACGCTGATGGCTCGCCACGAGGCGCCCCGTAAAAGATAGGAAAAAGGTAAAACGCTGGGGAAAAAGATGAGTAAAAAAATAGAATCTAGACTGGGCTCCTAAGGGGGCCTAGTCTGGAGTGGGAAAAAACCTCCATGCCATGCACATATAAACATGTTACCGTATTTTCCGCACCATAAGCCGCCCTGGGTTATAAGCCGCGCCTTCAATGAACGG
>NC_084583.2:16817500-16835000 GCF_033978685.3 Nerophis lumbriciformis | reverse complement strand
AAAAAATCTGTAGATTTTTTGGTCAAAAAATTGTTACCATAAAATTGACAGTAAAATAGTCACACTCTATTTTACTGTAAAATTCTGGTGATTGAGCTGCCGGTTTTTTGTTGGTTTTTTTTGCATAAAAAAATATGGTTTCTGTTTTCACAGTGTCTTACTGTAAATGTAAAAATGGTACCACACTGTTAGAATAATTGTTTCTAAATTATCACACAAACGTTACATTTGAGTGCCCGGTGAGAAGACAAAAGCTGTCTTTGAAACCTACCAAGAAGAATATATAGGTAGATAGTACTTTATTGATTCCTTCAGGAGAGTTCACTCAGGAAAATTAAAATTCCAGCAGCAGTATACAGAGCTGAGATCGAATTTAAAAAGTAAAAAGTAAAGCAACAATGAGAATAAAAATATAACAGTAAAATAAGAATATAACAAGAGATACTAGACAGTAGTATCCATGTTATGAAAACGTATTGCACTGTAATTGTTTTGCATCCCCGAAGGCTCGTAAAACTCCACTGTGGAAGGGGGAAAGCCACATGAAGGGTTTTCTGTTTTCTTTCATGTATGGTAATCAACAGAAAGATATTGTTCTAACCCAAGGACTTCAAAGCGGAGAGAGGACAGGATCTGCCCAATTTCCAGACGACCTCTTTTTGAACCTCCTTTTTGAACTGGTTTACGAACGTCTTTTTGAACTATTTTACGACCTCTCTTTTTGAACTGTTCGGTAACCAAAGGCAACGCTGTTTACGACCCACTTCCCTCTGGAAGCAGCGGTGGTCGGAGAAAGTCAAATAAAGAAGGAGGAGTACAATCTTTCGCCAGAGCGTGGTGAAATACTGTACAAGGGTACAGTGGACAGGCGACTCCCCTCAAAATTGAGTCCAAATTGAATTCTGTTTTCTGTTTAGTTCTTGTCTTGTTTAATAGATGTCATCAGTGTTCGAACCTGACACACACTTTTTGTCTTACGGTAGGATTCTGAAGGCCGAGCTGTTTAAAAAAATATATATATTGTCATGTTTTCTTGTAACATTTTGACTTGCGTTGAGTAAAATGACGACTTATATTACAATACTGCCAAAATTCTAAGTTTTTCTTGTGAAATTGTGACCTTCGCTGTTTACGACCCACTTCCCTCTGGAAGCAGCGGTGGTCAGGTGGGGTCGGAGAAAGTCAAATAAAGAAGGAGGAGTACAATCTTTCGCCAGAGCGTGGTGAAATACTGTACAAGGGTACAGTGTACAGGCGACTCTCCTCAAAATTTAGTCCAAATTGAATTCTGTTTTCTGTTTAGTTCTTGCCTTGTTTAATAGATGTCATCAGTGTTCGAACCTGACACACACTTTTTGTCTTACGGTAGGATTCTGAAGGCCGAGCTGTTTAAAAAAAAAAATATATTGTCATGTTTTCTTGTAACATTTTGACTTGCGTTGAGTAAAATGACGACTTATATTACAATACTGCCAAAATTCTAAGTTTTTCTTGTGAAATCGTGACCTTCGCTGTTTACGACCCACTTCCCTCTGGAAGCAGCGGTGGTCAGGTGGGGTCGGAGAAAGTCAAATAAAGAAGGAGGAGTACAATCTTTCGCCAGAGCGTGGTGAAATACTGTACAAGGGTACAGTGTACAGGCGACTCCCCTCAAAATTGAGTCCAAATTGAATTCTGTTTTCTGTTTAGTTCTTGTCTTGTTTAATAGATGTCATCAGTGTTCGAACCTGACACACACTTTTTGTCTTACGGTAGGATTCTGAAGGCCGAGCTGTTTAAAAAAATATATATATTGTCATGTTTTCTTGTAACATTTTGACTTGCGTTGAGTAAAATGACGACTTATATTACAATACTGCCAAAATTCTAAGTTTTTCTTGTGAAATTGTGACCTTCGCTGTTTACGACCCACTTCCCTCTGGAAGCAGCGGTGGTCAGGTGGGGTCGGAGAAAGTCAAATAAAGAAGGAGGAGTACAATCTTTCGCCAGAGCGTGGTGAAATACTGTACAAGGGTACAGTGGACAGGCGACTCTCCTCAAAATTTAGTCCAAATTGAATTCTGTTTTCTGTTTAGTTCTTGCCTTGTTTAATAGATGTCATCAGTGTTCGAACCTGACACACACTTTTTGTCTCACGGTAGGATTCTGAAGGCCGAGCTGTTTAAAAAAAATATATATTGTCATGTTTTCTTGTAACATTTTGACTTGCATTGAGTAAAATGACGACTTATATTACAATACTGCCAAAATTCTAAGTTTTTCTTGTGAAATTGTGACCTTCGCTGTTTACGACCCACTTCCCTCTGGAAGCAGCGGTGGTCAGGTGGGGTCGGAGAAAGTCAAATAAAGAAGGAGGAGTACAATTTTTCGCCAGAGCGTGGTGAAATACTGTCGAGGGTACAGTGTACAGGCGACTCCCCTAAAAATTGAGTCCAAATTGAATTCTGTTTTCTATTTAGTTCTTGCCTTGTTTAATAGATGTCATCAGTGTTCGAACCTGACACACACTTTTTGTCTTACGGTAGGATTCTGAAGGCCGAGCTGTTTAAAAAAATATATATATTGTCATGTTTTCTTGTAACATTTTGACTTGCGTTGAGTAAAATGACGACTTATATTACAATACTGCCAAAATTCTAAGTTTTTCTTGTGAAATTGTGACCTTCGCTGTTTACGACCCACTTCCCTCTGGAAGCAGCGGTGGTCAGGTGGGGTCGGAGAAAGTCAAATAAAGAAGGAGGAGTACAATCTTTCGCCAGAGCGTGCTGAGATACTGTACAAGGGTACAGTGGACAGGCGACTCCCCTCAAAATTGAGTCCAAATTGAATTCTGTTTTCTGTTTAGTTCTTGTCTTGTTTAATAGATGTCATCAGTGTTCGAACCCGACACACACTTTTTGTCTTACGGTAGGATTCTGAAGACCGAGCTGTTTAAAAAATATATATATTGTCATGTTTTCTTGTAACATTTTGACTTGCGTTGGGTAAAATGACGACTTATATTACAATACTGCCAAAATTCTAAGTTTTTCTTGTGAAATTGTGACCTTCGCTGTTTACGACCCACTTCCCTCTGGAAGCAGCGGTGGTCAGGTGGTCGGAGAAAGTTAAATATAGAAGGAGGAGTACAATCTTTCGCCAGAGCGTGCTGAGATACTGTACAAGGGTACAGTGTACAGGCGACTCCCCTCAAAATTGAGTCCAAATTTAATTCTGTTTTCTGTTTAGTTCTTGTCTTGTTTAATAGATGTCATCAGTGTTCGAACCTGACACACACTTTTTGTCTTACGGTAGGATTCTGAAGGCCGAGCTGTTTAAAAAAAAAATATATTGTCATGTTTTCTTGTAACATTTTGACTTGCGTTGAGTAAAATGACGACTTATATTACAATACTGCCAAAATTCTAAGTTTTTCTTGTGAAATTGTGACCTTCGCTGTTTACGACCCACTTCCCTCTGGAAGCAGCGGTGGTCAGGTGGGGTCGGAGAAAGTCAAATAAAGAAGGAGGAGTACAATCTTTCGCCAGAGCGTGGTGAAATACTGTTCAAGGGTACAGTGTACAGGCGACTCACCTCAAAATTGAGTCCAAATTGAATTCTGTTTTCTGTTTAGTTCTTGTCTTGTTTAATAGATGTCATCAGTGTTCGAACCTGACACACACTTTTTGTCTTACGGTAGTATTCTGAAGGCCGAGCTGTTTAAAAAAAAATATATATTGTCATGTTTTCTTGTAACATTTTGACTTGCGTTGAGTAAAATGACGACTTATATTACAATACTGCCAAAATTCTAAGTTTTTCTTGTGAAATTGTGACCTTCGCTGTTTACGACCCACTTCCCTCTGGAAGCAGCGGTGGTCAGGTGGGGTCGGAGAAAGTCAAATAAAGAAGGAGGAGTACAATCTTTCGCCAGAGCGTGGTGAAATACTGTACAAGGGTACAGTGTACAGGCGACTCTCCTCAAAATTTAGTCCAAATTGAATTCTGTTTTCTGTTTAGTTCTTGTCTTGTTTAATAGATGTCATCAGTGTTCGAACCTGACACAGACTTTTTGTCTTACGGTAGGATTCTGAAGACCGAGCTGTTTAAAAAATATATATATTGTCATGTTTTCCTGAAACATTTTGACTTGCGTTGAGTAAAATGACGACTTATATTAAAATACTGCCAAAATTCTAAGTTTTTCTTGTGAAATTGTGACCTTCGCTGTTTACGACCCACTTCCCTCTGGAAGCAGCGGTGGTCAGGTGGTTGGAGAAAGTCAAATAAAGAAGGAGGAGTGCAATCTTTCGCCAGAGCGTGGTGAAATACTGTGCAAGGGTACAGTGTACAGGCGACTCCCCTCAAAATTGAGTCCAAATTTAATTCTGTTTTCTGTTTAGTTCTTGTCTTGTTTAATAGATGTCATCAGCCCTCATATAGGGGCGGCATGGCGTAGTGGGTAGAGCAACCGTGCCAGAAACCTGAGGGTTGCAGGTTCGCTCCCCGCCTCTTACCATCCAAAATCGCTGCCGTTGTGTCCTTGGGCGGGACACTTCACCCTTTTCCCCCGGTGCCACTCACACCGGTGATTTGAATGATGAATGATAGGTGGTGGTCGGAGGGGCCGTTGGCGCAAATTGCAGCCACGCTTCCGTCAGTCTACCCCAGGGCAGCTGTGGCTATGAAAGTAGCTTACCACCACCAGGTGTGAATGATTGATGGGTTCTACATGTAAAGCGACTTTGGGTACTTAGAAAAGCGCTATATAAATCCCAGTCATTATTATTATTATTATTATCAGTGTTCGAACCTGACACACACGTTTTGTCTTACGGTAGGATTCTGAAGGCCGAGCTGTTTAAAATATATATATATTGTCATGTTTTCTTGTAACATTTTGACTTGCGTTGAGTAAAATGACGACTTATTTTACAATACTGCCAAAATTCTAAGTTTTTCTTGTGAAACTGTGATCTTCGCCCTGTCTGTTATGGTTGGACGAGGGAGTTGTGACGACACAGACACTAGGGGGTGAAATGTTGCTCTATATATTTATTATATATATCAACAATATAATACAATAAATAATGAACAATATAATTAATAAACTATAGAATGGAGTGTGACTAAATTGTTGTGATTGCGCCCTGCTTTATCTTCGTTGAGGTGCTGGTTCCTCCTTTGGCTGTTAGCAAGCCGAAAGACAGAAAACATGTGCGGCGAGGCCACTCCTCACATGCCGAGGAAGATAACAAGTTGTGTGCCCTTTGCACGAAAACAGAAAAAGTACAGCTTGAGCACAATAGATAATAACTAGCCTTTAAGCATAAGAGTTGTGTGATAACTTACAGTCAATAAATGCTGTTTTAATACGTGCCAGCAGAGCCCCAGGTGGATAAAAATGTGTTTGTGATACAGTGAGAAGGAAATCGATGCGAGGAGCAGCTCGAGTGTAGCAGCAGTCCAACACCTCTTCTATCTTGTAGGAAGTGGCCTCTTCCGCCCGACGGCAGGGGTCCGTGCCGCCCTCCTGGCCGGGCGCAACGGGGGGGCTGTGTAAAGGTGAGGTTCTGGGTGTCAGGGCCCACAAAGCGGACCCCCCCCCCGCGAGCGTAATCACCATGGGGCCGGTCCCCGTTAGCACAGCGGTGGCCCTCGCGTCCACAAAGGCGCTCCTCTCCAGAGACATGCCTGCGCCTTTGTGCTGCCTTCCTCTCACAGCGTGGCCCACCCCGGGGGGGCTCCAGAGGCTCAACAGGGTGCCCATTAAGCCATTAGGAGTGGTGAGGGGTGGCGGGGCGGGGCCTGACAGCCTGATACACAAATACACGCGCACTGTACCAAGTGACAAAATATTGTAACAAAGCTGCTCGTCTGCGAGTTCAACGCTTCAATCAGCGCACTAATGAGGTCACAACATTATTAACACAAAGCCCAGGGCTTGTTTTCACTCCGATACTTTTGCAAATCCTTCTGGACTAAAGCCTCTTTTTATTTGTTAAGAGAAAAATAATGACTTCTGGAAGCCCCGTGGTACACAATGTAAGCAAGGAAGGAAGTAAATGTTATTCATGAAGTGCTTTTCACTGATAAAGTGCTGTACAACATATAAGTGAAGTCAAACAACAATTCAATGAAAACAACATCATAAAAAGGATACAAAGTGGATTAAAAATGAGGTGCATGAACTAAAAGTCTTCAAATGTTTCTTAAAAGTGTCAACACAGTCAAGATCACGGAGGGACTGGTGCAAGTTGACTTGAGTTTGTCTTTATTTGGAACATGCATGCATACAACATGATACATCACACATGCATGCATACAACATGATGCATCACACATGCATGCATACAACATGATACATCACACATGCATGCATGCATACAACATGATACATCACACACGCATGCATACATGATGCATCACACATGCATGCATACAACATGATACATCACACATGCATGCATGCATGCAACATGATACATCACACACGCATGCATACAACATGATACATCACACATGCATGCATACAACAGGATACATCACACATGCATGCATACAACATGATGCATCACACATGCATGCATACAACATGATACATCACGCATGCATGAATGCATACAACATGATACATCACACATGCATGCATGATTACAACATGATACATCACATATACAGTATATATAGGCTTAATATGGTGAAACGTTCTTGTCCTTGTCAAAAGTCTAGCAGACACATTTTGTAGCAACTGTAATATTTTAATGCTGGACATAGGGAGACCCAAACATTATATGTTACAGTAATCCAGACGAGATGTAACGAACGCATGAATAATGATCTCAGCGTCATTGGTGGACAGCGATATTATATATACTGTATATAGTGGTATTATATATACTGTATATAGTGGTATTATATATACTGTATATAGTGGTATTATGTATACTGTATATAGCAATTTTAGGGAGATGAAAGAAGGCTGTTTTAGTAACTCTCTTAATGTGTGACTCAGATGAAAGAGTTGGGAGGAAGATAATACTGTTGTACAATTGTTTTGTTGTCAAATGTGACGGTGGTATTATTAAATAGGTGTACAATTGTTTTGTTGTCAAATATTAAGGTGGTATTATTAAATAGGTGTATAATTGTTTGTTTATCACATGTTAAGGTGGTATTATTAAATAGGTGTACAATTGTTTTGTTGTCACATGTTAAGGTGGTATTATTAAATAGGTGTATAATTGTTTTGTTGTCAAATGTTAAGGTGGTATTATTAAATAGGTGCATAATTGTTTTGTTGTCAAATGTTAAGGTGGTATTATTAAATAGGTGTATAATTGTTTTGTTGTCAATTGTGAAGGTGGTATTATTAAATAGGTGTATAATTGTTTGGTTGTCACATGTTAAGGTGGTATTATTAAATAGGTGTACAATTGTTTTGTTGTCAAATGTTAAGGTGGTATTATTAAATAGGTGTATAATTGTTTGTTTATCACATGGTATTATTAAATAGGTGTACAATTGTTTTGTTGTCACATGTTAAGGTGGTATTATTAAATAGGTGTACAATTGTTTTGTTGTCAAATGTTAAGGTGGAATTATTAAATAGGTGTATAATTGTTTTGTTGTCACATGTTAAGGTGGTATTATTAAATAGGTGTACAATTGTTTTGTTGTCACATGTTAAGGTGGTATTATTAAATAGGTGTATAATTGTTTTGTTGTCAAATGTTAAGGTGGTATGTCGACTCTAACTGGCTGAAATAACAGCAAACAAACCTTCATTGTTCACGACACTTTAACCACCCTCTCACATCTCATCCACGTTGCACCCCTCCAAAGCTGAGTGAGCCCCCAAGAGCAGGGAAAATACATCAGCGTATTAATAATGTGTAAGCCGGGTCCAAAAACAACCCCCTACTGACAAAGATGGAGGAGGCCAAATTAAGCTCGCCACAGGCCTGAAGATTTTTTTAAATGGGAAGATGCGATCACAAAGCTATTATTATAAATTATTTTCACTGCTTTATTATATTTGAACTCAATTGCATTGATTCAGTCTGAGGGATGCAGCAGGCAATCCATCACGCTGTGTGTTTCCTACAAGGCTATAAATCATGCTCAGTAATTGGTCAGGGAAGAAAGAAAGAACAAAAAATAATATATATATATATATATATATATATATATATATATATATATATATATATATACATATGTATATATATATATATATATACATTTTCTTTTTCTTTTTGTTTTGTTTTTTGACTCGGAGTTGCTCAGTTGAGCATTATAACAAAAAAACAAAAAAACAAAAAAACAAAAAAAAAAAAAAAAAAAAAAAAATATATATATATATATATATATATATGTATATATATATTTTAAAAAAGTTATACATATATATATATATACTTTTTTTTTTTTTTCTTTCTTTTAGTTTTGTTTTTTGACTCGGAGTTGCTCAGTTGAGCATTATAACAAAACAAAACAAAAATATATATATACATATTTAAAAAAGTTATATATATATACATATAAAAATAAATAAATATATATATATATATATATATTTTTTTTTTGCCCAGTTGAGCATTACAGCAAAAAATAATAATATAAATTTTTTGTATTGTTTTATTTTATATATATATATATATATATATATATATATATATATATATATATATATATATATATATATATATATATATATATATATATATATATATATATATATATATGTATATGTATATATATATAAAATAAAACAATACAAAAAAAAATATATATATATATATAAAATATATATATATATATACATACATATATACATATATATATACATATACACATTTTTTTTTTTTTTCTTTTAGTTTTGTTTTTTGACTCAGAGTTGCTCAGTTGAGCATTATAACAAAAAATAAAAATATATATATATATATATTTAAAAAAAGTTATATATATATATATATATATATATATATATATATATACATATAAAAAATAAAACATATATATATATATGTATATATATATATATGTATATTTTTGCTCAGTTGAGCATTACACAAACAAATAATAATATACATATTTATATATATATATATATATATATATATATATATATATATATATATATATATATATACTGTATATATATATATATTTTTTTTTGCTCAGTTGAGCATTACAGCAAAAAAAATATAATATACATATATATATATATATATATATATATATATATATATAAAATACAACAATAAAAAAAATAAAAAAATATGTATATATATATATATATATTTATATATATATATATAATTGTTTTATAATGCTTTTTTTTGTTGTTGCTATAATGCTCAACTGAGCAACTCTGTGTCAAACTCAGTCAAGGGATTATATAACCTGCAGCACAGCAGTGCCGATACCACGGAAAAAAGACCCAAAATCCAGCATTCTGTCATGATCCGTGGTCCGGATCATGTTTTGTTGTGTTCTGTTAGTTTTGGACTCCATAGTTCCTGTGTTTTTGTGCACCCTTGTTTGTTTTAGTTACCATGGTTACTTATTAGTTCCACCTGTCTCTGATTAGTGTTCGCCCGCTCACTTGCTTCCCGAGCACTAATCAGAGGCATTATTTAAGCCTGCCTTTGCCGGTCAGTCGGCCTGGCGTCATTATTTGCTTCATGCAACCTGCTACGTGAGTAAGTTGTTTGTTTCATGCCAATGTTACGTGATCATTTCTTATTTCAAGCATGAAAAAAAAAATCATGACTTTGACACAATTGTGTCTCATAATTAAAACAGATGACAGCCAAATGGACTTTGCTGTTTTATTTTCAATGAAACAATAGAAAATAGGTACTCATATAGTAGTACAGTTGGCACAGTACAGTAAACTGACAGTTAATATTTAAACACTTAACATGTGACATTTCAAACTATTTTGAACAGAAATAGTTCATGCACATTTAGATAAATTCCTCAAAATTACCATTAAAAAATTTTTGGCCGGGGGCCGGGCTGTATATATGCGCACTAATTGACTGAAAGAGCACGCATTTGGCGCGATGATGTCATGTTATCAGTGACGTGCGGTGAGGTTGATGGCTGGTGAGGCACTGACTTCATCACAGTCAGATTTACAAACATATGAACCCTAAAGAGTATCTTATTCACCATTTGATTGGCAGCAGTTAACGTGTTATGTTTAAAAGCTCATACCAGCATTCTTCCCTGCTTGGCACTCAGCATCAAGGGTTGGAATTGGGGGTTAAATCACCAAAAATTATTCACGGGCGCGGCACCGCTGCTGCCCACTGCTCCCCTCACCTCCCAGGGGGTGATCAAGGGATGGGTCAAATGCAGAGGACAAAATTTCACCACACCTAGTGTGTGTGTGACAATCATTGCTACTTTAACTTAACTTTAACTTTACACATACAAACTGTAGCACACAAAAAAGCACATTTAATAAAAAAAAACTTTATTATGGTTGTGCTGGATTAATGCACCCCCGCCGTAGAATGCACCCCCTGACGGGAGTGTTATATCAACTAAAGCCCACACTTAAACTTTCCACGTGCAAGATTGAATCTATTTAAAAAAAGTTATTTAATAAGAAGACAAAAAGTGCAAAAACAATAATGTTCGTGTTGGAGGAGTTGTGAATGCATGAAATATGAAATCCGTGCTGCAGTCTGCAGGTGTACCTAATGTTGTGGCCCTGCGGTCGTTCGCGGCTCCTCCAACGCGAGCATTGTTGTTTTTGCACTTTTTGGCTTCTTGTTGGGTGACTTTTTTGAGTGGGTTCGGTCTTGCACGTGGGGGGTTTGGGTGTGGGCTTTGGTTGGTGGGGCACTCCCGTCGGGGGGTGCGTTCTACGGGGGGGGGGGTGCATTAACCGGCACAAGGAGGCGGGATTACTGCGAGCCTCACACAGTGCGTCTTCGCAGCAGTTTTATGATTGCTCAGCACAAGAAATACGTTACACACATACAGTTGTTGACTGTACATTATATACCTCAGCTAACTAAACTATGGAAATGTATAATATAATTCATATAGCAATACGGTCTCACTGCTCAGTAGGCCAGCAGTTAGTCGAGTCATTGCGCAATCCATGTTGAGGCACTGAGTGACGTGCCTCAACTGGCTGCTGATCACCGCACCGTCTCTTCTCAGTAATTGAAAGGCAAATGTGAAAATTCAGCGATTTTGAATACAAATAATCTAAAACTGGTGAAGTTAAATGGAAAATAACTTTATAGTATAATCACTGGATACATATAACAATTTAATTAATTTTTTTTCTTTTTACATTTTTTTTCTTTCCATGATGGCAGGTGAGGCCATGTTATCCATGGAAAAATGCATTTTTAGACAATATGATTTGCCTGAGCGGCTAGTAGACCCCGAGAGTAACAAGCGCTTGCCTTGTTGCCTTTCCATTAAGAACAATAAACTAGTTTTTAGTATACCGTATTTTCCGCACTATTAGCCGCACCTAAAAACCACAAATTTACTCTTTAAGCTGACAGTGCGGCTTATAACCCGGTGCGCTTTATATATGGATTAATATTAAGATTCATTTTCATAAAGTTTCGGTCTCGCAACTACGGTAAACAGCCGCCATCTTTTTTCCCCGTAGAAGAGGAAGTGCTTCTTCTTTTACGCAAGCAACCGCCAAGGTAAGCACCCGCCCCCATAGAACAGGAAGCGCTTCTTCTTCTACTGTAAGCAACCACCCGCCCGCGTAGAAGAAGAAGAAGCGCGCGGATATTACGTTTCATTTCCTTTGTGTGTTTACATCTGTAAAGACCACAAAATGGCGACAGATTTCCGGTTCATGAAAAGACGCAATCTCTCCATCCGCACACGGACTACTATTTCACAGCAACTGCCTAAAGACTTTCAAGAAAAGCTGGCTACTTTCCGTGCATATTGTAAAAACAAGATAGCTGAAAAAAAGATCCGGCCAGAGAACATTATCAACATGGACGAGGTTCCACTGACTTTTGATATTCCTGTGAACCGCACTGTGGATACAACGGGAGCACGTACGGTGAATATTCGCACCACAGGGAATGAGAAGTCATCCTTCACTGTGGTTCTAGCTTGCCATGCTAATGGCCAGAAACTTCCACCCATGGTGATATTCAAAAGGAAGACCTTGCCAAAAGAGACCTTTCCAGCCGGCGTCATCATAAAAGCTAACTCGAAGGGATGGATGGATGAAGAAAAGATGAGCGAGTGGTTAAGGTAAGTTTACGCGAAGAGGCCGGGTGGCTTTTTTCACGCAGCACCGTCCATGTTGATATACGACTCCATGCGCGCCCACATCACGCTGGTTTTTAATATATTATTAAAGTTTGACTGACCTATCTGACTGTTTTTTTGACATTACTTTAGCGCAGTTAGATGCGGCTTATAACACGGGGCGGCTTATAGGTGGACAAAGTTTTGAAATATGCCGTTCATTGAAGGCGCGGCTTATAACCCAGGGCGCCCTATGGTGCGGAAAATACGGTTTGCTGGTTTCAAGAAATGTAATATCATTATGTCAAGATAATGGCACTAGCATTTACTTCATTTAAGAATATTTTTCAACATATTGAGCAAAAAGATCTCTTTTTTTTTTTTGTCTACCAAGAAAAGTGCACTTGTTATTAGTGAGAATATACTTATTTTAAGCTATTTTTGAGTTCATTGAGGTTAGCTCATTTTACTTGTTTTGGAAAGTCTTGACAAGCCAAATTTTCTTCTTTTATTAGCAGATAACTTTGCTTAGTTTAAAATAAATTCCCCCTCATTTTTGTTTTGTTTTTTTTCTTGTTTTTGAACACTGACTTTTTGCAGTGTGACTGAGGCTTCCCTCACAGGAGGTCCGCATGGCGAAAGCTGTGGATGATGACTTCTCTGTTTCCAGCGTGACACTCCGTCACTCCCACAACACAACACGACACGACACAACACAACATGGTGCAGCAAAAGACTCACTATCCAGTTGGCACGGCGCACGCAAGCCTCGCCGTCTAATTGGAAAGCGTGCCGCATCACACTGGACTTTAATTGCGGTCGCCATAGAAACTGCACAAAGGAAAATGATTTAACGGTGGACTGGTGACAGATTTGTGGAATAATAATGAGCGGCCTGTTCTGGTGTGCGGTCATGTGACTCCCGCGAATACCTACTGCCTTTGCAATCTGGCATCGGTGCTTTATGCAATAAACCCAAAATTGAAACCATTTTTGGTGTGCAAACTGCAAGTCTCCCATCTCTTCCTGCCGAGCTAAGTTTAGATTTGTCTTCGGCAGGGTGAGAAGTTGTTCAAGTTCACACTCGTGGGTTCCGTGCTCCTCTGGTTATGTTTTCTGCTGCCTCCTCTGCTCGCCGACTTCACTGCGGAAGAACATGAAGCATATGTGCGTGCAGAGAACAACAATTGTGCTGTTGAAGGTCATTTCTGGGTTTTACGGACCGGATTATAAGGCGCACTGCCCATGAATTGTCTAATTTCCATCTTTTTTTCATACAAAAGGTGCACCGGATTATAAGGCGCTTTAAAGGGGTCATATTTTTTTTTTTTTTTCTGAATGGAAAAGACATCCTTGTGGTCTACATCAGTGTTTATTAGTGATGGGTCCGGCCACACCGATGCATCGGCGCATGCGTCGAGGTCATAGAGCAAAACCCTGTGTCGGTGCGCGTACCGCTTTTAGAAAGTCACGTGACCGATCATGAGCTGTTTTGGTCACGTGACCGATACGCGAACTGTGTCGCACTGACGCCTCCTCTGTGCCCTGTGAGCGGGTCTTTTCTACAGCCGGAGAAATAATAACTAAGAAGAGAAAGCGTCTAAAATTGAATAAGTTGGAAAAACTGTTTTTTTTTTAAATAAAAATGTGTAAAAAAAAATAAATAATAATTTCCAGGTCCACAAGCATCCTCATTCACAACACGTTCTCTTAGATTTCCATGTTATGATACATGTACATATTATTTATTGACTGTATCTAAAAAAGACAAAAATTATATTTTTATTTAAATGAAATTATGAAATAATCCTAAATGAAATACAATGACTTGGTTTATATTATTGTATATACTAGTGAACCTGTGAATTTTTTTTAAATTCAAGTACCGTATTTTCCGCACTATAAGGCGCACCTAAAAACCACAAATTTTCTCAAAAGCTGACAGTGCGCCTTATAACCTGGTGCGCTTTATATATGGATAAATATTAAGATTAATTTTCATAAAGTTTCGGTCTCGCAACTTCGGTAAACAGCCGCCATCTTTTTTCCCGGTAGAACAGGAAGCGCTTCTTCTTCTACGCAAGCAACCGCCAAGGTAAGCACCCGCCCCCATAGAACAGGAAGCGCTTCTTCTTCTACTGTAAGCAACCACCCGCCCGCGTAGAAGAAGAAAAAGCGCGCGGATATCACCGTACGTTTCATTTTCTTTGTGTGTTTACATCTGTAAAGACCACAAAATGGCTCCTACTAAGCGACCGGGATCCGGTTCATGAAAAGACGCAATCTCTCCATCCGCACACGGATTACTATTTCACAGCAACTGATATTCCTGTGAACCGCACTGTGGATACAACGGGAGCACGTACGGTGAATATTCGCACCACAGGGAATGAGAAGTCATCCTTCACTGTGGTTCTAGCTTGCCATGCTAATGGCCAGAAACTTCCACCCATGGTGATATTCAAAAGGAAGACCTTGCCAAAAGAGACCTTTCCAGCCGGCGTCATCATAAAAGCTAACTCGAAGGGATGGATGAAGAAAAGATGAGCGAGTGGTTAAGGTAAGTTTAAGTTTACGCGAAGAGGCCGGGTGGCTTTTTTCACGCAGCTCTGTCCATGTTGATATACGTATGTTTGTGATTGCACATTTGCGTACATTTTGGGAGTGAACAGAGTTGTTAGAACGCTGGTTTTTAATATATTATTAAAGTTTGACTGACCTATCTGACTGTTTTTTTGACATTCCTTTAGCGCAGTTAGATGCGGCTTTCAACACGGGGCGGCTTATAGGTGGACAAAGTTTTGAAATATGCCGTTCATTGAAGGCGCGGCTTATAACCCAGGGCGCCTTATGGTGCGGAAAATACGGTACCCCCTAATCAGAGCAAAGCATTTTTGGTTGAAAAAAAAAAGATAAAGAAGTAAAATACAGCACTATGTCATCAGTTTCTGATTTATTAAATTGTATAACAGTGCAAAATATTGCTCATTTGTAGTGGTCTTTCTTGAACTATTTGGAAAAAAAGATATACAAATAACTAAAAACTTGTTGAAAAATAAACAAGTGATTCAATTATAAATAAAGATTTCTACACATAGAAGTAATCATCAACTTAAAGTGCCCTCTATGGGGATTGTAATAGAGATCCATCTGGATTCATGAACTTGATTCTAAACATTTCTTCACAAAAAAAGAAATCTTTAACATCAATATTTATGGAACATGTCCACAAAAAATCTAACTGTCAACACTGAATATTGCATTGTTGCATTTATTTTCACACTTCTTTTTGACAGACATTTTAGTGACAAACCTGAGCTTGTGCTTCACGGAGTTTATGAACTTACATTCATATTTTGTTGAAGTATTATTCAATAAATATATTTATAAAGGATTTTTGAATTGTTGCTTTTTTTAGAATATTTAAAAAAAATCTCATGTACCCCTTGGCATACCTTCAAGTACCCCCAGGGGTACGCGTACCCCCATTTGAGAACCACTGTACTAGGTCATAAAATCAGTGTCAGTTGAGTCGGTCCATAGGTTGCCTGTAGGGATTTTTAATGTCCAGCAGATGTCAGTATTTAGTGACACAGTATCGACACAGTATCAATACAGTTTCGCAATGTGTCGAAACGCTTCATGACGCCTCATCAACCCATCACTAGTGTTTATCAACCATGAGATACAGTCTGGTGTGTCGTGGTAGATGATCTAAATTCACCTATTTGGGTTAAAAATATTGTTTGCAAAGCAGTAATTATAGTGTGCAAATGATGTGTTGTTGTTGAGTGTCGGTGCTGTCTAGAGTTCGGCAGAGTAACCGTGTAATACTCTTCCATATCAGTAGGTGGCAGCAGGTAGCTAATTACTTTGTAGGTGCCGGGAACAGCGGGAGGTAAAAAGGTATCTGTGGAAAGGGAGTGTGATCAGCGCGCTTGCAGGAGTAAAGGTCACCGCGTCTGTCCATGGTGCTGAAAACAGAGCGCCGTCAGACGGGGGCGTGGCATGTGCTGACGGCGAGACACAGCTAACAGGTGATTAGATTGCACAGGTGGTACGTGTTAATCTAATCATCTGTCGTCTTTAACAGTGAGCGGCCCGGGTGCAGGAAACGGACGTGGCTGAAAAGTCACGTTCTATTAGGAGAGAGATACTTTTGTTGACAACTGTGTCATTGAAACCGTGTTAAACCGACACGCTGGGCTACGGTGCAGTGTATGACAGTGGGACTGCGAGGATGCAACTTCCACAGTATCTAATGCTTAAACCAAAAATAAGCAAAAGGTGAGTGCCCCTAAGAAAAGGCATTGAAGCTTAGGGAAGGCTATGCAGAACGATACTAAAACTGAACTGGCTACAAAGTAAACGAAAACAGAATGCTGGACGACAGCAAAGACTTACTGTGGAGCAAAGGCGGCGTCCACAAAGTACATCCGAACATAACATGACAATCAACAATGTCCCCACAAAGAAGGATTAAAAACAACTGAAATATTTTTGATTGCTAAAACAAAGTAGATGAAAGGAAATATCGCTCAAAGGAAGACATGAAACTGCTACAGGAAAATATCAAAAAAAGAGAAAAAGCCACCAAAATAGGAGCGCAAGACAAGAAGTAAAACACTACACACAGGAAAACAGCAAAAAAGTCCAAATAAGTCAGGGTGTGATGTGACAGTACACCTACTTTGAGACAAGAGCTATAGTGATGCATGCTTGGTTATGCTTTAAAGTCATATCCAACAATTACAACAACAACTTTTTACTGTCAACTGGGTTTAATTTTTTAATGATTTCTGCTGGTGGTGTGCCTCCGCATTCTTTCAACGCAAAAAAATGTGCCTCGGCTCAAAAAAGGTTGAAAGACACTGGCTTGGTGTCTGTGTTGTGTAGAACTCAGCAAGGTAACCACGTAATACTCCATGTCAGTAGGTGGCAGCTGGTAGTTCATTGCTTTGTAAAAGTCGGAATGTGTCGGGTGAGACGAGGACGGTTTGTTGTGATCCCAATATGCAGACCACAGCGGGAGGCAGTGTGCAGGTAAAAAACCAAAAATGAACAAAAGGGAAAGGAAAAGGCGATGGCTATGCAAAACGAAAGCAAAACTGAACTGGCTACAAAGTAAAGAGAAACAGAATGCTGGACGACAGCAAAAACTTACGGCGTCCACAAAGTACATCCGTACATGACATGACAATCAACAATGTCCACAAGACAAGAACGCCATCGTCTGCTGGGGTGGGGTGAGCATGGCCAG
>NC_084583.2:16752500-16812500 GCF_033978685.3 Nerophis lumbriciformis | reverse complement strand
TGTAGGTTTATATATAGACTACAGAATGGCCCCATGCCTATGGACACTACATCAACACACCCAAGTCAATGGGCATATACAGACACATACCCCACCCCCACCCCCACCCCACGCCTTCACCACTGTTTGATTCCCCTTTGAGGTGATGGACGGCTGGCAGCGCTTTATAGCAGCAGTCAACCACCAGGGCCCCAACTCCCCCCCCGCCCAAAATCCATCTCCTCCATAACTCTCTCCACCCTGACCGACTGCCTCACTGAATACAAATCATGGATGCACTCCAACTTCCTCAAACTCAACTATGACAAATATGACATGCTCCTCATCGGCCCCAAATCTGTCGACAACTCCACTGTGTCCCCATCCACTCACATCCGCAACCTCGGAATGATCTTATTATCAGTGTTGGGACTAACGCGTTACAAAGTAACGCGTTACTGTAACACCGTTAGTTTCGGCGGTAACTAGTAATCTAACGCGTTATTTTTTTATATTCAGTAACTCAGTTACCGTTACTACATGATGCGTTACTGCGTTATTTTACGTTACTTTTTATGTAGTATAAAGTGTGTTTTATCGGAGGGCTGCTGTGTCATCGTTCTGATTCTTCTTGTGTCACAAGCCGGAGAAGAGAGAGAGACACGCGCTCTGTGTGTGAGTGTGGGTGTGAGTGTGGGGAGGGAGGGGGGGGGGGGGGGGCGTGTCTGATCATGGCGGAGCCAGAAGTCGAGTTTGCTAACATGGAGATATTTTCACTACTTTTCTTTTGTCGAGCACAAAGAAAAGAACATTTTAGTTAAATGTAAATTGTGCTTTGGATCAAAGATGCCATCTACTGCCCAAAACAGCAATTCAAATCTGCTGAAACAAGCTACATAGCAACATGCTTCGACGAAGCTAGTAAAGAGAGACAGAGACTCTGATGCCACTTTACCTGCACCACCACCACTTCAGGATTAACTCTGCCTCTGCTCATTCACCGCTGAAGGTACACACACTCTGTCAATCAATGTTCCCTCTAATTTTTCATGTGTGTGAGCAAACGCAAAAACTCCCTGAGCATTGCGTGGAGCCCATGTGAGCAACATCACACGTGCACACTGTGGCTACACCAGCAGCACACCTGTCCCAAACATGACTAAATAACAAGTTCAATCTCCATCCATCCATCCATTTTCTACCGCTTGTCCCTTTCGGGGTCGCTGGAGCCTATCTCAGCTGCATTCGGGCGGAAGGCTGGGTACACCCTGGACAAGTCCCTACCCATCGCAGGGCCAACACAGATAGACAGACAACATTATTATAATCAAATGACAGCAGTCATTTCCATTTCTAATATAAGTGTTTAGGCCCACTTATAATGACAATAACAAAAAATATTGTTTTTCATGAACTGTGTACTTGTATTGTTTGTCTGGGTGGAGGTCCTGCTTTGGAAATAATTTGTACCCCTTTCAGACATTGCATTTAGTTCCCATTAAAACATTCACATGTTGCACAATGAGATGTAAGCAGGGGATCATGTGTACATTCCTGCAACTTCCTGTTTGTAAAAAATATATTTTTATTAGTATGTATTTAATATATTAACAGCATTTAATGATTAATATTTATAAATTAAGATTCCTAATAAATGACACTAGAATAGGCACACATTTGATTGGTAAATCATAGAGTAACGACCTGGAATGACACTTTATGTGTGGTGTTGGAGTTGTCCGACTTTTTGTGTGGCTGTAAACACATCACTGATTAAGTGCCATATGTGCATGTGTTGGCGCAAGTGAGAAAGAGCGAGCGGCTGCTGCTGATATAACAGTGATGTGTTTATGGCCGACAATAAAGAGTTTTGCTCAGTAAAGTGATGGATGGAATTCATGTCCTCAAAGCGTCTCGACAGACGTATTATTATATTTGAACAATAATGACAAAAATGGTTTTCTCTGTCGTGTCCGTGTCGTGTCGAAAATTGTTATGCGCTTATTTTTTATTTGATTTTGTGCGTGGCATAGATTTGTTGTGCGCAGAGGACGCTTGAGCAGTGCGCAATTGCACAGGCGCGCTCCTTAGAGGGAACGTTGCTGTCAATTCTCTTATATACTCTTTCATTTTAGACTTCTAGAGTGTTTGATTATCACATCACTCTAAATGTATAGACTATAAAGTTCACAAACATAAAGAGGGATGCTAGTGGGCCAGGCCAATCTTTCCTTATCTCTAAACTAAAACTGGGGAAATGTGTAGAGTGTTCTGGGCTTCAGACATGATTTTGTGTCAGAATTTCTTGAGGAAAAAATGCCTGGTTAGGCTTTGTGTATGTAGTGTGTGCCTTTCTTGGTTCATCTATGCTGTTATTATGCTGTTTGTTACTTATGTATGTTATGTTGCAGCTGTTTAAAATAGTTTTGCCAATTTGTTCTGGCCAGAAACAAATTGGCCTTTGTAACATATCTTTGTCTTTGTGTGTTGTATGTAGACCACATTGCTTAGCAGAGTTCAGTGATGCAAATGCATGTCAAGTTGATCAACACATTGTATTATTCTCCAGTGCAATAACAGTACTGAAATAAAGGCTAAAAGGGCATTAATTGGAGCTTTAAAAAAAAAAGAAGAAAAAAAGAAGTAACTAAATAGTTACTTTTCACAGTAACGCATTACTTTTTGGTGTAAGTAACTGAGTTAGTAACTGAGTTACTTTTGAAATGAAGTAACTAGTAACTATAACTAGTTACTGTTTTTCAGTAACTAACCCAACACTGCTTATTATACAGATCCTAGGTGTAGACCTTCTGGGGACGGCTAGGATAGGACTTTATTGTCATTGCACAAGTACAACAAAACTTTGTTTTCAGTACTGACCCGTTCGAGATGAGACAAACAAACAGTGTACAGGGTTACAGAACAGGAATGCTGAGGGGTCGCCACAAGGTGCCCCGTAAAAGGTGGGAAAAAGGTAAAACGCTGGGGAAAAGGGTGAGTAAAAAAATACTGGGCTCCTAAGGGGGCCTAGTCTGGAGTGGGAAAAAAACCTCCATGCCATGCAAACATAAACATGTTAAATTTAATCACGACAACTCGCAACAGGGGGGGTCGGGAGGGGAGTTGGGACCCTGGAGGTCGACTGCTGCTATAAAGCGCTGCCAGCCGTCCATCACCCCAAAGGGGAATCAAGCCGTGGTGAAGGCGTGGGGTGGATGTGGGGGAGTGTGTGTGTATATGCCCATTGTCTTGGGTGTGTTGATGTAGTGTCCATAGGCCTGGGGCCGTTCTGCATGCAAGCAAAAGTTTGACTCTAGGTGTCGTTGAGGAGGGAGGGAGGTCAAAAGTGTCCATCATTGAGGAGTCCTCGGGGGGATGTTTTCAGAACAGCCTGCTCCTGTTGTTGCATCAAGGCCATTCGAGGGAGTCAAATCGTAGATTAGGATTTAGTTTTTCCGCGAGCAGACATTACAATGGCTTGTCTGTTCTATTCGTCCATGCCGGGCCTCATATCCAATTTTTCCCTTTTAACCCGCTTTTCATGATGTGATCCCTCTTGCGATTCAGTTCAGAAATCGCCCTAGACTGTGATCCCACAGCCCGGCCCAATCCTTTCATTGCGACCAACAGCCTTTGGGCTCCTTGAGTGGCTGTCATCGTCTTACGAATTTGACGATACACCAGAGCAATGCCTAGCCCAATCAGCAGGTTCCCAGCAATCACGGTTCCAAATAGGTAGATGTCTTCCACGTCCTCGATGGAAAGGACTGAGAGGCACATGGTTCTCCATTTATCCCAGGAATCTCTCACGTACCCCGCAGCAATGGTTCCATCAGGGCAACCAGGCCCCCCAGAACCTCTTTTCCTCGTTGAAAAGATTTTGTCAATTGAGTCGAGAGTCCAGCTGATCATTTCCATGTCTGATGATTAGATTTGGAGGACAGCGCAAAGAAAGAGGCTTCAAAAAAAGTGTAGACAGGACAAAACAAAGAGAGCAAGCAAGGAGAATAAGGGAGGCGGAAAAAATGTGACCGCCCTCACTAGAGGCAGGAAGAAAGACGGCGTGGCAGATGTGGGGACCCCCACATCTGCGGTCCCCACCAAGGTTTCTCATTGTCATCCTATTGGGTTGAGTTTTTCCTTGCCCTGATGTGGGATCTGAGCCCAGGATGTCCTTGTGGCTTGTGCAGCCCTTTGAGACACTCGTGATTTAGGGCTATATAAGTAAACATTGATTGATTGATTGATTGATTGATGTAGATAATGGGTTTCTCTATGTAACGTGCAACTAGTCTCATGAGAAAAGTGCTATATAAATCTAGTTCACTTCACTTCCACACACACAGTTAACATGTACAGTACAAACTGTGTCAGGCAAAAGTGAGAACTTTGTAAAGGCAGAAAGAAAGTCCTTAATGGCTTCTCCAGTGGCGATTATGAAACATGGTGTACTTGTGTTCCAGAGAGGGGCTCAGGCTGTCGGATGAAAAAAACCGAAGGCAAAAAAAATGTTTTCCCCGAAGTTGTCGTTCACCCTCAAGCTCTCTGCTGCACTGCACAGCGCAGCAGGGGAGGAGGATGCATGCAGAGGCTGCATGAATAATGGATAGTGCCGCCACCTGCCCGCCTTACCATGCAAGCTGACAGAGGTGAGTCCTCTCCTCTCCTCCTTGCGTAACGTCCGACCCGGGAGGGCGGAGCTGGGATTCCCTCCCTGCTCTTGGAGAGGATGAGCAGGTGATCAAAAGGCATGTAACGAGGAGACAAGAGTGTTGTTGTCAGGTAGGATGAGGTGAATTAACAGGATGGGAGAGAGAGAGGGGGGGTGGACACTTGGCTGCAGCAGCGTTTACTGCAATGAAGCAATTCCAGTTGGAATCAACAAAAACACACCATGGGAGGGTATTGAGGAGGCATTCTGTTGCGTAATAATGCCTTGTTTATGCCTTCACTGGAATAGCACTTAGCTAAACGAAAGTAAATGATGAAGAACTTTGCATGGAACATGTCAGGTTTAAGCACCGAACTATCTATTAAACAGAACAAGAAGCAAGGAATCCGGCAGAGACAGAGTTCAATTTTGCTCATGAGGAGAACGCATGGAGCTGCACACTCGGTTACAGTCTCACCCTACGCTCTGAGGGACAGCCACGGAGTTCCCTAGTTACATCGCTGAGGCTGCTTCTAAAGGGAGGGGGTCACACATTATGCGAGCAGCTCAGTACGCACAATACGTGATTATTCAGAACGGAAATGTGCTGGGGGGGGGGGGGCCTTGTGATTTCCCCCTGCCTGTTATGGTTGGAGGAGGGAGTTGTGACGACACAGACACCAGGGGGACAATATTGCTCTATATATTTATTATTTATATATCAACAATATAAAACAAACATATCATGAATAATGAACAATATAATTAATAAACTATAGAATGGAGTGTGACTAAATTTCTTACTTGCCAACCTTGAGACCTCCAAATTCGGGAGATTTGGGGGGGGGGGGGAGTATATTTATAGCTAGAATTCACTGAAATTCAAGTATTTCTTATGTATATATATAAATAAAATAAATACTTGACTTTCAGTGAATATATATATATATATATATATATATATATATATATATATATATATATATATATATAACCAGGAGAGGTGACAAAGTTATGTCTCTTTACTTCATACTGTCAGGCTTGCCCCTGACAGTTTGGTTGTGTTTTAGTTTTTCCTGTGTGTGTGTGTAGTATTTCCTGTCAGCGCTCTTGTTTTGGTTCTGTTCCCTGTTTGTCTCCCTGAGTGCTGTGTCCCCTCAGCTGTGGCTGATTGGCACCTGGCCACACCTGGTGTCAATCAGCCAGCTGCTATTTAAACCTGCCTTCCCCTCCAGTCACTGTTGGATTATTGTCATTGCCAATGTCGTTACTACCTGTCTTAATACTTGTCGTTGTAGCTCTGTCTACTTTTGTTTCACTCTGCTCATGTCCTAGTTCCTTCGTGTCACAGTAAGTGTTTTTGTTTCTTGTCCACAGTTAGCCTCTGTGCTATTTTAGTTCATAGCCAAGTTTGTTCTCCGCCTTGTGCGCGCCTTTTGTTACCCTTTTCTTTGTTGTTTTGCCATAGTGTTTAATTAAATCATGTTTTCTCGCACAATGCCTTCCGCCTTCTCTGCATCTTGGGGTTCGGCACCTACAAACTCTGACACATACTTCAGAACCGACTCCCACACTTACCGTCAGGGTGCGCAATACAACGTAAACCGTTGGCCAACCAAAAAGTAGCCACAGAACACTAGTGTTCTGTGGCTACTTTTTGGTTGGCCAAGTGGACGTGACGACAGGCTGTCCTCACTCAGGTCCGCACGGACCTGGAGGGGTTGTGCCTTAAGTCCGGCTGGAAATCGGGAGAAATTCGGGAGAATGGTTGTCCCGGGAGATTTTCGGGAGAGGCACTGAAATTCGGGAGTCTCCCGGAAAATTCAGGAGGGTTGGCAAGTATGCTAAATTCAAGAGTGTGTACGGTGTGAGACTATGTGACGCAGTTATCTGTTGAGTGTTACCGGGAGGTGTTGTTCCAAACTGGAAGTCCAAGAGGACGAGGCAAAAAGGATGTCCAAAAGCAGGCGAAAGATCCAGGGGCGAGAGAGAGAGAGGCATCAGAGTCCGTGTCCATGCGAGGGGGGTCGAGATCCGGGAAGGCAAACGAGATCCAAGGGGGAGGAAGTCCAAGGGAGCGAGACGCACAGCTCGAAACCAAGGCAACGGAAGGAAAACACTGCGGGCACAAGGGAGAAGACCAGGGACAAATCAAGCACGGGGAAGAAACAAGGAGAGAGGAAAAGAGAGCATAAAGCTTGTGTCGGCTTACGGAGCATCATTGAGAACTAAGTTACCGCCCGGATCCTAGACATGGAGAAGGGATGAGAGCACAAAATAGTGCAGGTATACAAAACAATACGATTTATTTGGGTCGTGTTAAACACGAACGGCGCAATCAACAAGCGTGCGTGCACGTCAACATGTCCGAAAAGGAGTAGGAAGAAGCCAAGCTTATTTGATACAACCTCTGTCCAAAATACAGTGTCTAATGTATCAGTACTGTCCTTCTTCTTTCTACTTTGTATACACTCTGGGTTGTACCGATGCCAGTGTCTTGGTACCGGTGCCAAAATGTATATCGATACTTTTCTAAATAAAGGGGGAGCACAAAAAAATTTAATTATTGGCTTTATTTGAACAAAACATGTTAGTGTACATGAAACATATGTTTATTATTGTCATTTAGTCCTTAAATAAAATGTTGAACATACTAGACAACTTGTCTTTTAGTAGTAAGTAAACAAACAAAGACTCCTAATTAGTCTATGCAGTAACATATTGTGTCATTTATACACCTATTATTTTGTACACATTATGAGGGACAAACTGTAAAAAATTATTATTAATCTACTTGTTCATTTACTGTTAATATCTGCTTATTTTCTGTTTTAACATGTTCTATCTACACTTCTGTTAAAATGTAATAATCACTTACTCTTCTCTTCTTTGATACTTCACATTAGTTTTGGATGATACCACACATTTAGGTATGGATCCGATACCAAGTAGTTACAGGATCATACAATAAAATATAATACCTAATAAACCAATAATAATATGGTTAAGAAATATTAATGTAAAGGGTAGGTGTCACGCTGTTTTCTGTTTTAACATGTTCTATCTACACTTCTGTTAAAATGTAATAATCACTTATTCTTCTCTTCTTTGATACTTCACATCAGTTTTGGATGATACCACACATTTAGGTATGGATCCGATACCAAGTAGTTACAGGATCATACAATAAAATATCATACCTAATAAACCAATAATAATATGATTAAGAAATACTGATGTAAAGGGTAGGTGTCACATTGTTTTCTGTTTTAACATGTTCTATCTACACTTCTGTTAAAATGCAATAATCACTTATTCTTCTCTTCTTTGATACTTCACATTAGTTTTGGATGATACCACACATTTAGGTATCGATCCGATACCAAGTAGTTACAGGATCATACAATAAAATATAATACCTAATAAACCAATAATAATATGGTTAAGAAATACTGATGTAAAGGGTAGGTGTCACGTTGTTTTCTGTTTTAACATGTACTATCTACACTTCTGTTAAAATGTAATAATCACTTATCTTCTCTTCTTTGATACTTCACATCAGTTTTGGATGATACCACACATTTAGGTATGGATCCGATACCAAGTAGTTACAGGATCATACATTGGTCATATTCAAAGTCCTCATGTGTCCAGGGACGTATTTACTGACTTTATAAACATAATGTGATTTTTTTTGGTAAACAAAAAATAATAGTATCGACTAGACATGCTCTTGTACTTGGTATCATTACAGTGGATGTCAGGTGTAGATCCACCCATGGCGTTTGTTTACATTGTGACGGCGGTGAGCTATTGTATCCTCCTACGGTGTGTAGTGAAGCATGTTTAGCTATTCCTCGTCCTCCAGTGATAATGCTACTTTTAAGAAACTCACTTTATTTATCGCCATGGAGGCGAGGATTAGTGATTTAGAAGTAGCTAAAACACTGTGGATGGATGTTAGCTGCATGTGTTAAAGCAGCTCTTCCTGAGGGTGTTTCAGTGTTATAACTTCACCTTTATCTTGACTTTTTACACCAAAATACGTCCATTCTCCCTTTTCTGTCTACACACTGTGTCTGCTTGTAAGTACTCTGTGTGTGTGCGCGCTGCCGAACATGCTCCTCTGCTCGTAAAACCAGCAATGCCCGTTAAAAAATAAATAAAAAAAGAGAACCGGTACTTTTTAGAGGCGGTATTGTATCGATTATGATTAATTGGTATCGCGGTACTTCAGTAGCGGTATACCCAGGGCCGGCCCGTGGCATAGGCCGTATAGGCAAATGCTAAGGGTGCCGTCCATCAGGGGGCGCCACGCCAGTGCCACAAATTTTGGAGAGAAAAAAAGAAAAAGAAAAAAGTTGGTACTATTATTTCTAAATACAAAAAATAATCCCACGTTAATTAAAATGCAAAGTAAAGCCTATTTAATAGAAATATTATTTGTTACAACATTACGCCCCCTCCCCCCCCCTGTCCCCCCGCACGGTGCGCCCCTTCCCTTCCCGTATCATGACTCTTTTTGGACGTCACCACATCAAAAAATCAACACAAGATGTCAAAACGGCCAAAACTGTCAGGTGCCCAGGGAAGAAAAAAGAGAAAAGAAGAGGAGGAGAAACGAGAAAAGACAGAGGTAGCAGGTAGGTGAGCCGAACATGAAATTATTTGTCTGTTACAGAATGTGATAGTAACCCGGCTTTTTAGCATTAAGCTAATGTCACATGATTCGGCAATTGCTAATCAATAAATAGCTAGTTCTGTTTTAACGTCGGGTTAATATTGTGGAGGGGGCTAAATTGTTATGGAAAATAATAATGTAACGTTAGGTAATTACAGTACTCCCACCTTACATTTTTCAGGGACATTTGTATTAGATCTTTTAAGCAGCTGTTTTTTGTTTACATTGTTATTGACTTCTGGTTAGCTATGTTTGCCCTGCAGGTAATAGTCACTTTTCCACCCCTTTATATATTAGGTATAGTTGTAAGTAAAAAAAAAAAAAAGGTCAAAGACAAAGCTATTCAGTTTCTTGTGAGTATATACACTTCACTGCCGATGTGGGGGGGTGCCACCTAAAATCTTGCCTAGGGCGCCAGATTGGTTAGGGCCGGGCCTGGGTATACCGTCCAACCCTACAAGCATGTAGGAAACCGATAATATAACATTAGGTGTAGCAACACAAGCCGAGATTGTTCAGCTGCTTCTCACTTCTCTTGGTGCATAATGGAGTCAGGTGTGCAGCAGCACCCGAGACGGTGGTTGCCAGTATCGCAGTATCAAAGTAAGTGTGGGGTTTGATCCTGCTACTTCTGATTGTTACAAACCCAATGAGCCTCGTTAAGCGGAAATTAAGCCCTCATTTGCATCTGATGTTCCTCCAGTGCGACGTCCTCATAAACACTGAACAGTGACTCATTCCACTAATAAAAACTGCACTCCTTTTCTTGAGATATTCACCTAAATTGAACACTGGAATTACACGCGTGACAGCAATGGTGTAAAAAAGAAGAGTCTCACCTCTGACATTTAATAATCCTTCAGGGAGACATGCATCATTGATGACAGTCTCTCTCTCCCCGTGAGCCTCAATAAGGATGGTGTCCATGTTATAGTTATTCATTATTTATCCACTCATGCAGACTGCTGATCTCCGCACTAAAATCACACCACTTTTGGACTCTTTGGGAGGGTTTTGACCACACATTTGGACCACAGGAACAAGTCTACTTGCTGACGTCTTTGGCTTAAACCATCGTTTTAATGGGTAGAAATACAAACCCCGTTTCCATATGAGTTGGGAAATTGTGTTAGATGTAAATATAAACAGAATACAATGATGAACCCATATTCAATTGAATATGCTGCAAAGACAACATATTTGATGTTCAAACTTTTTTTTTGCAAATAATAATTAACTTAGAATCTCATGGTTGCAACACGTGACAAAGTAATTGGGAAAGGGCATGTTCACCACTGTGTTACATGGCCTTTCCTTTCAACAAACGTTTGGGAACTGAGGAGACACATTTTTGAAGCTTCTCAGGTGGAATTCTTTCCCATTCTTGCTTGATGGACAGCTTAAGTTGTTCAACAGTCCGGGGGTCTCCGTTGTGCTATTTTAGGCTTCATAATGCGCCACACATTTTCAATGGGAGACAGGTCTGGACTACAGGCAGGCCAGTCTAGTACCCGCACTCTTTTACTATGAAGCCACGTTGATGTAACACGTGGCTTGGCATTGTCTTGCTGAAATAAGCAGGGGCATCCATAATAACGTTGCTTGGTTGCTCCAAAAGCTGTATGTACCTTTCAGCATTAATGGCGCCTTCACAGATGTGTAAGTTACCCATGTCTTGGGCAGTAATACACCCCCATACCATCACACATGCTGCCTTTTACACTTTGCGCCTATAACAATCCGGATGGTTCTTTTCCTCTTTGGTCCAGAGGACACGACGTCCGCAGTTTCCAAAAACAATTTCAAATGTGGACTCGTCAGACCACAGAACAATTTTCCACTTTGTATCAGTCCATCTTAGATGAGCTCAGGCCCAGCGAAGCCGACGGCGTTTCTGGGTGTTGTTGATAAACGGTTTTCGCCTTGCATAGGAGAGTTTTAACTTGCACTTACAGATGTAGCGACCAACTGTAGTTACTGACAGTGGGTTTCTGAAGTGTTCCTGTGGTGATATCCTTTACACACTGATGTCGCTTGTTGATGCAGTACAGCCTGAGGGATGGAAGGTCACGGGCTTAGCTGCTTACGTGCAGTGATTTCTCCAGATTCTCTGAACCCTTTGATGATATTACAGACCGTAGATGGTGAAATCCCTAAATTCCTTGCAATAGCTGGTTGAGAAAGGTTTTTCTTAAACTGTTCAACAATTTGCTCACTCATTTGTTGACAAAGTGGTGACCCTCGCCCCATCCTTGTTTGTGAATGACTGAGCATTTCATGGAATCTACTTTTACACCCAATCATGGCACCCACCTGTTCCCAATTAGCCTGCACACCTGTGGGATGTTCCAAATAAGTGTTTGATGAGCATTCCTCAACTTTGTCAGTATTTATTGACACCTTTGCCAACTTCTTTGGCACGTGTTGCTGGCATCAAATTCTAAAGTTAATGATTATTTGCCAAAATAAAAATGTTTATCAGTTTGAACATCAAATATGTTGTTTTTGTAGCATATTCAACTGAATATGGGTTGAAAATGATTTGCAATTCATTGTATTCCGTTTATATTTATGTCTAACACAATTTCCCAACTCATATGGAAACATGAATCATTTTCTTCAACATACTATCAATCAATCAATCTGTCAGGTTCAAACACTGAAGACATCTATTAAACAGACAAAGAAGCAAGGAATTGAACAGAGACAGAATTCAATTTAGCTCATTGAGGAGAAACGTCTGGGCTGTACAGTTGTACAGTCTCCCACCACGCTCTGACGAAAGATTGTACACCTCCTCTTTTATTTGGACTTTCCCTGATTAGATGGCACCAGCTGTTTCTAGAGGAAGGGGGTCATAAACAGCCGCTTCCTTTGGTCACAAAACAGTTCCCCATGTGCTTGTTGTTAATGCTTGCACCTGTGTCTTGCCTTAGTACTGGTTTCCTCCAATCTGCTCGCTCTTTCCTCTCGTGTCTTGTCCAGGTGTTTTATTTAACCAATTAGTCAGTGTTTTTAGGTCTCTGTCCAATCGTTGTATGTCTTTTGTGAGTGCTTCATGTTGGTAAACCTGTGCTGTGTTATGGTTGCTGAGGGTGTCAAGACTTGGACTATGGCGTGGTTTGTTCTCCCGTGGTGCAAATGAACATTTGGACCAGACATGGCATGAAGGTGAAGACATATTTAATTTTACTATAACAAAAAGAACAAACTAAAGGTGCGCACAAGGCGGAAGTACAAACTTGACAAATGAAACCAATACTTGCACGTGGGCAAAAAACTAAGGACATGAACAAAAGTCGCTAACTGTGGCATGAATCGAACAAACTTACTTGGACAGGGCATGAAGTACGCAGAGGTAAACAGACTGTGACAGGGGTATGAATCCGGATGTCGCCAGAAAGACAAACTGAAAACAATGAACTTAAATACTACAGACATGATTAGTGAAAACAGGTGTGTGACTCAAAACGTGAAACAGGTGCGTGACGTGACAGGTGAAAACTAATGGGTTGCTATGGTGACAAACAAGAGTACACAATGAGTCCAAACGTGGAACAGGTGAAACTAATGGGTAACTATGGAAACAAGACAAGGGAGTGAAAAGCCAGAAACTAAAGAGTCCAATAACTAAACTAAACAAAACATGATTACACAGACATGACAGAGGGGAGATGACGGCAACAGACACCAAGGGGTTGTAATGCTCAAATAATGTATAATATATACAGGTAAAAGCCAGTAAATTAGAATATTTTGAAAAACTTGATTTATTTCAGTAATTGCATTCAAAAGGTGTAACTTGTACATTATATTTATTCATTGCACACAGACTGATGCATTCAAATGTTTATTTCATTTAATTTTGATGATTTGAAGTGGCAACAAATGAAAATCCAAAATTCCGTGTGTCACAAAATTAGAATATTACTTAAGGCTAATACAAAAAAGGGATTTTTAGAAATGTTGGCCAACTGAAAAGTACGAAAATGAAAAATATGAGCATGTACAATACTCAATACTTGGTTGGAGCTCCTTTTGCCTCAATTACTGCGTTAATGCGGCGTGGCATGGAGTCGATGAGTTTCTGGTACTGCTCAGGTGTTATGAGAGCCCAGGTTGCTCTGATAGTGGCCTTCAACTCTTCTGCGTTTTTGGGTCTGGCATTCTGCATCTTCCTTTTCACAATACCCCACAGATTTTCTATGGGGCTAAGGTCAGGGGAGTTGGCGGGCCAATTTAGAACAGAAATACTATGGTCCGTAAACCAGGCACGGGTAGATTTTGCGCTGTGTGCAGGCGCCAAGTCCTGTTGGAACTTGAAATCTCCATCTCCATAGAGCAGGTCAGCAGCAGGAAGCATGAAGTGCTCTAAAACTTGCTGGTAGACGGCTGCGTTGACCCTGGATCTCAGGAAACAGAGTGGACCGACACCAGCAGATGACATGGCACCCCAAACCATCACTGATGGTGGAAACTTTACACTAGACTTCAGGCAACGTGGATCCTGCGCCTCTCCTGTCTTCCTCCAGACTCTGGGACCTCGATTTCCAAAGGAAATGCAAACCAAACCAACCCAAACCATCAGTGATGGTTTGGGGTGCCATGTCATCTGTTTCAAACAACAAGATCTCACGTCGGGACGAATTAGAAAGTTAAAAAGTCGACTGGGAAATGACAACATAATCCAGGCTGACGTGGAGCATCTAAGGCAGGTACCACCCACACTGCGTCAAGCCCTCAAGGTGGATGAGAAGCAGGGAAACAAAACATAGAGCAGTTGAAGTATGGAGTGGATAACATGAAGAATGAGATTGTGCCTGGTTTGAGTTTTACCCTCAGGTTTTATGCCAGGCCAGTCCATAACAGAGGAGGAGAATGATATCAACATTTGGCTAACTTCCTGCAGCCCAAAGGGAGGACTGTTGATGTCAACAAAGTCGGGACAAACACACACAACCATACTTGCCAACCCTCCCGGATTTTCCGGGAGACTCCCGAAATTCAGCGCCTCTCCCGAAAACCTCCCGGGACAAATTTTCTCCCGAAAATCTCCCGAAATTCATGCGGACCTGAGTGACGTGTCGACAGCCTGTTCTTACGTCCGTAAAGCAGTTTGTCTGCCGTAAACAGCAATGTTGTGACACTCTTAAACAGGACAATACTGCAATCTACTGTACATGCATATGTGACAATAACATCTAGGGCTTTTAGAGAGTGCAGTGCACAACTGCGCACACAACAAGGAGACGAAGCAGAATGCATCATCAGAGAGGGTGTTCAGCATGGTTAGAAAAATAGTGACAGAGAATAGAACAAGGATGGACAATTCAACCCTTAACTCAACAATGAGTAGATGAGTGTTATGTGTGTGTATATGTGTAAATAAATGAACACTGAAATTCAAATATTTTTCTTATTTATATATATATATAATAAAATATATATATATATATATATATATATATATATATATATATATAAAAAAAAATATATATATATATATATATATATATATATATATATATATATATATATATATATATATATAGCTAGAATTCACTGAAAGTCAAGTATTTCTTTATATATATATATATATATATATATATATATATATATATATATATATATATATATATATATATATATGTATATGAAATACTTGACTTGGTGAATTCTAGCTGTAAATATACTCCTCCCCTCTCAACCACGCCCCCCCGGGACCCCCACCCCCACCATCTCCCGAAATCGGAGGTCTCAAGGTTGGCAAGTATGCACACAACACAACTCCCATCGTAGGGTTGTACGGTATACCGGTACTAGTATAGTATACCGGTACTAGTATAGTATACCAGTACCGGGCTTTGTACCGAGGATGTCGTTGTGGCTTGTGCAGCCCTTTGACACACTTGTGATTTAGGGCTATATAAATAAACATTGATTGATTGATTGATTGATTGATTGATTGATACTAGTATAGCGGTACTAATGAATCAAACTCGGTACTATACTCTGTTTGAAAAGTACCGGTTGCCGGGCACGTGGTGACATTGCCGGTTTTTACGAGCAGAGGAGCATGTTGGGCAGCGCACACACACAGAGTACTTACAAGCAGACACAGCGTGTAGACAGAAAAGGGAGAATGGACGCATTTTGGTGTAAAAAGTCAAGATAAAGGTGAAGTTATAACACTGAAACACCCTCAGAAAGAGCTGCTTTAAGACACGGCTAGCTAGCTGGCGGCTAACATCCATCCACAGTGTTTTAGCTACTTCTAAATCACTAATCCTCGCCTCCATGGCGACAAATAAAGTAAGTTTCTTACAGGTCTCATTATCACTGGAGGACACACCGTAGGAGGATATGTAAAAATGTAAACAAATGCCATGGGTGGATCTACACCTGACATCCACTGTAATGATACCAAGTACAAGAGTGTATCTAGTCGATACTACATTGATATTTTTTATCGTCACAAAATATTTTTTCCTTTTTAAAAATGTCATATTATGTTTATAAAGTCAGTAAATACGTCCCTGGACACATGAGGACTTTGAATATGACCAATGTATGATCCTGTAACTACTTGGTATCAGATCCATACCTAAATGTGTGGTATCATCCAAAACTAATGTAAAGTATATAAGAAGAGAAGAATAAGTGATTATTACATTTCAACAGAAGTGAAGATAGAACATGTTAAAACAGAAAGTAAGCAGATATTAACAGTAAATGTACAAGTGGATTAATAAACATTTTTTACAGTTTGTTCCTCGTAATGTGTACAAAATAATAGGTGTATAAATGACACAATATGTTACTGCATAGACTAATTAGGAGTCTTTGTTTGTTTACTTACTACTAAAAGACAAGTTGTCTATTTTATTTAAGGACTAAATGACAATAATAAACATATGTTTTATGTACACTAACATTTTTTGTTACAATAAAGCCAATAATGCAATTTTTTGTGGTTCCCTTTATTTAGAAAAGTACCGAAAAGTATCGAAATACATTTTGGTACCGGTACTAAAATATTGGTATCGGGACAACACCAACATGTATATATATATATAATACATTAACAATATATTTTTCTACATAAACTGCAAAAAAAATATTACAATTTTACTTTAAAAACTGGCAGCTCAGTCACCAGAATTTTACAGTAAAAGCATTGAGATTTTTACAGTATATAAAAAATTAATAAATGGAATGGAATGGAGAAACAATGCCACAGTTTTTAGCGGTAAAATTCAAGCAACAGACCTACTGGTTTTTGTTTTTTTTACCGTAAAATCTTGCTTTAATGTTTTTTTTGTTAGTTTTTTAATGTTTGAGTGTCTTACTGTATACGGGGAAAAAAGTACCAAAGTTGATTTTACGATAAAAAACTATCGTCAATTTTACAGTCTACAATTTGATCATTTGTTTTGAAATCATAAGTCAAGCAGATATTTAAGTACAGTATTTATCTTTATTTTAACAAAAATAAGCAGATATTAATAGCAATATTAAGAGTAAACGAACAAGTGGATTAATAATCCATTTTTACAGTTTGTCCCTCATAATGTGTACAAAATAATAGGTGTATAAATGACACAATATGTTACTGCATACGTCAGCAGACTAAATAGGAGTCTTTGTTTGTTTACTTACTACTAAAAGACAAGTTGTCTAGTATGTTCAACATTTTATTTAAGGACTAAATTGCAATAATAAACATATGTTTCATGTACACTAACATTTTTTGTTACAATAAGTAAAAGTAAAAGCGCTGCAGGACTGCTTGTGTTGGAGTTCTTATATTGGATATTTCTGTTGCAAGCAAATATAATCTGATTTTTGGGGCAATGTTAGACTGATATTCTATATCAATATCAGTTCAGCACACATCTGGAAATAAACGATTCTAATTTTTTTACTGTTGTGACAATCTGTCACTTCACGTCTGGTGCTGTTTACTTAGTTTTGTTTATATCCTGTGTAGCGCTCTCTTGTTTGGTTTCTTTTCCTGCCTGTCTCCCTGAGCGCTATTTCCCCTCACCTGCCGCTGATTGGCAGCCAAGCCACACCCGTTGTCAATCAGCTGGCTGCTATTTATGCCTACCTCACCCTCCAGCCAGGGCTCGATGATTGTTTCCTGTGTCCTGTTGCCTGTTTCCTGGTTCCTGCACTTGCTTTTTGACTTTAAAGTAATGTTTTTCTGCCAGTTCCTGACAGAATCATCCAGCCAAATACGTACATCGCGGGGATTTCAATGGCCGAGAGGCTTGACAAGATTTCGGCACCAATGGCCACATCGAATAATCCCTGTCGTCTGTTGGCCTCTTTGGGGACGTCTGGGATCCGTCCTTTAGGGGGGGGTTCAAGGCCAGCTGTGCGACAGGGGAAGCACAGCTCTCACCTCTCCCAGTAAGACCACCTTAGGCGCCGACAGTCCAGCCGCCTGCCGCTCCAGCTCTGGACATGTCGTCTCCGTCTCCGGCAGGCCGTCCCACAGCACCGTCATATTGTCTCCGGCGGGCTGTCCCTCGGCGCCATCATCTTCGTCTCCAGCGGGCCTTCCCACGGCGCCGTCATTTTCGTCTTCACCGCGAGTGTGTATGTATGTCATACTTGCCAACCCTCCCGAATTTTCCGGGAGACTCCCGAAATTCAGCGCCTCTCCCGAAAACCTCCCGGGACAAATATTCTCCCAAAAATCTCCCGATTTTCAGCCGAAGCTGGAGGCCACGCCCCCACCAGCTCCATGCGGACCTGAGTGAGGACAGCCTTTTTTTTTTATGACAGGAGGACAACAGGGTGACAAGAACTAAATCATCTAGACTAGAGATAAATTGTATTATTATGTTTATCTTACCTAAAAATAAATATATTTATTAATTTAAAAAAAACAACTACATACATTTTTACTATATTTTGCTAAAAACATCAAAATTAATTGTATTTTTATTTGTATTTTTTCTGACTCCTTATTACATCCAGCCATAGAATTATACATTAAAATAAATATATTGGAAATAATTAATTTTAAATGATCATAATAATTAATTTAAAATGACCATATTTAAATATTAAAATAATTGCTTGTTTATCAACAACTTTAGCATTTTATTCATTACATTTTGAAGCTCTCAGAAGCCAAGTTATGTTATATTCCTTAAGATTTATTTATGCAAGTTTGAAGTATCAATTATCTAAACATAGTTTTGTTTGCATATTTTCAGGATGTAGATATATATATATATATATATATATATATATACATATACATATATATATGTATATGTATATAGATATATGTATATGTATATATATATGTATGTATATATATATGTATGTATATGTATATGTATATATATGTATGTATATGTATATATATATGTATGTATATGTATATATATATATATATATATGTATATGTATATATATATATATATATGTATATATATATATATATATATATATATATATATATATACATATATATATATATATATATATATATGTATGTATGTATGTATGTATGTATATATATATATATATATATATATATGAAATACTTGACTTGGTGAATTCTAGCTGTCAATCTACTCCCCCCCTCTCAACCACACCCCTGTCCTCCCCCAACCATGCCCCCCCCCCCCCCCCCCACACCTCCCGAAATCGGAGGTCTCAAGGTTGGCAAGTATGATGTATGTACTGTATTTTTGTATGTATGTATGAATAATTGCCTGTATGTGAGTATGTATGTGTATTTGTTTGTACAATATATTTGTCTCCCAGTGTGTGCGGGAGCCAAAGTGCAGCCCCAGCCACCCAGAGAGGCCAACCCAAAGCAGCAGATTCAATTACTTTACGGCGATGTCTTGGTGAATTTACGAAACTGAAAAAAATACAAAAATATTGCCATCGTAAGTTAATATGACTAACACAGACACTTGTAAACGTGTTATCATATTAGCTAATGCTGACTACGTTCCCTTGATCACATCATGATAGCACGTACAATTATGGATGAAGACACTCCTACAGACATCACACATGGGACGGTTTAGTACAGACCTGGGCAAATGAAGGCCCGGGGGCCACATGCAGCCCGTTAAGCTTTTCAATCTGGCCCGCCGGACATTCCCCAAATTTTTTTTAGATCTTTAAGATGGAAAGTGTAGCTGCAATTATGATGTGCACTCATGTTTTCGAACGACCGTAAGTCTTCAACTATGGTTGGAATCTGTGCTTATTGATGATATACTAGTTACTATGGTCATCTAATTAGTTACTATGGTAATCTAATTAGTTACTATGCTCATCTAATTAGTTACTATGGTAATCTACGTCACAGCAGCTCAGACGAGGCACCAAGCAGTGTGGGCGGGAAGCGTTTCCACAGACGTGGAAGGAGATTTTCACAACAAAGTTCTAAAGCTTAGTGATATATCAGATATATCAGATTGTAGGTGGGTTTATTTTGAACCCTTCACGTTCATATTTCACTGTTTGTTGCATTTTTGTTGCGTTTCACTTGATTGTAACATATGTCGATCGAAAGGGGGTGCGACGTTCATATTTTGTCAATATTTGGTGTTTTATCGTTCATAGGAAAATGTAAAATTCCCCCAGACACATTTTTTTCTCTAAATGTGGGCCCCGATTCAAAAATAAATGCCCAGGCCTGGTTTAGTAAGTATGAATTGTTATAGTTATATCATACTTGCCAATCTTGAGACCTCCGATTTCGGGAGGTGGGGGGGGTGGAACGGGGGCGTGGCTAAAAGGGGAGGGGTATATTTACAGCTAGAATTCACCAAGTCAAGTATTTCATATATATATATATATATATATATATATATATATATATATATATATATATACAGTATATATATATATATATATATATATATATATATATATATATATATATATATATATATATATATATATATATAAGAAATACTTGACGTTCAGCGAATTCTAGATATATATATATATATATATATATATATTTTATTATATATATTTATTTTATTATATATATACATATATATATATATATATATATATATATATATATATATATATATATATATATATATATATGTCTTAATAAGGTTATCCAAAAAATAGTGCTCGATACCGTAGTAGAGCGCAATATATGTATGTGTGGGAAAAAAAATCACAAGACTACTTCATCTCTACAGGCCTGTTTCATGAGGGGGTTCCCTCAATCATCAGGAGATTTTTCTCCTGATCTCCTGATGATTGAGGGAACCCCCTCATGAAACAGGCCTGTAGAGATGAAGTAGTCTTGTGATTTTTTTTCCCCACACATACATATATATATATATATATATATATATATATATATATATATATATATATATATATATATATATATATATATATATATATATATATATATATATATATATATATATATATATATATAAAATAAATACTTGAATTTCAGTGTTCATTTATTTATACATATACACACACATAACACTCATCTACTCATTGTTGAGTTAAGGGTGGAATTGTCCATCCTTGTTCTATTCTCTGTCACTATTTTTCGAACCATGCTGAACACCCTCTCTGATGCATTGCTGTGTGGCACGCACAAAAGTGCTTTTATCAAATGCACTAGATGGCAGTATTGTCCTGTTTAAGAGTGTCACAACATTGCTGTTTACGGCAGACGAACTGCTTTACGGTATACAAAAAAGTGACTGCTGTTGTTGTGTGTTGTTACCGCGCTGGGAGGACGTTAATGAAACTGCCTAACAATAAACCCACATAAGAAACCAAGAACTCGCCCTCCATCATTCTACAGTTATAACGTCATTGGGCAGGTACGCTTTTTTATATTGTGGAGGACCTGAGTCCGCCTGAATTTTGGGAGATTTTCGGGAGAAAATTTGTCCCGGGAGGTTTTTCGGGAGAGGCGCTGAATTTCGGGAGTCTACCGGAAAATCCGGGAGGGTTGGCAAGTATGAGTTATATTGTAAAACTTACAAACCTTGCTTGGAGTGATGAATGCTTCGGACAAACAGTAGACAAAACAGGATATACTTCCAGTTCGAGGCGCGAAAACAGAAACTGCATTTTCAAACCGCAGCACCTGCAATGTGCAAACTCCTCCAAAAGATGGCGCCACAACACAGACAATAACACACCTTGTTCAGTGTCGCTGTTGATTTTGAAAACATTGAACATAAACCCATAAACCACCGTTTTATAATCCACAGAGTTCAAAGCGTAGAGCTTATAGTCCGTAAAATACGGTAATGGGAACATTTTGGTACAATCAATGAACATAAGCTCTCATTTTGAATTGATCCAGTAAGATGTTTACTATGTCCATATAACCCATGCATGTTGTTCCCCAATAGCCACAAATGGGCGGTTTCCTTAGGATCCACATTAACTCCATCTAAATAAGTCATGTGTGCCACAACCTCCACTCACATTATGCATTAGTGCTGCTATTTGTGGTGACTATCTTGCAATCTGTGGACAGAGTGTCTCTTGGTGTCTTTCAGCCGAGGCGCTGGTGCTGATAAGCAAATGGCAGATGGTGTCTCACCTCTGGGTCGGCCGTTAAGTACCGTCTTGGTGGCAAGGATGGCGTCATAATGGAAGGTAAAGGTTGTGTTAGACCAGGGGTCGGCAACCTTTACCAGTCAAAGAGACATTTTGACCAGTTTCACAAATTAAAGATAACAATGGGAGCCGCAAAAATTTTTGGAAATTTAAAATGAAATAACATTGCATAAGAAGTTTTTTTTTTTGCTTTGTGCTATGTATGAATCAGGAGTCTCAGACACGCTGCCCATACATTAATACGGAATTTTAATGCTGTGCGCTTGTCAGCGTCATACGTGCCATGATGGTACAGCATATACAGGTAAAAGCCAGTAAATTAGAATATTTTGAAAAACTTGATTTATTTCAGTAATTGCATTCAAAAGGTGTAACTTGTACATTATATTTATTCATTGCACACAGACTGATGCATTCAAATGTTTATTTCATTTAATTTTGATGATTTGAAGTGGCAACAAATGAAAATCCAAAATTCCGTGTGTCACAAAATTAGAATATTACTTAAGGCTAATACAAAAAAGGGATTTTTAGAAATGTTGGCCAACTGAAAAGTATGAAAATGAAAAATATGAGCATGTACAATACTCAATACTTGGTTGGAGCTCCTTTTGCCTCAATTACTGCGTTAATGCGGCGTGGCATGGAGTCGATGAGTTTCTGGCACTGCTCAGGTGTTATGAGAGCCCAGGTTGCTCTGATAGTGGCCTTCAACTCTTCTGCGTTTTTGGGTCTGGCATTCTGCATCTTCCTTTTCACAATACCCCACAGATTTTCTATGGGGCTAAGGTCAGGGGAGTTGGCGGGCCAATTTAGAACAGAAATACCATGATCCGTAAACCAGGCACGGGTAGATTTTGCGCTGTGTGCAGGCGCCAAGTCCTGTTGGAACTTGAAATCTCCATCTCCATAGAGCAGGTCAGCAGCAGGAAGCATGAAGTGCTCTAAAACTTGCTGGTAGACGGCTGCGTTGACCCTGGATCTCAGGAAACAGAGTGGACCGACACCAGCAGATGACATGGCACCCCAAACCATCACCCAACCATGCAAATTTTGCATTTCCTTTGGAAATCGAGGTCCCAGAGTCTGGAGGAAGACAGGAGAGGCACAGGATCCACGTTGCCTGAAGTCTAGTGTAAAGTTTCCACCATCAGTGATGGTTTGGGGTGCCATGTCATCTGCTGGTAAGTAAGTAATATTCTAATTTTGTGACACACGGAATTTTGGATTTTCATTTGTTGCCACTTCAAATCATCAAAATTAAATGAAATAAACATTTGAATGCATCAGTCTGTGTGCAATGAATAAATATAATGTACAAGTTACACCTTTTGAATGCAATTACTGAAATAAATCAAGTTTTTCAAAATATTCTAATTTACTGGCTTTTACCTGTAGCACCAACTACAACCAGCGTGCCTGATCAGCCACACGTTGTATGGGGCTTCCACTTGCTCACGTAAGTGACAGCAAGGCATACTTGGTCAACAACCACACAGGTTACACTGACGGTGGCGGTATAAAAAAAAACTTTAACACTCTTACTAATAATGCGCCACACTGTGAGCCCACACCAAACAAGAATGACAAACAACATTTCGGGAGAACATCTGCACCGTAACACAATATAAACACAACAGGACAAATACCCAGAATCCCATGCAGCCCTAACTCTTCCGGGCTACATTATACACCCCCGCCACCAAACCCCGACCACCTCAACCGGGGGGGGGGGGTGTATAATGTAGCCCGGAAGAGTCAGGGCTGCATGGGATTCTGGGTATTTGTTCTGTTGTGTTTATGTTGTGTTAAGGTGCAGATGTTCTCCCGAAATGTGTTTGTCATTCTTGTTTGGTTTTGGTACAAAGTGTGGCGCATTATTAGTAAGAGTGTTAAAGTTGTTTTATACGGTCACCGTCAGTGTAACCTGTGTGGCTGTTGAGCAAGTATGCCTTGCTGTCACATTCGTGTGCGAGCAGAAGATGCATACTGCATAACAAGGGGTTGGGCTGGCACGCTGTTAATACAAATTGTAGAGGGTGCCAAATGCTGTACCATCATGGCACGCCCTTATTATAACTGTAAGGTTGAAAATCGGAGAATATTAATCCCGGGAGTTATCTGCAAGAGGCACTGAAATCCGGAAGTCTCCCGGGAAAATCGGGGGGGTCGGCAAGTAAGCTGCTGAGCATATCAGAGTGATCAAAGAGCCGCATGCGGCTCCGGGGCCGCGGGTTGCCGACCCCTGTGTTAGACTCTCTACGACAACACCAACTGAGATACCATGCAGAGCGTGTCCCTCAAAAGACGGTTCGCTTAATCAGTTCAAATTGTCTTCTTGTTCAAATCAGGGTGTGATTTTTTTTCTAAAGAGCTTGTACATAACGTGGCTACGAGGAGACTAACGCCACACAACAAGAAGAGCAGATCACTCATGTAATGTTAGATAATTACTGTTTTTCTCGCCCTGACTTCTTGAATGGCAGGCTGAAAATTGCTTTCTGTAAAACAGATCTCTCGTGACAATTCCAGTAAAAAAAAAAAAAGAACAAAACACAACAAAAAGTAATTGATTCTTAAGGGTGTTAATATAAAACAAACCACAGTAAGGATGTGTTGGGGTTAATGCACAACATGCGTGTTGGCTGTCAGTCATCAGGCTAATGTCAGGTCATTGGGTTGGGGGAGAGGTTGGGCACTCGTGGATGATGTGGTGGGCGGTCTGATCCTCGGCTACGCATGGGTAGGCTGCTGATGGGCGCAAGCCCCATGGCGTTGAATCGGCCAACACCCGTCCATACTGGGCTTAGTGTTGACCAGTTCTTGCGAGGAAGGTCAGCGCCCGCTTGTTGGCTTGTATTTGGGTTGACTGAGAGTTGAGGGGGTCGGAGGGTCTCCTGCCGGCTGGCTTCTCCATGCTTCAAGTGTGTTGAATTTAGTTGCTGCGGGAGAACGGGTTGGCGACCAAGGTCTTGGGAGTCTTCTACAAGTTTGTGCGGGAGATGGGTTGGATCCTGCGAGGCCTTACTCACAAGTCTGTGTGTGTGGTTTTCCTTGCGTAGGGCGGATGGTGCAATGCCAGATAGTACCGGGAGGAACTCCGTTGGGGTGGGTTTCAGGCAGCCGATGACAATCCTCATGGTCTCGTTGAGGGTTGTGTCCAGTTTCTTAGCATGTGCGCTGCGGCACAATGCAGGGGAGGCATATTCTGCCACGCTGTACACCGGGGCAAGGGCGCTGGATCTTAAGGTGGAGGCGCTTGCTCAAGACGAGCCGACTAGTCGGCGAAGGAAGTTATTCCTGTAGGAGACTTTGGCACGCAACGATTCAAGGTGTTGTTTGTACGTCAGCTGCCTATCCAGTTTCACAGACAGCAGCAACAGTTAAAGGCTAATGTCTGCTTTACCGCGTCTCCTGATTAATTACACAATAAAAGCCCCATGGCATCCTGATGACCGAAATTTCACTGACAAGTTCTCTTTATGTAGTTTTACCTGCTGAGAACTAATGACTGGCAGTCATTTCCAATGATATGGACTCTCACACTATTATGTTCGATCCACTATGGACTGGACTCTCACTATTATGTTAGATCCACAATGGACTGGACTCTCACACTATTATGTTAGATCCACTATGGACTGGACTCTCACACTATTATGTTAGATCCACTATGGACAGGACTCTCACACTATTATGTTAGATCCACTATGGACTGGACTCTCACACTATTATGTTAGATCCACTATGGACTGGACTCTCACTATTATGTTAGATCCACTATGGACTGGACTCTCACTATTATGTTAGATCCACTATGGACTGGACTCTCACTATTATGTTAGATCCACTATGGACTGGACTCTCACACTATTATGCTAGATCCACTATAGACTGGACTCTCACTATTATGTTAGATCCACTATGGACTGGACTCTCACAATATTATGTTAGATCCACTATGGACTGGACTCTCACACTATTATGTTAGATCCACTATGGACTGGACTCTCACACTATTATGTTAGATCTACTATGCACTGGACTCTCACACTACTATGTTAGATCCACTATGGACTGGATTCTCACAATATTATGTTAGATCCACTATGGTCTGGACTCTCACAATATTATGTTAGATCCACTATGGACTGGACTCTTACTATTATGTTAGATCCACTATGGACTGGACTCTCACAATATTATGTTAGATCCACTATGGATAGGACTCTCACACTATTATGTTCGATCCACTATGGACTGGATTCTCACAATATTATGTTAGATCCACTATGGTCTGGACTCTCACTATTATGTTAGATGCACTATGGACTGGACTCTCACTATTATGTTAGATCCACTATGGACTGGACTCTCACAATATTATGTTAGATCCACTATGGACAGGACTCTCACACTATTATGTTAGATCTACTATGGACTGGACTCTCACACTATTATGTTAGATCCACTATGGACTGGACTCTCACACTATTATGTTAGATCCACTATGGACTGGACTCTCACTATTATGTTAGATCTACCATGGAATGGACTCTCAGTATTATGTTAGATCCACTATGAACTGGATTTTCACACTATTAAGTTAGATCCACTATGGACTGGACTCTCACACTATTATGTTAGATCCACTATGGACTGGACTCCCACACTATTATGTTAGATCCACTATGGACTGGACTCTCACACTATTATGTTAGATCTACTATGCACTGGACTCTCACACTATTATGTTAGATCCACTATGGACTGGATTCTCACAATATTATGTTAGATCCACTATGGTCTGGACTCTCACAATATTATGTTAGATCCACTATGGACTGGACTCTTACTATTATGTTAGATCCACTATGGACTGGACTCTCACAATATTATGTTAGGTCCACTATGGACAGGACTCTCACACTTTTATGTTCGATCCACTATGGACTGGATTCTCACAATATTATGTTAGATTCACTATGGTCTGGACTCTCACAATATTATGTTAGATCCACTATGGACTGGACTCTTACTATTATGTTAGATCCACTATGGACTGGACTCTCACAATATTATGTTAGATCCACTATGGACAGGACTCTCACACTATTATGTTAGATCTACTATGGACTGGACTCTCGCACTATTATGTTAGATCCACTATGGACTGGACTCTCACACTATTATGTTAGATCCACTATGGACTGGACTCTCACTATTATGTTAGATCTACCATGGAATGGACTCTCACTATTATGTTAGATCCACTATGGACTGAACTCTAACACTATTATGTTAGATCCACTATGGACTGGACTCTCACTATTATGTTAGATCCACTATAGACTGGACTCTCACTATTATGTTAGATCCACTATGGACTGGACTCTCACAATATTATGTTAGATCCACTATGGACTGGACTCTTACTATTATGTTAGATCCACTATGGACTAGACTCTCACTATTATGTTAGATCCCCTATGGACTGGACTCTCACAATATTATGTTAGATCCACTATGGACAGGACTCTCACACTATTATGTTAGATCCACTATGGACTGGACTCTCACACTATTATGTTAGATCCACTATGGACTGGACTCTCACACTATTATGCTAGATCCACTATAGACAGGACTCTCACACTATTATGTTAGATCTACTATGGACTGGACTCTCACACTATTATGTTAGATCCACTATGGACTGGACTCTCACACTATTATGTTAGATCCACTATGGACTGGACTCTCACAATATTATGTTAGATCCACTATGGACTGGACTCTCACACTATTATGTTAGATCCACTATGGACTGGACTCTCACACTATTATGTTAGATTCACTATGGACTGGACTCTCACAATATTATGTTAGATCCACTATGGACTGGACTCTCACACTATTATGTTAGATCCACTATGGACTGGACTCTCACTATAATGTTAGATCTACCATGGAATGGACTCTCACTAATATGTTAGATCCACTATGGACTGGACTCTCACACTACTATGTTAGATCCACTATGGACTGGACTCTCACACTATTATGTTAGATCCACTATGGACTGGACTCTCACTATTATGTTAGATCCACTATTGACTGGACTCTCACACTATTATGTTAGATCTACTATGGACTGGACTCTCACACTATTATGTTAGATCCACTATGGACTGGACTCTCACACTATTATGTTAGATCCACTATGGACTGGACTCTCACACTATTATGTTAGATCCACTATGGACTGGACTCTCACTATTATGTTAGATCCACTATGGACTGGACTCTCACTATTATGTTAGATCCACTATGGACTGGACTCTCACTATTATGTAAGATCCACTATGGACTGGACTCTCACACTATTATGCTAGATCCACTATAGACTGGACTCTCACTATTATGTTAGATCCACTATGGACTGGACTCTCACAATATTATGTTAGATCCACTATGGACTGGTCTCTCACACTATTATGTTAGATCCACTATGGACTGGACTCTCACACTATTATGTTAGATCTACTATGGACTGGACTCTCACACTATTATGTTAGATCCACTATGGACTGGACTCTCACACTATTATGTTCGATCAACTATGGACGGGACTCTCACTATTATGTTAGATCCACTATGGACTGGACTCTCACTATTATGTTAGATCCACTATGGACTGGACTCTCACTATTATGTTAGATCCACCATGGACTGGACTCTCACTATTATGTTAGATCCACTATGGACTGGACTCTCACAATATTATGTTAGTTCCACTATGGACTGGACTCTTACTATTATGTTAGATCCACTATGGACTAGACTCTCACTATTATGTTAGATCCCCTATGGACTGGACTCTCACACTATTATGTTAGATCCACTATGGACTGGACTCTCACTATTATGTTAGATCCACTATGGACTGGACTCTCACTATTATGTTAGATCCACTATGGACTGGACTCTCACACTATTATGCTAGATCCACTATAGACTGGACTCTCACTATTATATTAGATCCACTATGGACTGGACTCTCACAATATAATGTTAGATCCACTATGGACTGGACTCTCACTATTATGTTGGATCCACCATGGACTGGACTCTCACTATTATGTTAGATCCACTATGGACTGGACTCTCACAATATTATGTTAGATCCACTATGGACTGGACTCTTACTATTATGTTAGATCCACTATGGACTAGACTCTCACTATTATGTTAGATCCCCTATGGACTGGACTCTCACAATATTATGTTAGATCCACTATGGACAGGACTCTCACAATATTATGTTAGATCCACTATGGACAGGACTCTCACACTATTATGTTAGATCTACTATGGACTGGACTCTCACACTATTATGTTAGATCCACTATGGACTGGACTCTCACACTATTATGTTAGATCCACTATGGACTGGACTCTCACACTATTATGCTAGATCCACTATAGACTGGACTCTCACTATTATGTTAGATGCACTATGGACTGGACTCTCACTATTATGTTAGATCCACTATGGACTGGACTCTCACAATATTATGTTAGATCCACTATGGACAGGACTTTCACACTATTATGTTAGATCTACTATGGACTGGACTCTCACACTATTATGTTAGATCCACTATGGACTGGACTCTCACACTATTATGTTAGATCCACTATGGACTGGACTCTCACACTATTATGCTAGATCCACTATAGACTGGACTCTCACTATTATGTTAGATGCACTATGGACTGGACTCTCACTATTATGTTAGATCCACTATGGACTGGACTCTCACAATATTATGCTAGATCCACTATGGACTGGACTCCCACACTATTATGTTAGATCCACTATGGACTGGACTCTCACACTTTTATGTTCGATCCACTATGGACTGGACTCTCACTATTATGTTAGATCCACTATGGACTGGACTCTCACTATTATGTTAGATCCCCTATGGACTGGACTCTCACACTATTATGTTAGATCCACTATGGACTGGACTCTCACTATTATGTTAGATCCACTATGGACTGGACTCTCACTATTATGTTAGATCCACTATGGACTGGACTCTCACACTATTATGCTAGATCCACTATAGACTGGACTCTCACTATTATATTAGATCCACTATGGACTGGACTCTCACAATATAATGTTAGATCCACTATGGACTGGACTCTCACTATTATGTTGGATCCACCATGGACTGGACTCTCACTATTATGTTAGATCCACTATGGACTGGACTCTCACAATATTATGTTAGATCCACTATGGACTGGACTCTTACTATTATGTTAGATCCACTATGGACTAGACTCTCACTATTATGTTAGATCCCCTATGGACTGGACTCTCACAATATTATGTTAGATCCACTATGGACAGGACTCTCACAATATTATGTTAGATCCACTATGGACAGGACTCTCACACTATTATGTTAGATCTACTATGGACTGGACTCTCACACTATTATGTTAGATCCACTATGGACTGGACTCTCACACTATTATGTTAGATCCACTATGGACTGGACTCTCACACTATTATGCTAGATCCACTATAGACTGGACTCTCACTATTATGTTAGATGCACTATGGACTGGACTCTCACTATTATGTTAGATCCACTATGGACTGGACTCTCACAATATTATGTTAGATCCACTATGGACAGGACTTTCACACTATTATGTTAGATCTACTATGGACTGGACTCTCACACTATTATGTTAGATCCACTATGGACTGGACTCTCACACTATTATGTTAGATCCACTATGGACTGGACTCTCACACTATTATGCTAGATCCACTATAGACTGGACTCTCACTATTATGTTAGATGCACTATGGACTGGACTCTCACTATTATGTTAGATCCACTATGGACTGGACTCTCACAATATTATGCTAGATCCACTATGGACTGGACTCCCACACTATTATGTTAGATCCACTATGGACTGGACTCTCACACTTTTATGTTCGATCCACTATGGACGGGACTCTCACTATTAAAGTTAAAGTTAAAGTACCAATGATTGTCACACACACACTAGGTGTGGCGAGATTATTCTCTGCATTTGACCCATCACCCTTGATCACCCCCTGGGAGGTGAGGGGAGCAGTGGGCAGCAGCGGTGGCTGCGCCCGGGAATCATTTTGGTGAATTAACCCCCAATTCCAACCCTTGATGCTGAGTGCCAAGCAGGGAGGTAATGGGTCCCATTTTTATAGTCTTTGGTATGACTCGGCCGGGATTTGAACTCCCAACCTACCGATCTCAGGACGGACACTCTAACCACTAGGCCACTGAGTAGGTTATGTTAGATCTACTATGTACTGGACTCTCACTATTATGTTAGATCCACTATTGACTGGACTCTCACACTATTATGTTAGATCCACTATGGACTGGACTCTCACACTATTATGTTAGATCCACTATGGACTGGACTCTCACGCTATTATGTTAGATCCACTATGGACTGGGCTCTCACACTATTATGTTGGATCCACTATTTTTTTCTTGCCCTGCTGTGGGATCTGAGCCGAGGATAGTGTACCCAACGTGTCCTGGGTCTTTCCCGTGGCCTCCTACCGGTCGGACGTGGCATCCTGAAGGAGCTAAAATCAACAAACCTAAAATCCCTACTGTGTAGATTTCGTTTTTAGGTCCAGAACCATGAAGTAATTGCCAATGTTGTCAGCATCAGTCAGCATCTCAGGCACAACTTAGTCATTAACATTTTTTGGGGGCTATTTATTTGGGTATAGGTTGGAATTAGGCTTTGGTGTTAGGCAGGTAGCCATGAGTGAGGCAGATACACAGACACTAAAAACCGTCCCCCGTCTTTGAAGCAGACAACCCCCGTAATGAATTGGACTGTCGCGGCCTAATGAACGGAGTCTAGAGACGGGCAAAAGAGAAATGAAGGCAGTCGGGGGATGTCAACCTACATGAAGGATGAAGCGGCTCATATCGGGACCAATATTACAGCGGCCTATTAGTTCTTCTGTCTCTGCTGGCGATGGGCGTAATGAGGCGGTCTCCAAAGACTAAATTGATGAGGATGAGGAGGGGAGCTTATTGTGAGGATGTGCGAATGACTCATTTATTATTACCTTCAACGCCGAGGTTCAGTTGGCATCGCTGGGTGTGTGTCAGCAAAATTAGCCGAAAAACTACCTTTAATCACTTCCACTACTTTAAAAACACACCTCAATACTTTTTGTTACCGTATTTTCCGGACCATGGGGCGCATCGGATTATAAGGCGCACTGCCGATAAGCGGGTGTTGTTAGAATAATTGTTTTTAAATTAGCACAAAAGCTTTGTATTGAGTTCCTGGCAGAGCTGTCTTTGGGGCCTACAAGGAGGAAGGCTCGTAAAACTCCGCTGTGACTTCAAAGCGGACAGATGGCAGGATCTGCCCAATTTCCAGACGAACTCTTTTTGAAGTATTTTAAAAACTCTGTTTGAACTATTTTATGGACCTCTTCTTTTGAACTGTTCGGTAACCAAAGGCAAAGCTGTTTACGACCCACTTCCCTCTGGAAGCAGCTGTGGTCAGGTGGGGGGAGAAAGTCTAATAAAGAAGGAGTGCAATCTTTCGGCAGAGCGTGGGTGACGCTGTAAGAGGTTACAGGTCGACACGTTTTCTCCTCAATATTGAGTCCAAATTGAATTCTGTCTCTGTATAATTCCTTGCCTCTTGTCTTGTTTAATAGATGTCATCAGTGTTTGAACCTGACAGGTGTATTCAGGTTTATTTTCATACAAAAGGTGCACTGGATTATAAGGCACATTAAAGGGGTCATATTATTATGATTGTTTTTTTTTCTCTAAAAGTAAAAGACTTCCTTATGGTCTATATCAGTGGTCCCCAACCTTTTTGTAACTGCGGACCGTTCAACGCTTGAAAATTTGTCCCACGGACCGGGGGGTTGGGGGGGTTTGGTATTTTTATTTTTATTTTTTATTTTTTTTTGTCATAAAGAAATACAATCATGTGTGCTTACGGACTGTATCCCTGCAGACTGTATTGATATATATTGATATATAATGTAGGAACCAGAATATTAATAACAGAAAGAAACAACCCTTTTGTGTAAATGAGTGTAAATGGGGGAGGGAGGTTTTTTTGGGTTGGTGCACAAATTGTAAGTGTATCTTGTGTTTTTTATGTTCATTTAATAATCAAAAAAATAAATATATATATATATTTTTTTTAATTATTTTTTTTAATTTCTTGTGCGGCCCGGTACCAATCGATCCACGGACCGGTGGTTGGGGACCACTGGTCTACATAACATGTAATGGTGGTTCTTTAGTCAAAATGTTGCATAGATGATGTTTTACACATCATCTTCAAGCCGCTTTCTGACAGTCGCTTCAGGATGCGCCGTTTTGTGGGCGGGTCTTATTTACGTGCCGCCTCTTCGACAGTGTCTTCTCCTTGTTGTAGCGGTGTAGCGTGCAAGGACGGGAGTGGAAGACGTGTCAAAAGATGGCGCTAACTGTTTTAACCCTTGTGTGGTGTTCGGGTCTGCGGGACCCGTTTTCATTTTTTATTAAAAGAAAAATGATACAATTTATTAATTTTTCAAACTGAGACTCACTGACTTTGGCTCATTTTCTGTGAAGAACATATATCAGAATACATATTCAATGACCACATACCATACACCCCACCTACACATTTATATTACATATAAGATGTCCGGGTCAACTGGACCCGGGGCTAAGAGAAGTTGTTCTGTGTACCACACACACACACACACACACACATACACGGAGCAGGCCTAGACAGGAGGAGGACAGAGTGTAGGTACACAGAACATCAGAGGGTCAAATGTGCGACAAAATGAGAGCAGACAGTGTTGACAAACAATGTTGTGTGGGAACCGCAGGTGCAGAAACACAAAAGAAGAATCCCTGTGGGACGCAGAAACTGGCAGAGAAATTTCCCTTGCCACGTTCATATTGTTGTTACTCAGCCAGCGTTTGTGGGTCTGATGGACCCGTTGCATTTTGTGGCTTTTAATGCCTCAAAATCAAACACTTTTACTGTATGTTCAAATACTGAACAGATGTTTATTGGGATAAGGTAAACAATCTACCACAAACGCTGGCTGAGTAACAACAATATGAACATTACACATTCAGACTTTACTTCATACAATAACGCCGGAAATGTGTCCCGTGGAAAAAACGTCCGACCGGAACTCTCTAATAACTAAAGTTCCTTGGGTGAATAATGTAAAGTCACTACACCGGTATGTTTTAGCGCTTTCATGGCGAGTTTTCTGACAGATATAAGTAAGAACTTTACACTACTTTATATTAGAAATGGCAACAGTGGAGGATGAATGTCACATAACAAGAAGATAGAGAAAAATAAGAAGCTTATCGACTACAAAGGCGGACGCGTGCAAATCTTCAGGACTTATGCAGATCCAAAATACACATCAGCAGATACCAAAAGGTAAGAAAAGTTGCTTTTGCATAATATTGCGAAACAAAACGCCAGATAAAATGTCTGCTAATGGCATACTTGCCAACCCTCCCGGATTTTCCGGGAGACTCCCGAAATTCAGTGCCTCTCCCGAAAACCTCCCGGGACAAATTTTCTCCCGAAAATCTCCCGAAATTCAGGCGGAGCTGGAAGCCACGCCCCCTCCAGCTCCATGCGGACCTGAGTGACGTCAGGTGCGCAACATCACGTAAATCGTTGGCCAACCAAAAAGTAACCCCAGTACGCTATAGCCAACATTTACCAGGAGATGGCAACAGACAAACATAGATCACTATTACATTCCTCCCCTTTTAGAAATGTATAGAAGTTACTCAAAATAAATAAACAACCCAACCAAGAAATGCAGCAGCTCAATTAAAAAACTGTACTTAAGCCACATTCTTTTCTCTTTTTTTTTAGTACTGAACTCTTAACCCTCATTTGTAAAAAATAACATGCTTATTAAACAGTATTTGTACACCTTTAACACAGATTTTTATACTGTCTTCAGAGATTCAGTTTTTTTGGTGGTACTCGAAACCTTTCTGGGTACCTGCGAAAGGGTGTTAAGCATGGTTAGAAAAATAGTGACAGAGAATAGAACCAGGATGGACAATTCAACCCTTATTTCAACAATGAGTTGATGAGTGTTATGTGTGTGTATATGTGTAAATAAATGAACACTGAAATTCAAGTTTTTCTTTTATTTATATATATATATATATATATATATATATATATATATATATATATATATATATATATATATATATATATATATATATATATATAGCTAGAATTCACTGAAAGTCAAGTATTTCTTATATACAGGTAAAAGCCAGTAAATTAGAATATTTTGAAAAACTTGATTTATTTCAGTAATTGCATTCAAAAGGTGTAACTTGTACATTATATTTATTCATTGCACACAGACTGATGCATTCAAATGTTTATTTCATTTAATTTTGATGATTTGAAGTGGCAGCTGGACTGCTGCTGAGTGGTCCAAAGTCATGTTTTCTGACGAAAGCAAATTTTGCATTTCCTTTGGAAATCGAGGTCCCAGAGTCTGGAGGAAGACAGGAGAGGCACAGGATCCACGTTGCCTGAAGTCTAGTGTAAAGTTTCCACCATCAGTGATGGTTTGGGGTGCCATGTCATCTGCTGGTGTCGGTCCACTCTGTTTCCTGAGATCCAGGGTCAACGCAGCCGTCTACCAGCAAGTTTTAGAGCACTTCATGCTTCCTGCTGCTGACCTGCTCTATGGAGATGGAGATTTCAAGTTCCAACAGGACTTGGCGCCTGCACACAGCGCAAAATCTACCCGTGCCTGGTTTACGGACCATGGTATTTCTGTTCTAAATTGGCCCGCCAACTCCCCTGACCTTAGCCCCATAGAAAATCTGTGGGGTATTGTGAAAAGGAAGATGCAGAATGCCAGACCCAAAAACGCAGAAGAGTTGAAGGCCACTATCAGAGCAACCTGGGCTCTCATAACACCTGAGCAGTGCCAGAAACTCATCGACTCCATGCCACGCCGCATTAACGCAGTAATTGAGGCAAAAGGAGCTCCAACCAAGTATTGAGTATTGTACATGCTCATATTTTTCATTTTCATACTTTTCAGTTGGCCAACATTTCTAAAAATCCCTTTTTTGTATTAGCCTTAAGTAATATTCTAATTTTGTGACACACGGAATTTTGGATTTTCATTTGTTGCCACTTCAAATCATCAAAATTAAATGAAAGAAACCTTTGAATGCATCAGTCTGTGTGCAATGAATAAATATAATGTACAAGTTACACCTTTTGAATGCAATTACTGAAATAAATCAAGTTTTTCAAAATATTCTAATTTACTGGCTTTTACCTGTATATATGCTGTAAATATACTCCTCCCCTCTTAGCCCCACCCCCAAACACGCCCCCCACCCCCCTGAAATCGGAGGTCTCAAGGTTGGCAAGTATGGCTAATGGGTGCCATTCTTATATACCCTTATACACACACCATAGTAATACTGGTATGTTGAAGAGTACGTCTGACTACTGTAGCCGTAACGCGCCGACAATCCATCAAAACGGTGCGGCTTCATAGCTCTTTGAGCGCCGTGTGTAACGTTCTATATTTTCAATGGAACGTTTAACGTTTTGGTGTTGTTTACCAGCGTCATATTGCAGTCTACACGTATCTCTTATGTGTGACTGCCATCTACTGGTCACACTTATCATTACACAATGTACCAAGTAAAATTGCTTTGAGGTCGGTAAGCACGACCAAAATAATTCCGTACATTAGGCGCACCGGGTTATAAGGCGCACTGTCGAGTTTTGAGAAAATGAAAGGATTTTAAGTGCGCTTTGAAGTCCGAAAAATACGGTACTTTTCTTTCACTGCGTTCCCATTTTTGACACCTTTTACCCCCCGTCGTCACTGACATTTCACGTGTGCATCCACCCGCAGAGAGTCATCACGGACAAAAGCTCCAATTAGGCCAAAGTGCTCCTCGCCAGAGCGAGCTGACCTTATTAACAAAACTTGATGCCACACCACTCTCCTGTCCCCGCCTCGTCTTCGCAACAAGCTCGTCACCTTGCCACCTTTTTGTCCCGTTTCCCCGCTCTCCAGATTTAAAAGGCCGCACTCGGGTGTAATTCTCTTTTTAACGATCACACCGGAGCGGGTGATGTTGCTTGGAGACGTGAGCTGCGATGCGTCGGGACGAGGTGAGCAACTTTTGTCAGCTGAGAACACCAAAATTAGTCCTCAAGTCGGCTTTGAGACGAATTTGACACAATGGACGTCAAACACGTCTTTTCCTGATAAATGAGCAAGTGTAAAAATAAGGTAATCATTGTTGAAAGCAAGGCTCTATACCAGGGATGTCACACATGTTTTCATTGAGGGCCACATGGCTTACAATAATGTATGATTTCATTATTATTTAAATAAATTGTTTTAGGTAAACTGTCTATTTTACAGTAAAAACTTTCCATTTACAACATTTTACTATAAAATATTGTGGTTTTGTTTTTTTCCCCAACATTTTACGGTAAATGTAAAAACAGTACCACTGTATTTTGGGGGCGGGGTTTTATGGAAAAAGCTGGCAGTTTAGTTGCCAGAATGTTTGTGTTAAATTGACATTGTTTTTTACAACATTATATTGTTCATGGAAAAACGGTACAAGTTATTTTTTTGTTCTGGCAACTTAGCTGCCAGTTTTTCTACCATAAAAACCAGTCCCACTATGGACTGGACTCTCTCACTATTATGTTAGATCCACTATGGACTGGACTCTCACTATTATGTTAGATCCACTATGGACTGGACTCTCACTATTATGTGGATCCACTATGGACTGGACTCTCACACTATTATGTTAGATCCACTATGGACTGGACTCTCACTATTATGTTAGATCCACTATGGACTGGACTCTCACTATTATGTTAGATCCACTATGGACTGGACTCTCACTATTATGTTAGATCCACTATGGACTGGACTCTCACAATATTATGTTAGATCCACTATGGACTGGACTCTCACTATCATGTTGGATCCACTATGGACTGGACTCTCACTATTATGTTAGATCCACTATGGACTGGACTCTCACAATATTATGTTAGATCCACTATGGACTGGACTCTCACTATTATGTTAGATCCACTATGGACTGGACTCTCACACTATTATGTTAGATCCACTATGGACTGGACTCTCACACTATTATGTTAGATCCACTATTGACTGGACTCACACTATCATGTTAGATCCACTATGGACTGGACTCTCACACTATTATGTTGGATCCACTATGGACTGGACTCTCACAATATTATGTTAGATCCACTATGGACTGGACTCTCACAATATTATGTTAGATCCACTATGGACTGGACTCTCACTATCATGTTGGATCCACTATGGACTGGACTCTCACTATTATGTTAGATCCACTATGGACTGGACTCTCACACTATTATGTTAGATCCACTATGGACTGGACTCTCACACTATTATGTTGGATCCACTATGGACTGGACTCTCACTATTATGTTAGATCCACTATGGACTGGACTCACACTATTATGTTGGATCCACTATGGACTGGACTCTCACTATTATGTTAGATTCACTATGGACTGGACTCTCACTATTATGTTAGATCCACTATGGACTGGACTCTCTCACTATTATGTTAGATCCACTATGGACTGGACTCTCACACTATTATGTTAGATCCACTATGGACTGGACTCACACACTATTATGTTAGGTCCACTATGGACTGGACTCTCACAATATTATGTTAGATCCACTATGGACTGGACTCTCACACTATTATGTTAGATCCACTATGGACTGGACTCTCACTATTGTGTTAAATCCACTATGGACTGGACTCTCAATATTATGTTGGATCCACTATGGACGGGACTCTCACACTATTATGTTGGATCCACTATGGACTGGACTCTCACAATATTATGTTAGATCCACTATGGACTGGACTCTCACTATCATATTGGATCCACTATGGACTGGACTCTCACTATTATGTTAGATCCACTATGTACTGGACTCTCACACTATTATGTTAGATCCACTATGGACTGGACTCTCACTATTGTGTTAAATCCACTATGGACTGGACTCTCAATATTATGTTAGATCCACTATGGACGGGACTCTCACACTATTATGTTGGATCCACTATGGACTGGACTCTCACAATATTATGTTAGATCCACTATGGACTAGACTCTCACTATCATGTTGGATCCACTATGGACTGGACTCTCACTATTATGTTAGATCCACTATGTACTGGACTCTCACACTATTATGTTAGATCCACTATGGACTGTACTCTCACACTATTATATTAGATCCACTATGTACTGGACTCTCACTATTGTGTTAGATCCACTATGGACTGGACTCTCACTATTATGTTAGATCCACTATGAACTGGACTTTCACACTATTAAGTTAGATCCACTATGGACTGGACTCTCACACTATTATGTTAGATCCACTATGGACTGGACTCTCACTATTATGTTAGATCCACTATGGACTGGACTCTCACACTATTATGTTAGATCCACTATGGACTGGACTCTCACTATTGTGTTAAATCCACTATGGACTGGACTCTCAATATTATGTTAGATCCACTATGGATTGGACTCTCACACTATTATGTTGGATCCACTATGGACTGGACTCTCACACTATTATGTTAGATCCACTATGGACTGGACTCTCACTATTATGTTAGATCCACTATGGACTGGACTCTCACACTATTATGTTAGATCCACTATCGACTGGACTCACACACTATTATGTTAGATCCACTATGGACTGGACTCTCACTATTATGTTAGATCCACTATGGACTGGACTCTCACTATTATGTTAGATCCACTATGTACTGGACTCTCACACTATTATGTTGGATCCACTACGGACTGGACTCTCACTATTGTGTTAAATCCACTATGGACTGGACTCTCAATATTATGTTAGATCCACTATGGACGGGACTCTCACACTATTATGTTAGATCCACTATGGACTGGACTCTCTCACTATTATGTTAGATCCACTATGGACTGGACTCTTACTATTATGTTAGATCCACTATGGACTGGACTCTCACTATTATGTTAGCTCCACTATGGACTGGACTCTCACACTCTTATGTTACATCCACTATGGACTGGACTCTCACACTATTATGTTACATCCACTATGGACTGGACAAAAGCCTGACTTTTGATGTAAAATCGATACACTTTTTTTTTTTAAGTCGTATCGTTTCGTATCATGTTTCTTTGTATTTTATTTGCTTACACTTCAGTAAAGGAAATATGACTTACTGTATGTTTATTTACATTTATACTGAACCACTCCTCCATACGTCATCAGCCTGATTGGAATAAACTACCCATCCATCCATCCATCTTCTTCCGCTTGTCCGAGGTCGGGTCGAGGGGGCAGCAGCCTAAGCAGAGAAGCCCAGACTTCCCTCTCCCCAGTCACTTCGTCCAGCTTTTTCCGGGGGATCCCGAGGCGTTCCCAGGCCAGCCGGGAGACATAGTCTTCCCAATGTGTCCTGGGTCTTCCCCGTGGCCTCCTACCGGTCGGACGTGCCCGAAACACCTCCCTAGGGAGGCGTTCGGGTGGCATCCTGACCAGATGCAAGAACCACCTCATCTGGCTCCTCTCCATGTGGAGGAGCAGCGGCTTTACTCTGAGTTCCTCCCGGATGGCAGAGCTTCTCACCCTATCTCTAAGGGAGAGCCCCGCCACCCGGCGGAGGAAACTCATTTCGGCCGCTTGTACCCGTGATCTTGTCCTTTCGGTCATAACCCAAAGCTCATGACCATAGGTGAGGATGGGAACGTAGATCGACCGGTAAATTGAGAGCTTTGCCTTCCGGCTCAGCTCCTTCTTCACCACAACGGATCGATACAGCGTCCGCATTACTGAAGACGCCGCACCGATCCGCCTGTCGATCTCACCATCCACTCTTCCCTCACTCGTGAGCAAAACTCCGAGGTAACTTGAACTCCTCCACTTGGGGCAGGGTCTCCTCCCCAACTCGGAGATGGCACTCCACCCTTTTCCGGGCGAGAACCATGGACTCGGACTTGGAGGTGCTGATTCCCATCCCAGTCGCTTCACACTCGGCTGCGAACCGATCCAGTGAGAGCTGAAGATCCTGGCCAGATGAAGCCATCAGGACCACATCATCTGCAAAAAGCAGAGACCTAATCCTGCAGCCACCAAACCAGATCCCCTCAACGCCCTCACTGCGCCTAGAAATTCTGTCCATAAAAGTTATGAACAGAATGGGTGACAAAGGGCAGCCTTAGCGGAGTCCAACCCTCACTGGAAACGTGTCCGACTTACTGCCGGCAATGCGGACCAAGCTCTGACACTGATCATACAGGGAGTGGACCCATATATATTCCCTTTAATTCCCTTGGAAAGTTCCCGACTTTGAATATTCCCGGTATTTTGCAACCCGAGTCACAATGTCATAAAGAAGTACATTTTGCATAATAGGGGACCTTTACCTTCTTACAAACTTACGAACCGATCCAGTGAGAGCTGAAGATCTTGGCCAGATGAAGCCATCAGGACCACATCATCTACAAAAAGAAGAGACCTAATCCTGCAGCCACCAAACCAGATCCCCTCAACGCCCTGACTGCGCCTAGAAATTCTGTCCATAAACTACCCTAAACTGTGAAATGCGGTGGAAACACAAACCACACACTTCTACAGGAACTAAAGGTTGCAAGAAATCAAACCACAAATCAGCAATCAAAGAAGCAACGCTGACACATTTTAAAAGTATATCTTAATATAAACATTTTATTCAGTGCATTTTTGTGTATACAACAAATAATAAACAACTGGAAGTCATCAGGCAGCTTGGACGTCTCGCCTGCATAATGTTGTCTTAAAAGTTTTTTTTTATCCTGGTAGCTTGGAACACATGATCCAACGTGGGTTAATTACATACAGCCTACATCATGCAGCTCTAGACCACAATCCCCTGCCTTCTTCCCATGCAACAGATACGAACCACCTCCCGAGGGAACCGAGGAACAGAAAGTCCTGCAAAAAAAAAAAATAGCATGTACCAGAAAGAAGTAATATGTAGCTTGGAGGGACATCGTGTTCGTACATGCCCTGTGCATGAAAGGGAAGATGCCCCGCCCCTCTTTTTTGTTTTTTGTTTTGTTTACTCTTACAAATAGGACATGTCCCTATAAAATGTTAAGCCACCTAAAAGTCCACAGTATTCTTTTTTTTTTTAATATAGAAAATAGCATCACCACAGTAAGTTACTCAAACACATAACAATCCGGGGAAAGGAAGGGCGCCATATTTCTATGGACGGTCAATAAAGTTGACGAGGGGTTATGACACAAGCACGGTGGGGGAGGAAACAGATCACGAGGACAAGAAACGGACTTTGTGACAGAACAAGAAGGGCATGGGGGGTACACACACCGAATCCTAGTTTTGAACCTCGGCCGTCGAGCGGATCCTCAGAAAAAAGACTGAATGACATCACTTCCTCTTGTCCAAACCTTATTCATTCGATCAATCAATCAATGTTTACTTATATAGCCCTAAATCACGAGTGTCTCAAAGGGCTGCTCAAGCCACACCTTAAAATGTACATAGGGAGGTAAACAAATCCAGCTCACCTTCGTGAAGGCTTCGTCGACTTAAAGGGAGACTCTCTCGTTTAGCCTTTAGCTTGCTTTCAAACGGTGGGACAAACAATACTGATCAATGGCGAGGGTCGGAGAACAAGAGGGGATGAACAGAAACCAGTAGATACAACCAATGAATCCTTCTTGGCTAATTGGGAAAATTAGCAGAAACAAAAGGGCAGCCGTGGCGTCTCTGAAAAGTTACGAGCATTCAGGCTGAGACCTCACATGTCGGGTCGTCTGAACCGAGGCTTGGTTTCTCGGCAGCGGCTCCTCAGAAAAAAGACTGAATGACATCACTTCCTCTTGTCCAAACCGTATTCATTCGATCAATCAATCAAAGTTTATTTATATAGCCCTAAATAACAAGTGTCTCAAAGGGCTGCACAAGCCACACATTAAAATGTACATAGGGGGGTAAACAAATCCAGCTCACCTTCGTGAAGGCTTCGTCGACTTAAAGGGAGAATCTCTCGTTTAGCCTTTAGCTTGCTTACAAACGGCGGGACAAACAATACTGATCAATGGCGAGGGTCGGAGAACAAGAGGGGATGAACAGAAACCAGTAGATACAACCAATGAATCCTTCTTGGCTAATTGGGAAAATTAGCAGAAACAAAAGGGCAGCCGTGGCGTCTCTGAAAAGTTACGAGCCTTCAGGCTGAGACCTCACATGTCGGGTCGTCTGAACCGAGGCTTGGTTTCTCGGCAGCGGCTCCTCAGAAAAAAGACTGAATGACATCACTTCCTCTTGTCTAAACCTTATTCATTCGATCAATCAATCAAAGTTTATTAATATAGCCCTAAATAACAAGTGTCTCAAAGGGCTGCACAAGCCACACATTAAAATGTACATAGGGGGGTAAACAAACCCAGCTCACCTTCGTGAAGGCTTTGTCGACTTAAAGGGAGACTTTCTCGTTTAGCCTTTAGCTTGCTTATAAACGGCGGGACAAACAATACTGATCAATGGCGAGGGTCGGAGAACAAGAGGAGAAGAACAGAAACCAGTAGATACAACCAATGAATCCTTCTTGGCTAATTGGGAAAATTAGCAGAAACAAAAGGGCAGCCGTGGCGTCTCTGAAAAGTTACGAGCCGCCAGGCTGAGACCGCACATGTCGGGTCGTCTGAACCGAGGCTTGGTTTCTCGGCGCTAGAGAGCTCGGTCTCTGGGACGCGAGGAGAGCTACCGTCTGGCCGGGCCTCGGACCGCGCCGGCGAGTTTATAGGCTTTGTATTCACACAAGCGTGGACGAGACAGAGATCAGGGCTTGTACTGTACCCCTGCAGCCTCGTGGACCTGGTTGCCCCTGAATGCCCACTCGCTTCCTGTCCCTGTCTAACGGACGCACGAGTGCTCGTTGTCTACATGAATGTTGAAAAAGAACGGCAAAACTGGTGAGTAAATACGTAATAAATGAGCCCAGAGGAGACTAAATGTCCAGAACGTGTCTTGCGATTAATGCTGTTAACCATGATAAATGCACAAGTGTGTTGTCTTTTTTTTTTTTTTTTAAATGATCGTCATTGATGTTTTCTAGGTGTCGATGTTTGGTATGTCGCAGCAAGTGCTGAACCGCTGATACAAGAGAGGGTCTGCTTGGATGCGCGCTCTGCTGGAGGTAAGGTTTCATGGTTCGGTCCTGCAGGCGGGGCTACGTCGACTCGTTCTGGCTCACAGCTTTGCCGCCGTTCAGCATCGCCGAGGCACTCCGACTCTTGGTGGGTGTGCCACTGCCGGAGCGGGAGAACTCTGTCAGGTCGTGGAGGGATGGCTCTCTGTACATCGCCACTGTGGGAAGAGGAGAGGATTGTGGATCAGAAAGCAACTCAGGACTAAAGCTACGAGTCATCTGTTCAATGGAATTTAGTAGGAAGTAGTCCTAAACCTAAACCCGAATAACACCTTCCACTGTGACTCCCCTTCCCTAGCAGCCACGACCCCTACCCTTCTCTAAACCATTCTACCTTTACCCTACCATAGATCTCTAATCTGAACTCTACCCTAACCATCTAACCGGATCACCTACCCTAACCGTGACCTACAGTATACCTTAAACACTCACCCTACACTTACTCTAGAACACTGTTAGCCTGTATCCCAAACTTGAACCTGACTCTGGCATTCCATCCCTTTACCGTAAGAGACCTTACCCTAACCCATACCCTGAGAAAACAATTTCCCAACCTCAACCCTCACTAACCAATCTTAACCCTAGCCCGTTAAAAGAAACCCTTACCCAACACCCCGACCCCAATGAATCCTTACCCAAACTTGAACACCACCCTAACCTTCACAAAACTCAGGCCAACTTTAACATTATAACTCCCAAATCTACACTACTCTAAACATTGACTAACCCTAATCAGCCCCCACCTTACCCTAACCCGATCAAAACCCTACAATAATCTCAACCCTTAACACAACACTTAACTAAGTCAACCCTTACCTTTACCTGAGCTTAACCTATAACCGCCTCCAACCCAAACTTACCTAACAAAAATATTTCCGAACCTCAACCCCTTAATTCTTACCCTAATATGAACCCTACTAACCCTGGCAAAAACCCAAGCCTACCCTACAATTCCCAAATCTAACCTACTCTAAACTAGGGTTGTTCGGTATACCGGTAGTAGACACGCACACAGCTGCTTGGATTGATGCCAAATATTAGCGGGGTTAAGACCGCCCATCTAATGTCAACTAATGCAAGTAAGATGACTGAATTTGGTAACAAATCTCTAAAATTTGTGTTTTATCTTTAACAAAAGTGTGTTTTACCTGCTACATGACTTATCTTGGTACATTTATCCATAGTTTTGTTTTTAGTACTTACTAAAAATGGTGTTTTTCTTAAAGCACAGACGAGGATTGGCAACCATAAATCCTAAATTATTTAATATTATGTTACTAAAGCTCTTGTTTATTCCTGATTATGGAAAATTGAAAATTGTTCTTTGAGTGCAACAAGAAAAACACAATGTGAAATTTAATTAAATTAAATGTTAACCTTCTAAAATTGTTCTTTGAGTGCAATAGGAAACATGTTTATTGTATTGTAAGATTTTCTGTTAAAATGAAGCCAAAATTGAAATGTCTTCATAGTTACCTTTATTTAGTAAAGAATCGAAAAGTATCTAAATAAATGTTGGTACCGGTACCAAATGATTGGTAACGGGACAACCCTACTCTAAATATATATTAACCCTAACCTGCCCCCAAAATACCTTACCTTACGCTAAACCTAACAAAACCTTACAATAACCTCAACCCGTAACACAACACTTACCTTCATCTAACCTTCACCTATAACTGTCTAACCCTTAAAAACCCTCAATCCCAGAGAGATGGTGAACTATGCCCGGGATAGGGCATTGCCAGAGGAAAACTGCAAAACCGTGCAAATCGGTCGTATGACCTGGGTACAGGGGCTAAAGACTAATCCAACCCTAACTCTGGTCTCTAAAACAACCGTCAGACGCCTCAGGAAAATGCAGAACGAGCAGCTTCTTATAATTCATAGACTGTGTTCTGTGTGGGAACCACAGGGATGGGCGTGGAACGGGTCCTGCAGGGTCTGCCTTCCCGCAAAGTGCTGAATCAAGACGTCACAGCAGATCAGGTTGGCTCTGCACTTAAAAACAAATCCTGTATTCACAGCCCGGGCATTACAAATTCAGCACAGGCATGTGCTCTGCTCTGCTGTGTTTGCAGCATTCGGCCCAATTTGCATCTCAGCAGCCACTACGAGGACAAAATCGCCGTAATCTGAGGTCCGCAGTATTTGGTTTCAGGATGTTGTCCACATCCTAGAATGCTATTTGGTGTTCATCCCAGAGGGAAGCCCGGCTGAGACAGCAACCTTCGCTCACTTCACTTAGCCCAGCATTTTGTTGTTGTTGTTATTTATTTTTTGTTAGTGTGTCAATCTGTGTAAACACATCAGTGGGTGGATGCATTTCACTGGAAGGTAATAATGATGGGTACAAGACTACTGCAACTCACTTCTTGTCAGGATCCCCAGCAATAACATTCAGAAGCTGCAGTACTTACAGAATAGTGCTGCTAGGATCCTGAAGAGAGTGCGGAAATACGACCACAAAACACCAGTTCTCAAATCCCTTCACTGGCTTCCTGTTCCACTCAGGGTTGAATACAAGAGTCTCCCTACTAACTCACCAGTGCCTCCATGGAAATGCCCCCCTCTACCTCAAAGAACTGCTCACATCCCAAATCCTCCCCATGACACCTCCGCTCCGGACAGGCTAACTTCCTCCAATCTCAGAGGACAAAGCTATGAACAATGGGAGACCGGGCTTTCTGCTCCGCCGCTCCCAGTCTATGGAACGCTCTCCCTGACCACCTGAGGGCACCACAGACTGTGGATGCTTTTAAAAAAGGCTTAAAACCCCTTCTTTTAAAAAAAAACCTTATATATATATATATATATATATATATATATATATATATATATATATATATATATATATATATATATATATATACATACAGGTAAAAGCCAGTAAATTGGAATATTTTGAAAAACTTGATTTATTTCAGTAATTGCATTCAAAAGGTGTAACTTGTACATTATATTTATTCATTGCACACAGACTGATGCATTCAAATGTTTATTTCATTTAATTTTGATGATTTGAAGTGGCAACAAATGAAAATCCAAAATTCCGTGTGTCACAAAATTAGAATATTACTTAAGGCTAATACAAAAAAGGGATTTTTAGAAATGTTGGCCAACTGAAAAGTATGAAAATGAAAAATATGAGCATGTACAATACTCAATACTTGGTTGGAGCTCCTTTTGCCTCAATTACTGCGTTAATGCGGCGTGGCATGGAGTCGATGAGTTTCTGGCACTGCTCAGGTGTTATGAGAGCCCAGGTTGCTCTGATAGTGGCCTTCAACTCTTCTGCGTTTTTGGGTCTGGCATTCTGCATCTTCCTTTTCACAATACCCCACAGATTTTCTATGGGGCTAAGGTCAGGGGAGTTGGCGGGCCAATTTAGAACAGAAATACCATGGTCCGTAAACCAGGCACGGGTAGATTTTGCGCTGTGTGCAGGCGCCAAGTCCTGTTGGAACTTGAAATCTCCATCTCCATAGAGCAGGTCAGCAGCAGGAAGCATGAAGTGCTCTAAAACTTGCTGGTAGACGGCTGCGTTGACCCTGGATCTCAGGAAACAGAGTGGACCGACACCAGCAGATGACATGGCACCCCAAACCATCACTGATGGTGGAAACTTTACACTAGACTTCAGGCAGCGTGGATCCTGTGCCTCTCCTGTCTTCCTCCAGACTCTGGGACCTCGATTTCCAAAGGAATTGCAAAATTTGCTTTCGTCAGAAAACATGACTTTGGACCACTCAGCTGGTGTCGGTCCCCTCTGTTTCCTGAGATCCAGGGTCAGCGCAGCCGTCTACCAGCAAGTTTTAGAGCACTTCATGCTTCCTGCTGCTGACCTGCTCTATGGAGATGGAGATTTCAAGTTCCAACAGGACTTGGCGCCTGCACACAGCGCAAAATCTACCCGTGCCTGGTTTACGGACCATGGTATTTCTGTTCTAAATTGGCCCGCCAACTCCCCTGACCTTAGCCCCATAGAAAATCTGTGGGGTATTGTGAAAAGGAAGATGCAGAATGCCAGACCCAAAAACGCAGAAGAGTTGAAGGCCACTATCAGAGCAACCTGGGCTCTCATAACACCTGAGCAGTGCCAGAAACTCATCGACTCCATGCCACGCCGCATTAACGCAGTAATTGAGGCAAAAGGAGCTCCAACCAAGTATTGAGTATTGTACATGCTCATATTTTTCATTTTCATACTTTTCAGTTGGCCAACATTTCTAAAAATCCCTTTTTTGTATTAGCCTTAAGTAATATTCTAATTTTGTGACACACGGAATTTTGGATTTTCATTTGTTGCCACTTCAAATCATCAAAATTAAATGAAATAAACATTTGAATGCAACAGTCTGTGTGCAATGAATAAATATAATGTACAAGTTACACCTTTTGAATGCAATTACTGAAATAAATCAAGTTTTTCAAAATATTCTAATTTACTGGCTTTTACCTGTATATGTATATACATTTGTTTCTGCTGAATCATTTAGACAAAATGCACAAAAGCCAGTAAATGCTCTTTTTTTATTCCCCTCCTTACACGCCTTTATCTCACCTCAAAGTGTTTTGTCCCTCACGTCTCGCTCGCTCAGCATAAAGCGAGGCAATCATTCTGCGGCTATTGATCTTAAGTGTGTTTGAGACCCCCTGGATTGCCAGTTAAATGAACGTGAAAGGCTATTACGGGGGGTCTCGGGGGAGGAACATAGATTCCTAATGAGAGGACGACTAGAAGTTCCCCGTCACAAAAATGTTTTACCACAACTATTGAACATGGAGTTCATAAGTGAATCGACAGTATTGCATTCTTGGTGTCATTACTATCCACATTTGTATAGATCCAACCACTTTTGTTTGCATTCAAACCGCGAGCTTAGCATTTATTTATGCTTTTAGGTCTCCTCCTCTGGTGTGTAGTGTAGCATGTTTGTCTATTTCTTGTAGGGAACACAGTTTAATTGCCGCCACTGAGGCGAGGACGCTACATGTGATAGTGTTTACTCACCTGTCTCCTCTGTACTCAGCCATGCAGTCATTTGTTCATACATGTGCATATGTGTGTGTGTGTGTGTGTATTGTTTTTGAGTCTGCAAAGCACTTTGTGTTGCATTTATTTTATGTATGAAACACACTTTAAAAAAGTTTGTTGTTTTTGTTTTGTTTTGTTTTGGTCTGTTCTCTTCTGTTCTATTTTATTTTATTTTATTTTATCTTATATTATCTTATTTTATATTATTTTATTTTATTTTTTTAATTTAATTTAATTTAATTTAATTTAATTTAATTTCTACCGCTTATTCCCTTCGGGGTTGCGGGGGGCGCTGGAGCCTATCTCAGCTACAATCATAATTTAATTTAATTTAATTCATTTAATTCATTTAATTCATTTAATTCATTTAATTCATTTAATTCATTTAATTTCATTTTATGTTATTTAACTTAATTTAATTTAATTTAATATAAATTAGTTTAATTGTATTTTATTTTATTACATTTTATTTAATTGTAATATTATTATATATTTTTTTAAATTAAAATTTAATTTAATTTAATTTCATTTCATTTTATGTTATTTAACTTAATTTAATTTCATTTCATTTCATTTCATTTTATGTTATTTAACTTAATTTAATTTAATTTAATATAATTTAGTTTTATTTTATTTTATTTTATTACATTTTATTTAATTGTAATATTATTGTTTTTTTTTAAATTAAAATTTATTTTAATTTAATTTAATTTAATTTAATTTAATTTTGGCCCTGAACACAGCAAGGGCCCTGTTAAAAAAGCTGCTTTTTTTCTTCTACACATTTGGACGTCTTTTTGAGGCCTTTAACATGCTCAAAAAGTGTGTTCAACGGTGCTCGGAGCTTTACATTTTTTATCATTCTAGTTTTATTCAGTTTATTTCCCTGTGTTTTGATCAATGAATAAATTACCATGGAGGTAAGAAATAGCTCAAATTAAAACTTTGGTTTTAAGGCTGATGTCGTAAATAAGTAGTTTTGTGCGACTGCTATACAAATATTTGACTTGATGTGTGAAATCTCACTGGAATATTCCACTTTAATTCCACTTTTTGTAAACACGTGTACGAGGATGTTTCACATGTCTTTATTGTGTATATATTTGAACAGTGTTTATGTTGTGTACAAAGTGTGTTTATAATATGTTGTGTAAAGGAAATGTCATATTTATATATTGTATTTGAGATCGTTTATAGGTTAGTTAGGCGAAATATAGTGCTCAACTTCAGCCTAAACCCTTTCGGTCTGTAAAATTGTCAATTTATGAATGTAACCTGTTTGTTTATTTTGTTATAAATGTTAGAAATAATAAACAAACTAACTAACTTTAGCAACAGAAACTCTCCTGTCACTCACCTTTCAGAGGTTTGGGCAGGAAGTGTGCTGCCGGCTTGTTCTTCTTGACGTGGTTGCCCTTCATGATTTCCCCCTCCTTGTTCAGACCGAGGTACCAGCCCCTGCCCGACTGCTGCTGGCGGTAGATCATGGAGGAATACGTCACGTAGTAGTTCTCGAACACCGACTCCTTGAATTTGCACTCCGGCGTGAAGTGTTCCTGCAGGGGGTGCAGAAGCCACGTTTGACAACCATAATAATAATAATAATAACACCCAATACCTCACACAGAATCACGGCGGTGAATAATGCAGCATGTTTCAGTGAATAATTATAATAATAATAATATATTGTATTTGTAAAAGCACTTTACATTGAGCAAACAACCTCAAAGTGCTACAGTGCATTTTAAAAACCAACAACAACAATAATGCTGGAACCACAGATAGCTGCTCCCAACAAGTAAAATAAATAGTAAAAAAATAAAAATAATAATAATAATAATAAAAACTAGAACAGCCTAATATATATAACTTGCACACATATATCTAAAACAAAGAGGCTTTTTTAAAAAAAAGAAGGGTTTTTAAGCCTTTTTTAAAAGCATCCACAGTCTGTGGTGCCCTCAGGTGGTCAGGGAGAGCGTTCCACAGACTGGGACCGGGAGTGAAATGACCAGCTTGAATAACACCCAAGACCTCACACAGAATCAGACTACAGGAGAATCATGGCGGTGAATAATGCAGCACGTTTCAGTGAATAATAATAATAACAATAATAATAATAGATTTTATTTGTAAAAGCACTTTACATTGAGCACACAACCTCAAAGTGCTACAGTGCATTTAAAAACAACAACAACAACAATGCTAGAACCACAAATAGCTGCCCCCAACAAGTAAAATAAATAGTAAAAAAATAATAATAATAATAATAAAAACTAGAAAAGCCTAATAGCTAGAACTAGCACACATATATCTAAAAAAAAAAGAAAAAAAAAAAGGCATTTTTAAAAAGAAGGGTTTTTAAGACTTTTTTAGAAGCATCCACAGTCTGTGGTGCCCTCAGGTGGTCAGGGAGAGCATTCCACAGACTGGGAGCGGGAGTGAAATGACCAGCTTGAATAACATCCAAGAACTCACACAGAATCAGACTACAGGAGAATCACAGCGGTGAATAATGCAGCATGTTTCAGTGAATAATAATACTAATAATAATAATAATAATAATAATAGATTTTATTTGTAAAATCACTTTACATTGAGCACACAACCTCAAAGTGCTACAGTGCATTTAAAAAAGAACAACAACAACAACGCTAGAACCACAAATAGCTGCCCCCAACAAGTAAAATAAATAGTAAAAAAATAATAATAATAATAATAAAAACTAGAAAAGCCTAATAGCTAGAACTAGCACACATATATCGAAAAATAAAATAAAATTAAAAAGAAGGATTTTTAAGCCTTTTTTTAAAAGCATCCAAAGTCTGTGGTGCCCTCAGGTGGTCAGGGAGAGCATTCCACAGACTGGGACCGGGAGTGAAATGACCAGCTTGAATAACACCCAAGACCTCACACAGAATCAGACTACAGGAGAATCACGGCGGTGAATAATGCAGCACGTTTCAGTGAATAATAATAATAATAATAATAATAATAATAATAGATTTTATTTATAAAAGCACTTTACATTGAGCACACAACCTCAAAGTGCTGCAGTGCATTTAAAAAAGAACAACAACAACAATGCTAGAACCACAAATAGCTGCCCCCAACAAGTATAATAAATAGTAAAAATAATCATAATAATAATAACATTAATAATAAAAACTAGAACAGCCTAATAGCTAGAACTAGCACATATATATCTAAAAAAAAAAAGCTTTTTTAAAAAGAAGGGTTTTTAAGACTTTTTTAGAAGCAGCCACAGTCTGTGGTGCCCTCAGGTGGTCAGGGAGAGCGTTCCACAGACTGTGCGCGGGAGTGAAATGACCAGCTTGAATAACACCCAAGACCTCACACAGAATCAGACTACAGGAGAATCACGGCGGTGAATAATGCAGCACGTTTCAGTGAATAATAATAATAATAATAATAATAATAATAATAATAATAATAGATTTTATTCGTAACAGCACTTTACATTGAGCACACAACCTCAAAGTGCTACAGTGCATTTAAAAAAGAACAACAACAACAATGCTAGAACCACAAATAGCTGCCCCCAACAAGTAAAATAAATAGTAAAAATAATAATAATAATAATACTAATAATAAAAACTATAACAGCCTAATAGCTAGAACTAGCACATATATATCTAAAAAAAAAAAGGCTTTTTTAAAAAGAAGGGTTTTTAAGCCTTTTTTAAAAGCATCCACAGTCTGCGGTGCCCTCAGGTGGTCAGGGAAAGCATTCCACAGACTGGGACCGGGAGTGAAATGACCAGCTTGAATAACACCCAAGACCTCACACAGAATCAGACTACAGGAGAATCACGGCGGTGAATAATGCAGCACGTTTCAGTGAATAATAATAATAATAATAATAATAATAATAATAATAGATTTTATTTATAAAAGCACTTTACATTGAGCACACAACCTCAAAGTGCTGCAGTGCATTTAAAAAAGAACAACAACAACAATGCTAGAACCACAAATAGCTGCCCCCAACAAGTATAATAAATAGTAAAAATAATCATAATAATAATAACATTAATAATAAAAACTAGAACAGCCTAATAGCTAGAACTAGCACATATATATCTAAAAAAAAAAAGCTTTTTTAAAAAGAAGGGTTTTTAAGACTTTTTTAGAAGCATCCACAGTCTGTGGTGCCCTCAGGTGGTCAGGGAGAGCGTTCCACAGACTGTGCGCGGGAGTGAAATGACCAGCTTGAATAACACCCAAGACCTCACACAGAATCAGACTACAGGAGAATCACGGCGGTGAATAATGCAGCACGTTTCAGTGAATAATAATAATAATAATAATAATAGATTTTATTTGTAACAGCACTTTACATTGAACACACAACCTCAAAGTGCTACAGTGCATTTAAAAAACAACAACAACAACAATGCTAGAACCACAAATAGCTGCCCCCAACAAGTAAAATAAATAGTAAAAAAAAATAATAATAATAATAATAATAAAAACTAAAAAAGTCTAATAGCTGGAACAAGCACACATATATCTAAAAAAAAAAAAAAAAAAAAAAAAAGGCTTTTTTAAAAAGAAGGGTTTTTAAGCCTTTTTTAAAAGCATCCACAGTCTGTGGTGCCCTCAGGTGGTCAGGGAGAGCGTTCCACAGACTGGGCGCGGGAGTGAAATGACCAGCTTGAATAACACCCAAGACCTCACACAGAATCAGACTACAGGAGAATCACGGCGGTGAATAATGCAGCACGTTTCAGTGAATAATAATAATAATAATAATAGATGTTATTTGTAAAAGCACTTTACATTGAGCACACAACCTCAAAGTGCTACAGTGCATTGAAAAAAGAACAACAACAACAACAATGCTAGAACCACAAATAGCTGCCCCCAACAAGTAAAATCAATAGTAAAAAAAAAAATAATAATAACAATAAAAACTAGAACAGCATAATAGCTAGAACTAGCACACATATATCTAAAAAAAAAGAAAAAAAAAGGCCTTTTTAAAAAGAAGCGTTTTTAAGACTTTTTTAGAAGCATCCACAGTCTGTGGTGCCCTCAGGTGGTCAGGGAGAGCGTTCCACAGACTGGGCGCGGGAGTGAAATGACCAGCTTGAATAACACCCAAGACCTCACACAGAATCAGACTACAGGAGAATCACGGCGGTGAATAATGCAGCACGTTTCAGTGAATAATAATAATAATAATAATAATAATAGATTTTATTTGTAAAAGCACTTTACATTGAGCACACAACCTCAAAGTGCTACAGTGCATTTAAAAACAACAACAACAACAATGCTAGAACCACAAATAGCTGCCCCCAACAAGTAAAATAAATAGTAAAAAAAAATAATAATAATAATAACAACTAGAAAAGCCTAATAGCTAGAACTAGCACACATATATCGAAAAAAAAAGAAGTTTTTTTCAAAAAGAAGGATTTTTAAGCCTTTTTTAAAAGCATCCAAAGTCTGTGGTGCCCTCAGGTGGTCAGGGAGAGTGTTCCACAGACTGGGAGTGAAATGACCAGCTTGAATAAAACATGGGCGTCCAGATAATGATCATCTTCTCATTCTGCTCCCGGCTGTTAATTATGCATGGCTACTTCATCATCATTCACAGTAGCGGACTGCTGGATTTATCATTTTGTTGGACAAGATCATATCATATCAAATCTGGTATTTCACACTCCAAAGTAGTGTCGGCCAGGGGTGCACTTTAGGTGGATGGCGAGCTAGCGGTGGATGGTGGAGGGTGTGTCAGTCCATCGCCAGCCAGGCATTCAAAAAAAAGATTTAAAAATGATCGATCATCAATCTTCACCAAGACGTCACTTTGGTCACCTGATTGCTGTCAGATCATTTTTAAGAAAAAACGACCGACAGGAAGGCGAGGAAACATGTTTAGTTAAAGTACCAATGATTGTCACACACACACACACACACTAGGTGTGGTGAAATGTGTCCTTAAATAGCGGTGGCATTTGTCTTCAAGATGCATATTTTAACAACGTACATTTTTCTAAAGATAAATGATACTTTTGGAGAGAGAGGGTCAAGGTTTCATTTGCAATCTGGGGAACGCCCCTTAAATTTCCCGAAATTCCAGGAATTTCCGTAATACCATTTCTAAATTACAAATGTCACTACTTCAACATATCTCGACCGAAGTAAAAACATTCCAACGCCAACCATTTTGATCAGCACATTCAAGTCTTTGAACATTAAAAAAAGAAAAATTCCCACTTTTCCTGAAATTCCCAATTTTTGGGGGAAATTCCCATTGACATTTTTCAAAGTTCCACAATTCCCACAATTTTCATCCGATTCAAACTGTTCCAAATTCAAAATATTCACCCTGTTCAGGAATTGTGTGCTCTACTTCAACAGTTCTAAAAAAAAATTCCCAGATTTCCCATAATTCCTTTTTTTTTTTCATTTTCCCCATTCAAAATGAATTGTCCATTTTTTCAAGTTGCACAATTCCCACATTTTTCAACCCATTCAAACCATTCCAACATCAACATAATTCACAATTCTAGAAATTCAAACTACCGTTTTTCCAAATTCCAAAAAAATCCAGGATTTTCCAGAATTCCTGGTTTTCAGAAGCCCTATTTCCATCCTTTTTTCTGGTGACTACTCCTTTCACATTTTTCAACCCACTTGAACTATTCCACCAACAAATCATTCCTCTTAATCAGTGTTCAATCAATCAATGTTTTTTTAACTGGAAAAATTCCCGGTTTTCCTGAAATTCCAGGAATTTCCGTAATACCATTTCTCAATTACAAATGTCACTACTTCAACATTTCTTGACCGATGTAAAACAATTCCAACGCCAACCATTTTGATCAGCACATTCAAGTCTTTGAACATTAAAAAAAAAAAAAATTCCCACTTTTCCTGAAATTCCCAATTTTTTGGGAAATTCCCATTGACATTCTTCCAAGTTCCACAATTCCCACAATTTTCATCCGATTCAAAGTGTTCCAACTTCAAAATATTCACCCTGTTCAGGAATTGTGTGCTCTACTTCAACAGTTCTAAAAAAAAATTCCCGGATTTCCCATAATTTTTTTTTTTTTTTCATTTTCCCCATTCAAAATGAATTGTCCATTTTTCCAAGTTGCACAATTCCCACATTTTTCAACCCATTCAAACCATTCCAACATCAACATAATTCACCATCCTAGAAATTCAAACTACCGTTTTTCCAAATTCCCAAAAAATCCAGGATTTTCCAGAATTCCTGGTTTTCTAAAGCCCTATGTCCACCCTCCTTTCTGGCGACAACTCCTTCCACATTTTTCAACCCATTTGAACTATTCCGACCAACAAATAATTTCTCTTAATCAGTGTTCAATCAATCAATGTCTTTTGAACTGGAAACATTCCCGGTTTTTTCGAAATTCCAGGAATTTCCGTAATACCATTTCTCAATTACAAATGTCACTACTTCAACATTTCTTGACCGATGTAAAACAATTCCAACGCCAACCATTTCGATCAGCACATTCAAGTCTTTGAACATTAAAAAAAAAATTCCCTTTTTTCCTGAAATTCCCAATTTTTTGGGAAATTCCCATTGACATTCTTCAAAGTTCCACAATTCCCACAATTTTCATCCGATTCAAACTGTTCCAAATTCAAAATATTCACCCTGTTCAGGAATTGTGTGCTCTACTTCAACAGTTCTAAAAAAAATTCCCGGATTTCCCATAATTTTTTTTTTTTTTTCATTTTCCCCATTCAAAATGAATTGTCCATTTTTCCAAGTTGCACAATTCCCACATTTTTCAACCCATTCAAACCATTCCAACATCAACATAATTCACCATCCTAGAAATTCAAACTACCGTTTTTCCAAATTCCCAAAAAATCCAGGATTTTCCAGAATTCCTGGTTTTCTAAAGCCCTATGTCCACCCTCCTTTCTGGCGACAACTCCTTCTACATTTTTCAACCCATTTGAACTATTCCACCAACAAATAATTTCTCTTAATCAGTGTTCAATCAAACAATGTCTTTTGAACTGGAAACATTCCCGGTTTTCCCGAAATTCCAGGAATTCCGTAATACCATTTCTCAATTACAAATGTCACTACTTCAACATTTCTCGACCGATGTAAAAACATTCCAACGCCAACCATTTTGATCAGCAAATTTAAGTCTTTGAACATTTAAAAAAAAATAAAAAATTCCCGCTTATCCTGAAATTCCCAATTTTTTGGGAAATTCCCATTGACATTCTTCCAAGTTCCACAATTCCCACAATTTTCATCCGATTCAAACTGTTCCAACTTCAAAATATTCACCCTGTTCAGGAATTGTGTGCTCTACTTCAACAGTTCTAAAAAAAATTCCCGGATTTCCCATAATTTTTTATTTTTTTTCATTTTCCCCATTCAAAATGAATTGTCCATTTTTCCAAGTTGCACAATTCCCACATTTTTCAACCCATTCAAACCATTCCAACATCAACATAATTCACTATCCTATAAATTCAAACTACCGTTTTTCCAAATTCCAAAAAAATCCAGGATTTTCCAGAATTCCTGGTTTTCTAAAGCCCTATGTCCACCCTCCTTTCTGGCAGCAACTCCTTCTACATTTTTCAACCCATTTGAACTATTCCACCAACAAATAATTTCTCTTAATCAGTGTTCAATCAAACAATGTCTTTTGAACTGGAAACATTCCCGGTTTTCCCGAAATTCCAGGAATTTCCGTAATACCATTTCTCAATTACAAATGTCACTACTTCAACATTTCTCGACCGATGTAAAAACATTCCAACGCCAACCATTTCGATCAGAGCATTCAAGTCTTTGAACATTAAAAAAAAAAAATTTCCCGCTTTTCCTGAAATTCCCAATTTTTGGGGGAAATTCCCATTGACATTCTTCAAAGTTTCACAATTCCCACAATTTTCATCCGATTCAAACTGTTCCAAATTCAAAATATTCACCCTGTTCAGGAATTGTGTGCTCTACTTCAACAGTTCTAAAAAAAATTCCCGGATTTCCCATAATTTTTATTTTTTTTTCATTTTCCCCATTCAAAATGAATTGTCCATTTTTCCAAGTTGCACAATTCCCACATTTTTCAACCCATTCAAACCATTCCAACATCAACATAATTCACCATCCTAGAAATTCAAACTACCGTTTTTCCAAATTCCAAAAAAATGCAGGATTTTCCAGAATTCCTGGTTTTCTAAAGCCCTATGTCCACCCTCCTTTCTGGCGACAACTCCTTCTACATTTTTCAACCCATTTGAACTATTCCACCAACAAATAATTTCTCTTAATCAGTGTTCAATCAAACAATGTATTTTGAACTGGAAACATTCCCGGTTTTCCCGAAATTCCAGGAATTTCCGTAATACCATTTCTCAATTACAAATGTCACTACTTCAACATTTCTCGACCGATGTAAAAACATTCCAACGCCAACCATTTCGATCAGAACATTCAAGTCTTTAAACATTAAAAAAAAAAAAATCCCGCTTTTCCTGAAATTCCCAATTTTTGGGGGAAATTCCCATTGACATTCTTCAAAGTTACACAATTCCCACAATTTTCATCCGATTCAAACTGTTCCAAATTCAAAATATTCACCCTGTTCAGGTATTGTGTGCTCTACTTCAACAGTTCTAAAAAAATTCCCGGATTTCCCATTATTTATTTTTTTTTTTCATTTTCCCCATTCAAAATGAATTGTCCATTTTTACAAGTTGCACAATTCCCACATTTTTCAACCCATTCAAACCATTACAACATCAACATAATTCACCATCCTAGAAATTCAAACTACCGTTTTTCCAAATTCCAAAAAAATCCAGGATTTTCCAGAATTCCTGGTTTTCTAAAGCCCTATGTCCACCCTCCTTTCTGGCGACAACTCCTTCTACATTTTTCAACCCATTTGAACTATTCCACCAACAAATAATTTCTCTTAATCAGTGTTCAATCAAACAATGTATTTTGAACTGGAAACATTCCCGGTTTTCCCGAAATTCCAGGAATTTCCGTAATACCATTTCTCAATTACAAATGTCACTACTTCAACATTTCTCGACCGATGTAAAAACATTCCAACGCCAACCATTTCGATCAGAACATTCAAGTCTTTGAACATAAAAAAAAAAAAAAAATCCCGCTTTTCCTGAAATTCCCAATTTTTGGGGGAAATTCCCATTGTCATTCTTCAAAGTTCCACAATTCCCACAATTTTCATCCGATTCAAACTGTTCCAAATTCAAAATATTCACCCTGTTCAGGAATTGTGTGCTCTACTTCAACAGTTCTAAAAAAAGTTCCTGGATTTCCCATAAATTCTTTTTTTTTTTCATTTTCCCCATTCAAAATGAATTGTCCATTTTTCCAAGTTGCACAATTCCCACATTTTTCAACCCATTCAAACCATTCCAATATCAACATATTTCCCCATTCTAGAAATTCAAAACACTGTTTTTTCAAATTCCAAAAAAATCCAGGATTTTCCAGAATTCCTGGTTTTCAAAAGCCCTATTTTCACCCTTTTTTCTGGCGACTACTCCTTCCACATTTTTTAACCCAGTTGAA
>NC_084583.2:16725000-16742500 GCF_033978685.3 Nerophis lumbriciformis | reverse complement strand
AGAAAATCCTGGAAATTCCGGGAAAAACTGGAATTTGGGGAAGGGAGAAACATGATTTTGCGTTGGACATATGGGAAGAGAAGTGTGGGTGGAAAGTTGAAAAGTCGGAATCAGGTTTTAAAATTGCACAACATTTTGAGAATTTGTAGAACGATGAATACGTCCATTCATTTGAATGGGAAATTCCCGGAGATTCTGGAAATTCGGGAAAACTGGGAATTTTTGAAAATGTTGATACCAGCACACTTGTGCTGGATGATATAAATGGGTTGGTGTTGGACTTTTTGGCATTGGTTGAACAATGTGGACGTAGTAACAGTTGGAAATGACAATGGGTATTTTGGAATTACTGGAATTTCGGGATAACCGGGACTTTGTGCGGAAGAAAATAGAAGCATTTTTTTTTCCCAACTAAGAGGAATGTTTTGAAGGTGGAATAGTCAAAAACAATTGAAAAGTGTGGACTGAGAAAACGGTTCCAGGAAGAGGTGAAAATGGGGCTTTGGAAAACCGGGAATTCTGGGAATTCCTGGAATTTCTTTGAACTTTGAAACTGGTAGTTTGCTTGTCCAAAGTGAGTGGAGTGTGTGGATGGTGGAACGGTTCAAATCGGATGAGAAATGTTGGATATGCAGTAGATTGTATATTTCCAATTCATTGTCAATGGGGGGGAAATTCCTGGAAATTCCGGGAAAAACTGGAATTTGGGGAAGGGAAAAACATGTTTTTGCATTGCACATATGGGAAGAGAAGTGTGGGTGGAAGGTTGAAAAGTCGGAATCGGGTTTTAAAATTGCACAACATTTTGAGAATTTGTAGAACTATGAATATGTCCATTCATTTGAATGGGAAATTCCCAGAGATTTTGGAAATTCGGAAAAACTGGGAATTTTTGAAAATGTTGATACTAGCAAACTTGTGCGAGATGATATAAATGGGTTGGTGTTGGACTTTTTGGCATTGGTTGAACAATGTGGACGTAGTAACAGTTGGGTACAATGGGTATTTCGGAAGTACTGGAACTTAGGGATAACCGAGAATTTGCGTGAAAAAAAAATAGAGGCATTTTTTTGTCCCAACTAAGAGGAATGTTTTGAAGGTGGAATGGTAAAAACGATTGAAACGTGTGGACTGAGAAAATGGTTCCAGGAAGAGGTGAAAATGGGTCTTTGGAAAACCGGAAATTCTGGGAATTCCTGGAACTTCTTTGAACTTGGAATATGGTAGTTTGCTTGTTCAAGGTGAGTGGAGTGTGTGGATGTTGGAACGGTTCAAATCGGATGAGAAATGCGGGATATGCAGTAGATTGTATATTTCCCATTCTATGTCAATGGGGAGAAAATCCTGGAAATTCCGGGAAAAACTGGAATTTGGGGAAGGGAGAAACATGTTTTTGCGTTGCACATATGGGAAGAGAAGTGTGGGTGGAAGGTTGAAAAGTCGGAATCGGGTTTTAAAATTGCACAACATTTTGAGAATTTGTAGAACTAGGAATACGTCCATTCATTTGAATGGGAATTTTCCGAAGATTCTGGAAATTCGGGAAAACTGGGAATTTTTGAAAATGTTGATACTAGCACACTTGTGCTAGATGATATGAATGGGTTGGTGTTGGACTTTTTGGCATTGGTTGAACAATGTGGACGTAGTAACAGTTGGAAATGACAATGGGCATTGTGGAATTACTGGAATTTCGGGATAACCGGGACTTTGTGCGGAAAAAAATAGAGGCCTTTTTTTTCCCAACTAAGAGGAATGTTTTGAAGGTGGAATAGTCAAAAACGATTGAAAAGTGTGGACTGAGAAAACCGTTCCAGGAAGAGGTGAAAATGGGGCTTTGGAAAACCGGGAATTCTGGGAATTCCTGGAATTTCTTTGAACTTTGAAACTGGTAGTTTGCTTGTCCAAGGTGAGTGGAGTGTGTGGATGTTGGAACGGTTCAAATCGGATGAGAAATGTTGGATATGCAGTAGATTGTATATTTACAATTCATTGTCAATGGGGAGAAAATTCATGGAAATTCCGGGAAAAACTGGAATTTGGGGAAGGGAGAAACGTGTTTTTGCGTTGCACATATGGGAAGAGAAGTGTGGGTGGAAGGTTGAAAAGTCGGAATCGGGTTTTAAAATTGCGCAAAATTTTGAGAATTTGTAGAACTATGAATACATCTGTTTATTTGATTGGGAAATTCCCGGAGATTCTGGAAATTCGGGAAAACTGGGAATTTTTAAAAATGTTGATACTAGCACACTTGTGCTAGATGATATGAATGGGTTGGTGTTGGACTTTTTGGCATTGGTTGAACAATGTGGACGTAGTAACAGTTGGAAATGACAATGGGCATTTTGGAATTACTGGAATTTCGGGATAACCGGGACTTTGTGCGAAAAAAAAATAGAGGCATTTTTTTTCCCAACTAAGAGGAATGTTTTGAAGGTGGAATAGTCAAAAACGATTGAAAAGTGTGGACTGAGAAAACCGTTCCAGGAAGAGGTGAAAATGGGGCTTTGGAAAACCGGGAATTCTGGGAATTCCTGGAATTTCTTTGAACTTTGAAACTGGTAGTTTGCTTGTCCAAGGTGAGTGGAGTGTGTGGATGTTGGAACGGTTCAAATCGGATGAGAAATGTTGGATATGCAGTAGATTGTATATTTCCAATTCATTGTCAATGGGGAGAAAATTCCTGGAAATTCCGGGAAAAACTGGAATTTGGGGAAGGGAGAAACATGTTTTTGCGTTGGACATATGGGAAGAGTAATGTGGGTTGAAGGTTGAAAAGTCGGAATCGGGTTTTAAAATTGCGCAAAATTTTGAGAATTTGTAGAACTATGAATACGTCCGTTCATTTGAATGGGAAATTCCCGGAGATTCTGGAAATTCGGGAAAACTGGGAATTTTTGAAAATGTTGATACTAGCACACTTGTGCTAGATGATATGAATGGGTTGGTGTTGGACTTTTTGGCATTGGTTGAACAATGTGGACGTAGTAACAGTTGGAAATGACAATGGGTATTTTGGAATTACTGGAATTTCGGGATAACCGGGACTTTGTGCGGAAGAAAATAGAAGCATTTTTTTTCCGAACTAAGAGGAATGTTTTGAAGGTGGAATAGTCAAAAACAATTGAAAAGTGTGGACTGAGAAAACGGTTCCAGGAAGAAGTGAAAATGGGGCTTTGGAAAACCGGGAATTCTGGGAATTCCTGGAATTTCTTTGAACTTGGAATGTGGTAGTTTGCTTGTTCAAGGTGAGTGGAGTGTGTGGATGGTGGAATCGGGCGAGAAATGGGCCAGATGTCCCAGAAAACCGTGAATTCTGAGCAATCCGGGACATTTTTAAAACACTTTTTGGGTAACTCACGATTCCCGGTCGAGCCGAACGGTTTTTTATACTTGAAGGGTCCTGGTTGGGTGAAAACTGGGGGCTGTGGAGGGCGCCAGATTTTTTTCTTCTGCTTATCCGAGGTTGGGTCGCGGGGGCAGCAGCCTAAGCAGAGAAGCCCAGCATTCCCCCTCCCCAGCCACTTCGTCCAGCTCCTCCCGGGGGATCCCGAGGCGTTCCCAGGCCAGCCGGGAGACATAGTCTTCCCAACGTGTCCTGGGTCTTCTCCTTGGCCTCCTGCCGGTCGGACGTGCCCCAAACACCTCCCTAAGGAGGCGTTCGGGTGGCATCCTGAGCATATGCCCGAACCACCTCATCTGGCTCCTCTCCATGTGGAGGAGCAGCGGCTTTACTCTGAGTTCCTCCCGGATGACAGAGCTTCTCACCCTATCTCTAAGGGAGAGCCCCGCCACCCGGCGGAAGAAACTCATTTGGGCCGCTTGTACCCGTGATATTGTCCTTTCGATCATAACCCAAAGCTCATGACCATAGGTGAGGATGGGAACGTAGATCGACCTTCTAAATTGAGAGCTTTGCCTTCCGGCTCATTTCCTTCTTCACCACAACGGATCGATACAGCGTCCGCATTACTGAAGACCTCGCACCGATCTGCCTGTCGATCTCACGATCCACTTCCCCTCCACACGTGAGCAAGACTCCTAGGTACTTGAACTCCTCCACTTGGGGAAATATCTCCTCCTTAACCTAGAGATGGCACTCCACCCTTTCCCGGGTGAGAACCATGGACTGGGACTTGGAGGTGCTGATTCTCATCCCAGTCGCTTCACACTCAGCTGTGAACCGATCCAGTGAGAGCTGAAGATCCTGGCCAGATGAAGCCATCAGGACCACATCATCTGCAAAAAGCAGAGACCTAATCCTGCAGCCACCAAACCGGATCCCCTCAACGCCTTGACTGCGCCTAGAAATTCTGTCCATAAAAGTTATGAACAGAATGGGTGACAAAGGGCAGCCTTGGCGGAGTCCAACCCTCACTGGAAACGTGTCCGACTAACTGCCGGCAATGCGGACTAAGCTCTGACACTGATCATACAGGGAGCGGACCGCCACAATCAGACAGTCCGATACTCTCTGAGCACTCTCCACAGGACTTCCCGGGGGACACGGTCGAATGCCTTCTCCAAGTCCACAAAGCACATGTAGACTGGTTGGGCAAACTCCCATGCACCCTCAAGGACCCTGCCGAGAGTATAGAGCTGGTCCACAGTTCCACGACCAGGACCAAAACCACACTGTTCCTCCTGAATCCGAGGTTGGACTATCCGGCGTAGCCTCCTCTCCAGTACACCTGGATAGACCTTACCGGGAAGGATTATAATAATACATGATTATTTTAGTGTAGAATCTTATTATTGTGTGAATGGTTGGGCATTCACACAATAAACATCATCCACAAGCATGTTGCATTTGTGTTGTAGAATATTGGTTGGGAAATGACCACATTTCAATGGTCAAATCAATGTCAGAACCTGAGATTGATTAAACATTGTCAAAAAGCATGTTTTTCAAGATTGAGTGTCTCAACGTTAGGACTAATTTTACAAGTTCCCAACGTTGTTTCAATGTCTCGAGCCTGCTGGGACGGTCCAAACCTCACTAAGTTGTTTTTGCGGTGAATTGGTAGGTGCTGAATAGCGACCTAGCCGTACATTCCAGGGCAAAGCGCACACATACTTGCCAACCCTCCCGGATTTTCCGGGAGACTCCCGAAATTCAGCGCCTCTCCCGAAAACCTCCCGGGACAAATTTTCTCCCTAAAATCTCCCGAAATTCAGGCGGAGCTGGAAGCCACGCCCCCTCCAGCTCCATGCGGACCTGAGTGACGTGTCAACAGCCTGTATTCACGTCCATTTTCCCACAACACACGTTATAACTGTAGAATGATCGAGGGCGAGTTCTTGGTTTCTTATGTGGCTTTATTGTTAGCCAGTTTCATTAACGTCCTCCCAGCGCGGTAACAACACACAACAACAGCATCCATCCATCCATCCATCCATCTTCTTCCGCTTATCCGAGGTCGGGTCGCGGGGGCAGCAGTCTAAGCAGGGAAGCCCAGACTTCCCTCTCCCCAGCCACTTCGTCCAGCTCCTCCCGGGGGACCCCGAGGCGTTCCCAGGCCAGCCGGGAGACATAGTCTTCCCAACGTGTCCTGGGTCTTCCCCGCGGCCTCCTACCGGTCGGACGTGCCCTAAACACCTCCCTAGGGAGGCGTTCGGGTGGCATCCTGACCAGATGCCCGAACCACCTCATCTGGCTCCTCTCGATGTGGAGGAGCAGCGGCTTTACTTTGAGCTCCTCCCGGATGGCAGAGCTTCTCACCCTATCTCTAAGGGAGAGCCCCGCTACCCGGCGGAGGAAACTCATTTCGGCCGCTTGTACCCGTGATCCTGTCTTTTTGGTCATAACCCAAAGCTCATGACCATAGGTGAGGATGGGAACGTAGATCGACCGGTAAATTGAGAGCTTTGCCTTCCGGCTCAGCTCCTTCTTCACCACAACGGACCGATACAGCGTCCGCATTACTGAAGACGCCGCACCGACCCGCCTGTCGATCTCACGATTCACTCTTCCCTCACTCGTGAACAAGACTCCGAGGAACTTGAACTCCTCCACTTGGGGCAAGATCTCCTCCCCAACCCGGAGATGGCACTCCATCCTTTTCCGGGCGAGAACCATGGACTCGGACTTGGAGGTGCTGATTCTCAGTCATGTTTTATTCTACCGTAAAGCAGTTTGTTTGCTGTAAACAGCAATGTTGTTGTAATATATTGAGTTGGAGGCAATAACAGGCGAGGGGATGAAGTACGTCTCTTTACTGTAGACTTCAGAACAGACTCACACACTTGACGGCAGGTGCGCAACACCACGTAAATCGTTGGCCAACCAAAAAGTAACCCCAGTACGCTATAGCCAACATTCACCAGGAGATGGCAACAGACAAACATAGATCACTCTATAACATTCCTCCCCTTTTAGAAATGGAGAAGTTCCTCAAAATAAATAAACAACCCAACCAAAAAAATGCAGCAGCTCAATTAAAAAACTGTACTTAAGTCACTTTTTTTTTTTTTTTTTTTAGTACTGAAATAGTCGAACCTCGGATTCAGGAGGAACAGTGTGGTTTTCGTCCTGGTCGTGGAACTGTGGACCAGCTCTATACTCTCGGCAGGGTCCTTGAGGGTGCATGGGAGTTTGCCCAACCAGTCTACATGTGCTTTGTGGACTTGGAGAAGGCATTCGACCGTGTACCCCGGGAAGTCCTGTGGGGAGTGCTCAGAGAGTATGGGGTATCGGACTGTCTTATTGTGGCAGTTCCCTCCCTATATAATCAGTGCCAGAGCTTGGTCCGCATTGCCGGCAGTAAGTCGGACACGTTTCCAGTGAGGGTTGGACTCCGCCAAGGCTGCCCTTTGTCACCGATTCTGTTCATAACCTTTATGGACAGAATTCCTAGGCGCAGTCAGGGCGTTACGGGGATCTGGTTTGGTGGCTGCAGGATTAGGTCTCTGCTATTTGCAGATGATGTGGTCCTGATGGCTTCTTCTGGCCAAGATCTTCAGCTCTCGCTGGATCGGTTCGCAGCCGAGTGTGAAGCGACTGGGATGGGAATCAGCACCTCCAAGTCCGAGTCCATGGTTCTCTCCCGGAAAAGGGTGGAGTGCCATCTCCGGGTTGGGGAGTAGATCTTGCCCCAAGTGGAGGAGTTCAAGTACCTCGGAGTCTTGTTCACGAGTGAGGGAAGAGTGGATCGCGAGATCAACAGGCGGATCGGTGCGGCGTCTTCAGTAATGCGGACGCTGTATCGATCCGTTGTGGTGAAGAAGGAGCTGAGCCGGAAGGCAAAGCTCTCAATTTACCGGTCGATCTACGTTCCCATCCTCACCTATGGTCATGAGCTTTGGGTTATGACCGAAAGGACAAGTACACGGGTACAAGCGGCCGAAATGAGTTTCCTCCGCCGGGTGGCGGGGCTCTCCCTTAGAGATAGGGTGAGAAGCTCTGTCATCCGGGAGGAGCTCAAAGTAAAGCCGCTGCTCCTCCACATGGAGAGGAGCCAGATGAGGTGGTTCGGGCATCTGGTCAGGATGCCACCCGAACGCCTCCCTAGGGAGGTGTTTAGGGCACGTCCGACCGGTAGGAGGCCGCGGGGAAGACCCAGGACACGTTGGGAAGACTTTGTCTCCCGGCTGGCCTGGGAACGCCTCGGGGTCCCACAGGAAGAGCTGGACGAAGTGGCTGGGGAGAGGGAAGTCTGGGCTTCCCTGCTTAGGCTGCTGCCCCCGCGACCCGACCTCGGATAAGCGGAAGAAGATGGATGGATGGATGGATGTTTGGCTGCTATCAGCACTTCAGTCATCAACAATTATATCATCTGGAAATGGACATTGAAACAGTGTAGGTCTGACTTGGTAGGATATGTACAGCGAGCAGAGAACATAGTGAGCTCAGATAGCATAAGAACAAGTATATACATTTGATTATTTACATTTGATTATTAACAATCCGGGGAGGTGGGATGTGGTGGGGAGACGGGGTTAGGCTAGGGTTGTAGTTGACTGGAGTTGTTCATTTAGTGCGGTTTTGAAGGAGGATAGAGATACCGTCTGGTGTGTCGTGGGCAGAGGTGGGTAGTAACGCGCTACATTTACTCCGTTACATCTACTTGAGTAACTTTTGGGATAAATTGTACTTCTAAGAGTAGTTTTAATGCAACGTACTTTTACTTTTACTTGAGTATATTTATAGAGAAGAAACGCTACTTTTACTCCGCTACTTTTATCTACATTCAGCTCGCTACTCGCTACTAATTTTTATCGATCTGTTAATGCACGCTTTGTTTGTTTTGGTCTGTCAGACAGACCTTCATAGTGCCTGCGTTTCAACAAATACAGTCACTGGTGACGTTCACTCCGTTCCACCAATCAGATGCAGTCACTGGTGACGTTGGACCAATCAAACAGAGCCAGGGGTCACATGACCTGACTTAAACAAGTTGAAAAACGTATTCGGGTGTTACCATTTAGTGGTCAATCGTACGAAATATGTACTGTACTGTGCAATCTACTAATAAAAGTTCCAATCAATCAATCAAAAGTGTGAAGGAAAAAAGACCTTTTTTTATTTCAACCGTTCATCCCGTCCTGTCTTCACAATAAAAGTGCCGCTCCATCGCGCCTGCGCTTTCAAAATAAGAGTCTCCGAAAGCCAGCACAAACAAGCTAGCAAGCTACGGAGTTTGCCGCCAATGTATTTCTTGTAAAGTGTATAAAAAGGAATATGGAAGCTGGACAAATAAGAAGCCAAAAACCAACCACTTTCATGTGGTATTAGACAGAAAGGAGGAACTTTTTTTCTCCTCCATTTGAAAACGTGGACGATCATTATCATCACTACTGTCTGATTACAATCAACGCAAGTCATCAGAATCAGGTAATACACCAACTTATATTCTTGTTTTCATGAAAGAAAGGAATCTATATGTGTTAAACATGCATGTATATTCATTAAAACACCTTTAACATGTAAACAAAAACGGCAAAATAAATAAATATAAATTATATACTGTATATATCAATGTATGTATATATATATATGTGTATATATATATATATATATATATATATATATATATACACACACACACATATATATATATATATATATATGTGTGTGTGTGTGTGTGTGTATATATATATATATATATATATGTGTGTGTGTGTGTATATATATATATATATATATGATATGTGTGTGTATGTTACTCATCAGTTACTCAGTATTTGAGTAGCTTTTTCACAACATACTTTTTACTTTTACTCAAGTAAATATTTGGGTGACTACTCCTTACTTTTACTTGAGTAATAAATCTCTAAAGTAACAGTACTCTTACTTGAGTACAATTTCTGGCTACTCTACCCACCTCTGGTCGTGGGAGATGATCTAATTTCACCTATTTGGGTTAAAAAAAATTTTTGCAAACCAGTAATTATAGTCTTAAGGCCAAAGCTGTTTTTTTACATGCTTTTCATCAGACCCCAGTAGTGTACACAATTTTGGAAATAAGAGCTAAAAGGTGCTGTCCACGCATGTGGCCAATAAGCCTTTAGAGCAGGCCTGGGCAATTCTTTTGACTCAGGGGCCAAATTTAGAGGAAAAAACTGCATTTTCTTCCCCAAAGTAGAAGAAAGAAAGTCTGGTGAAATCCATATTAATTGGTTCTTCCTCACCCACACATCGACACTGACGGAAGAATATTTTTTTCCCACTGGTGCGTTCTGCCTCACCCACTCATGCGCTCTTATTCTCACCGCACATGTTCTCTCACCCTCCTGCTCTCTTTTTTTTTTTAACTTGATGCGTACGCCCAGACGTGCAAAAACATGTGCATGCATAAAATATGTGCGCGCACCGTCGCAAAACGCCCATACAATTGGAGGGGAAAAAAACCAACTCCATTTAAAAATGCTTGTGCGTGAAATATTTAAAGAGTCGTGGTGTAAAATAACTTTCAAGTGGCATCGGTGCTGTGTCATTCATGTTTCCACATATGCATGTAGTCACCTGTGCAGGGGGAATAAGTGCACACCTGACTCGAGGAGCGCTCTTTCCCCGAGTCATTTGTTGATTGGGAATCAATCAACAACTCCTGCTTGTCTTCTGCCTTTGACGCATAGCTGCGATTGTCGCGTTCCTTCCGAGGCAGAAGACAAGCAGGAGTAGCGTGCAGGTAAGATTAAAGGGGAACATTACCACAATTTCAGAATGGTTAAAACCATTAAAAATCAGTTCCCAGTGGCTTATTTTATTTTTCGAAGTTTTTTTCAAAATTTTACCCATCACGCAATATCCCTAAAAAAAGCTTCAAAGTGCCTCATTTTAACCATCGTTATAAACACCCGTCCATTTTCCTGTGACGTCACATAGTGACGTGACAGGTGAAAACTAATGGGTTGCTATGGTGACAAACAAGAGTGCACAATGAGTCCAAACGTGGAACAGGTGAAACTAGTCATGGAAACAAGACAAGGGAGTGAAAAGCCAGAAACTAAAGAGTCCAATAACTAAACAAAACGTGACTAAAACAAAACATGATCACACAGACATGACACCACAGAGTGTTTCCAGAGCCTGAAATGTGGGTTTCAGGGACAGACGTAGAAGGAGATTTTTACAAGAAAGTTCTAAAGCTTAGTGATATATCACATATATCAGATTGTAGATGTTTTTTGTTTTTTTTACCCTTCACGTTCATATTTCGCTGTGTTTGTTGCATTTTTGTTGCATTTGGCTTGATTGTAAAATATGTCGATCGAAAGGGGGTGTGACGTTCATATGTTCTCAATATTCGGGGTTTTATCGTTCATAGAAAAAAATAAAATTCCATTTCGTTTTTAAGGCGGTCTGTCATAACATTTTTAGCATTCAATCAGACTTTAGTGTGAGGTTTCGTATTAGTTTTCCCAAAAATACATTTTTTCCTCTAAATTTGGCCCCTTAGTCAAACGAATTGCCCAGGCCTGCTCTAAAGGCTTATTGGCCACATGCGTGGACAGCACCTTTTAGCTCTTATTTCCAAAATTGTGTACACTACTGAATTGGGGTCTTATGAAAAGCATGTAAAAAAAAACCAGCTTGGGCCTTAAGACTATAATTATTGGTTTGCAAAAAATATTTTTAACCCAAATAGGTGAAATTAGATATCTTCCTTCAAAACCGCACTAAAAGAACACCTCCAGTCAACTACAACCCTAGCCTAACCCCGTCTCCCCACCACATCCCACCTCCACAGATTGTTAATAATCAAATGTAAATAATCAAATGTATATACTTGTTCTTAACTCACTATGTTGATATTCTTCTCTTGATCATCTTCGGTGGCATAAGGGACGGTGTGAGCCAAGACATCCAGGGGGTTTAGCTCGCTCGTCTGCGGGAACAAACTGCCGCCATTGCTCGCCGTGCTACCGAGGTCCTTTGTCCCTGAATTGCTCACACACTCCGGCAGATTCAATGGGGGTCTGGCGGCAGATTTCTTTGACTTTATCGTTGGAAATGCATCTGCTTTGAGTGTCGCAGGATATCCACACATTCTTGCCATCTCTGTCGTAGCATAGCTTTCGTCGGTAAAGTGTGCGGAACAAACGTCCAATTTCTTGCCACTTTGGCATCTTTGGGCCACTGGTGCAACTTGAATCCGTCCCTGTTCGTTTTGTTACACCCTCCGACAACACACCGACGAGGCATGATGTCTCCAAGGTACGGAAAACAGTCGAAAAAATGAAAAATAACAGAGCTGATTTGACTCTGTGTTTGAGAAAATGGCGGATTACTTCCCGATGTGACGTCACGTTGTGACGAAGGCGTTTAATTCGCCAAAATTCACCCATTTAGAGTTCGGAAATCGGTTAAGAAAAAAATATGGTCTTTTTTCTGCAACATCAAGGTATATATTGTCGCTTACATAGGTCTGGTGATAATGTTCCCCTTTAAGGTTTTTAATAAATTAAACGCAGGACAAAAATATAAAAGTGCTAAACAAACCAAACAACTTGCACTGAACCTGGTCTATAAAATCCGCTACACCTCCCTGATACCGAAGTACATGTCAAACTACTTCCTTAACGTAAATGACCGCCATAACCACAACACCAGGGGGAGCTCCACTAACCACACTAAACCCAGATTCTGATCTAACAAAGGTCTTAACTCATTCTCCTTCTATGCCACATCAATATGGAATGGACTCCCAACAGGTGTAAAAGAAAGTGCATCTCTATCCTCCTTCAAAACCGCACTAAAAGAACACCTCAACCCTTGACTAACTATATACAGGTAAAAGCCAGTAAATTAGAATATTTTGAAAAACTTGATTTATTTCAGTAATTGCATTCAAAAGGTGTAACTTGTACATTATATTAATTCATTGCACACAGACTGATGCATTCAAATGTTTATTTCATTTAATTTTGATGATTTGAAGTGGCAACAAATGAAAATCCAAAATTCCGTGTGTCACAAAATTAGAATATTGTGTAAGGCTAATACAAAAAAGGGATTTTTAGAAATGTTGGCCAACTGAAAAGTATGAAAATGAAAAATATGAGCATGTACAATACTCAATACTTGGTTGGAGCTCCTTTTGCCTCAATTACTGCGTTAATGCGGCGTGGCATGGAGTCGATGAGTTTCTGGCACTGCTCAGGTGTTATGAGAGCCCAGGTTGCTCTGATAGTGGCCTTCAACTCTTCTGCGTTTTTGGGTCTGGCATTCTGCATCTTCCTTTTCACAATACCCCACAGATTTTCTATGGGGCTAAGGTCAGGGGAGTTGGCGGGCCAATTTAGAACAGAAATACCATGGTCCGTAAACCAGGCACGGGTAGATTTTGCGCTGTGTGCAGGCGCCAAGTCCTGTTGGAACTTGAAATCTCCATCTCCATAGAGCAGGTCAGCAGCAGGAAGCATGAAGTGCTCTAAAACTTGCTGGTAGACGGCTGCGTTGACCCTGGATCTCAGGAAACAGAGTGGACCGACACCAGCAGATGACATGGCACCCCAAACCATCACTGATGGTGGAAACTTTACACTAGACTTCAGGCAACGTGGATCCTGTGCCTCTCCTGTCTTCCTCCAGACTCTGGGACCTCGATTTCCAAAGGAAATTCAAATTTTGCATGGTTGGGTGATGGTTTGGAGTGCCATGTCATCTGCTGGTGTCGGTCCACTCTGTTTCCTGAGATCCAGGGTCAACGCAGCCGTCTACCAGCAAGTTTTAGAGCACTTCATGCTTCCTGCTGCTGACCTGCTCTATGGAGATGGAGATTTCAAGTTCCAACAGGACTTGGCGCCTGCACACAGCGCAAAATCTACCCGTGCCTGGTTTACGGACCATGGTATTTCTGTTCTAAATTGGCCCGCCAACTCCCCTGACCTTAGCCCCATAGAAAATCTGTGGGGTATTGTGAAAAGGAAGATGCAGAATGCCAGACCCAAAAACGCAGAAGAGTTGAAGGCCACTATCAGAGCAACCTGGGCTCTCATAACACCTGAGCAGTGCCAGAAACTCATCGACTCCATGCCACGCCGCATTAACGCAGTAATTGAGGCAAAAGGAGCTCCAACCAAGTATTGAGTATTGTACATGCTCATATTTTTCATTTTCATACTTTTCAGTTGGCCAACATTTCTAAAAATCCCTTTTTTGTATTAGCCTTAAGTAATATTCTAATTTTGTGACACACGGAATTTTGGATTTTCATTTGTTGCCACTTCAAATCATCAAAATTAAATGAAATAAACATTTGAATGCATCAGTCTGTGTGCAATGAATAAATATAATGTACAAGTTACACCTTTTGAATGCAATTACTGAAATAAATCAAGTTTTTCAAAATATTCTAATTTACTGGCTTTTACCTGTATATATGAAATACTTGACTTGGTGAATTCTAGCTGTAAATAAACTCCTCCCCTATTAACCACGCCCCCAACCACGCCCTTCGCCCCACCCCCGACCACACCCCCCACCTCCCGAAATCGGAGATCTCAAAGTTGGCAAGTACGCCGATAGGGAGAAGTTTTTATTTACACGATAAGTTGGGTGTGTCTTGACCTCCGCCGAACCCCTGAAGCCGACTCACCGAACCCCTAGGGTTCGATCGAACCCAGGTTAAGAACCACTGGGTTAGACAGAGACCTCTATACACTACACACATAGGATGTGTTTGCGTATAGAGACACCAGGTTTAGTGGTGGCTGTCACCCTTGTATGTTTTGGACCCCCTCTTTGGCTAGAGTAGGTAGGTAGGTTTTTGGTTTGTGCTAATGAAATAGCTTTAGTTAGTCAGCTTACCTTTTCTTTACCAGAGGTGTATTTTGGTATGTTTTGTTCATTTCTTTGACAGCACCTGTATTCCCAAGCTAGGCTAGTGTTTTGGTTACTTTTCAATAACACTAGTTTTTGTTTTCAATTCTTGGCTTCGGTGTCTTTAATTTACAACTCATTTGGTTTATACATTTTAATGTTGCGTTCCCCTACGATCATACTTGCCAACCCTCCCGGATTTTCCGGGAGACTCCTGAAATTCAGCGCCTCTCCCGAAAACTTCCCGGGACAAATTTTCTCCCGAAAATCTCCCGAAATTCAGGCGGACTCAGGTCCTCATGGACCCACAATATACCCACAATATAACCAGCATACCTGCCCAATCACGTTATAACTGTAGAATGATGGAGGGCGAGTTCTTGTTTTCTTATGTGGGTTTATTGTTAGGCAGTTTCATTAACGTCCTCCCAGCGCGGCAACAACACACAACAACAGCAGTCACGTTTTTGTATACCGTAAAGCAGTTCGTCTGCCATAAACAGCAATGTTGTGACACTCTTAAACAGGACAATACTGCCATCTAGTGTGATGTGTGTGTATATGTGTAAATAAATGAACACTGAAATTCAAGTATTTATTTTTATATATATATATATATATATATATATATATATATATACATATATATATATAATACAATTAATATATATATATATATACATATAATAAAATAAATATATATATATATATATATATATATATATATATATATATATATATATATATATATATATATATAATACAATTAATATATATATATATATACATATAATAAAATAAATAAATATATATATGAAATACTTGACTTGGTGAATTCTAGCTGTAAATATACTCCTCCCCTTTTAGCCACGCCCCCGACCACGCCCCCCTTCTACCCCGACCACGCCCACCCCCTCCCCCCTGCCCCCACCTCCCGAAATTGGAGGTCTCAAGGTTGGCAAGTATGCCTACGATCCCTAGACTCTGAGCCATCTGGGAACGTAACAGTGCCTTATAGAGATGCGCGGTTTGCGGACACAACCGCGGAGTCCGCGGATTACCCGCGGGTCGGGCGGTTGAAATAAAAAAAATTTTGATTTTATCCGCGGGTCGGGTCGGGTCGGGCGGTTGAAATTAAAAAAAAATTAGATTTTAAATAGATTCAGGCGGGTGGCAGTTAAACCAATTCGGAAATATATATACATAGTTAAATGTTGTTACCCACATACGAAAAACGAGCAGGCACCTGCAGCATATGCCACAACAGAAGAAGAAGAAAAAAAGAGATGGCAACGCCGGCAGCAAACGTGGTACGCGACAAACTAAAAAAGGGAATACCGTATTTTCCGCACCATAAGGCGCCCTGGGTTATAAGCCGCGCCTTCAATGAACGGCATATTTCAAAACTTTGTCCACCTATAAGCCGCCCCGTGTTGTAAGCCGCATCTAACTGCGCTAAAGGAATGTCAAAAAAACAGTCAAATAGGTCAGTCAAACTTTAATAATATATTAAAACCAGCGTGATGTGGGCGCGCATGGAATCGCATATCAACATGGACGAAGCTGCGTGAAAAAAGCCACCCGGCCTCTTCGCGTAAACTTAAACTTACCTTAACCACTCGCTCATCTTTTCTTCATCCATCCCTTCGAGTTAGCTTTTATGATGACGCCGGCTGGAAAGGTCTCTTTTGGCAAGGTCTTCCTTTTGAATATCACCATGGGTGGAAGTTTCTGGCCATTAGCATGGCAAGCTAGAACCACAGTGAAGGATGACTTCTCATTCCCTGTGGTGCGAATATTCACCGTACGTGCTCCCGTTGTATCCACAGTGCGGTTCACAGGAATATCAGTTGCTGTGAAATAGTAATCCGTGTGCGGATGGAGAGATTGCGTCTTTTCATGAACCGGACCCCTGTCGTTTAGTAGGAGCTATTTTGTGGTCTTTACAGATGTAAACACACAAAGGAAATGAAGTACGGTAATATCCGCGCGCTTTTTCTTCTTCTACGCGGGCGGATGGTTGCTTACAGTAGAAGAAGAAGCGCTTCCTGTTCTATGGGGGCTGGTGCTTACCTTGGCGGTTGCTTGCGTAGAAGAAGAAGCGCTTCCTGTTCTACCGGGAAAAAAGATGGCGGCTGTTTACCGTAGTTACGAGACCGAAACTTTATGAAAATGAATCTTAATATTTATCCATATGTAAAGCGCACCGGGTTATAAGGCGCACTGTCAGCTTTTGAGAAAATTTGCGGTTTTTAGGTGCGCCTTATAGTGCGGAAAATACGGTACTAAAGACCAGGGGGAAAAAAAGCCAGAAAAGTTCAGCGTGGACTCGTTTTTATGAGGTTGTAAATCAGGATGATAGTAATGCTGGCTACGTGATTTGCAAGAGCTGTGACGCTGTTTATGTCTACGACAGTCACAAAACCGGGACATCTAACACGGTGCATCACATTTGTGCAAAACCCCGAATCTCCACAAACACCCTGAGCATGAGCAGTTTCGTCCGCCGTGATCCCAGAAGAGTGCCACAGGATGTTAAAACAAGATAGAACGCAGCTGCCTGCAGCAGTTTGAGTGGCGCGAGCGCGCTTGGAGGTGCGCTCAGCGCGGCTCCCAGATGATTGCGCACTGGTGCGCGTCTGGGCCGTGACAGCGTGGCACGCATTGAATGTCTCTGCTTCATTGGATCAGTCTCCTTTCTTTAACAGGCAAAAGCTTTATAACCTCACTAATGCCTTGCATCTTCTATATTAGATATATAACAACGGGCGGGTGGCGGATGGCGGGCGGGTGCGGTTTTGATTAAATGTTAGTTCGGGTGGATGGCGGATGGTTGACGACTTTTGTGATGCGGTTGCGGATGAAATAATTGCCTATCCGCGCATCTCTAGTGCCTTATAATCCGGTGAGATTTTTGTATGAAAAAAGACCCGACTAGAAACGCTCATCGGCAGTGCGCCTTATAATCCGGTGCGCCCTATGGTCCGGAAAATACGGTAGAACAAACCTTAATGGTCAGACTTCCTGATTAACGGAGGCAGATCCAAACCTAACCGCGTTGCAGTTACGAGTGGAAAAGGTCAGGGGCGTTGGTGCCCTGAAGAGAAACCAAATAAAAGAAAGTAACTTGTTTGCATGAATGAGGATTGACGCCGACAACCGAGACCTTTGGCAAATCTTTACTAATTTGACTCCTGGCTGTCAGGTGCACGCGTGTGGACCCCCCCCCCCCCC
>NC_084583.2:16700000-16722500 GCF_033978685.3 Nerophis lumbriciformis | reverse complement strand
AGATTCTCTCTGCATCATATCTCATTACATCCATTGCACTGATCGCCGTTAGTGCGTATCTGTGCCAGTTAGCGAGTACCTTCCCCACATGCTAACTATACACTTCATAAATCGCATTGCGAGCGCTTATTGACTATATCTGCATTCTCTCCTCCTACTTTTAAGAATGTTGTAATAATCATCATACATTCTTTTCATACACGAAAGGTAAACAAAGTAAACGGGCCGCGCTCGCTATTTTGCGATCCTCCCTGCACGAGCTCCATCAACTTCATATGTACAAGTTTGCACACGCTTTAATCCACGCCAGCCTGGAGTGGATGGTTCGTGCACACAGCCAGAGTGGAAGTGGAAGAGTGCGACTGAGAGAGCCGACAGCAGCTCTGCTGGTCAATGAGGTACAACTAATTAATTTCAGCTTTGTGTTTGCATAAGAGCGCCCGTGCTCCATTAAAACGCTGGCAGGGAACCCGCGAGCTGACTGGGGGAACACAACAAATAGTGTGAGCGCTTTAGGCGGACAACAAACAATTTAACTTTTGCTGCTTCTTCTTTTGACTGTTTTTTTCAGGACGTGATTACTTTTGTTGCTGCCTTTAGTCTGTTGACGGTCATCGCATCACTGATAGTACCAAGTGTGTTGTTGCACGATCCTTCAAAATGTGAGTGTGGATGGTCCACTGAGAGGAGGGTAGAACGACTTATTGCCATCAAAGATGGCAGCAGGACAAAAATGCATGAATAAAATACAGGTGGCGCAGTGGAAGTACAGTATAAACAATAACAGGTCAAAATGAAGACATAAATGTGTGTACAGCTAGCAGGGCAACGGTGAAAAACGTTGGTACCACGAGTCAGAGTCGTGTCTGAGGAGAGTACGAAAGCTCCGCTCCCAGTCAATGGAACGCTCTCCCTGACCACCTGAGGGCACCACAGACTGTGGATGCTTTTAAAAAAGGCTTAAAAACCCTTCTTTTTTAGATATATGTGTGCTAGTTCTAGCTATTAAAGTTAAAAGTACCAATGATTGTCACACACACACTAGGTGTGGCGAGATTATTCTCTGCATTTGACCCATCACCCTTGATCACCCCCTGGGAGGTGAGGGGAGCAGTGGGCAGCAGCGGTGGCCGCGCTCGGGAATCATTTTGGTGATTTAACCCCCAATTCCAACCCTTGATGCTGAGTGCCAAGCAGGGAGGTAATGGGTCCCATTTTTATAGTCTTTGGTATGACTCGGCCGGGGTTTGAACTCACAACCTACCGATCTCAGGGCGGACACTCTAACCACTAGGCCACTGAGTAGGCTCTTCTAGTTTTGTTTTGTTTTTTTACTATTTACTTTACTTGTTGGGGGCAGCTATTTGTGGTTCTAGCGTTGTTGTTTTGTTTGTTTGTTTGTTTTTTTAAATGCACTGTAGCACTTTGAGGTTGTTTGCTCAACGTAAAGTGCTTTTACAAATAATATCTATTATTATTACTACGGACAACTGAGTTTCAGGCGAGCTCCTCAGTGATTGGTCCAAAGCAGGCGTGCCCATTAGGTGGAGGAGGGTGTGTCAGTTCATCGCCAGCCAGGCATTCCAAAAATAGACCTAATTAAAGCTGCAAGCAGCGTTGGTCGGGCCCGCGTATTTGGCAGGTGCTAGTCCTAAGTGTCCCAATACTTTTGTCTACTTTTAGTCTGAAGTGTCCCAAGACTTTTGTCTAGTGTACCTACCTTGTCTGCATTGTGTGGGCACGTTGGTGCTTCCTGCTTTTAAGCAGCCATCTTAAAAAAACAGCAGCGCAGCAGCATCAGCGCAGCGGGTCTTTGAAGGGTCATAAAATCAAAACCGGAGCAGTTAGAAAAAAAAGCGCTTCTGTCATTGTAATCACAAGGGTTCAATCTCTCTCCTGTGTTAGTTTGAAGGCGAAACGACAAACGCGCTCAGAGGAGTTCGTTTTTGAAGGAAGGTGACCGGTTTTTACAAAAAAATTGTTTTGAAGGGGGAATAGCAAACTTCCTGTTGATTTTTGCTGGGGGTTGTCAATTTATGAGGGTTAGGGTTAGGGTTATGGGTTAGGGTTATGGGTTATATGTAGGTCTAAGTGAGACCTACATATAGGTTTTTGTTTCATGTCTCTCCAACCTTCCCAGTGGGAGTTACAGGCAGTTTTGTCAGTTTTTTCATCCGAGGAGCAGTTTTTTCTCCGTTTTATTCAAAAATTGCTCTAGAGCGCAATTTTTAAATTTGGGGTTAGGTTTTTTTATTAGATCACAATTTTTGCCAGTCCTGATGTGTGCGTTCAGTTTGGTGAGTTTTGAAGCGTGTTAAGGGGGTCAAATTACAGCTCAAAGAGGCAAAAGTGACTGTTTTTAGTACTTTTTTGTCTTGAAGGGGGAATAGCCAATTTCCAAGATCTATTATGAAATCTAGGTCTAAGTCAGACCTACATAAAGGTTTTTGTTTCATGTCTCTCCGACCTTTCTAGTGGGAGTTACAGGCAGTCTAGTTTTTTTTCCCTAGGGGGTGCTAGAGCGCAATTTTGAGTTTTGGGGTTTGGTTTTTTGATAAAAAGTTTTGCCGTTTATTACTGATGTGTGTGTAAAATGTGGTGAGTTTTGAAGCATGCTAAGGGGGTCAAATTACAGCGCAAAGTTGCGGAAGAATAATAATAATAAAACCTTAGAAAAACAATAGGTCCTTATGTCCCATTGCATAAGGACTCCCTTCGGGAGTCCTTTTGCAATGGGCCATGCGGGCCCTAAAAATGATGGATCATCAATCTTCACCAAGATGTCACTTTGAACCCAGGAGCAGTGAGATCAGAGATAACCAAAGATAATCTTCTCTATTCAACTATTTTCTGTAAAATACGGCAAATCGCACAATAAAATAATTCCTCATTGGTGTTTGCATATTGTGGACTACATGCACCAAATTATATGGCAATCTGAAACATTTGAAACAGTAGCATGTAGGCATACCTTGGTAAAAGCATGCTCTACTTATTTTCACCAGTTCAACCATTGCTAGCGTTGGTTTTAGTCTTTGTTTTCTGATAGTACTGACAATAACCATATGATTGCCATTTGACCGAGCATGGTTCGTGTCTGCGGACGCCTGGGAGCGACGTGCGGGGGAGAAGCTTTTAGACGGGGCCGTTACGTTTACCCTTATCACTTCGCCAGCGCCGACACCCGGGAGCCGCGGGGGCTCGTCAAGGAGTCAGCTCCTGGCCGACCGCCCAGAGGTTCCATCCCCCGTCCCTACATCCGCCCACACCTTCACTCCCGTCTGCACCTCCAACTGCCCCTGAGCAAGGCACCCTGCTATCATGCAGGGAGTGTTCCTTCATAACAACTCCGGGTCAGTCTTTTTTAGAGATGGCCTCCTCCTCACTGAATTTGTCCCTGTCACGTCTGAGCCACACAATCAGTCCTCCTCACTTCCCCAGGATTAGCAGTGCTTGTTGAAAAGCCTAACAATTTGTAATTTTTCTTTCAAAAGAGCTCTTTTTTAAATCAACACAATTTTTTTTTTTTTTTTTTTCTTTTAAAGCAATTTTAAAGTTTTTAATTGTACCTATTTATCTGGGGGAAAAGGATGAAAAAGCAATTATTTATTCGGTATTCTTTTTTTATCACTTATTAATTCATAATAATTTATTTTGTTGAAAAACCTAATAAAAAACTATCTTTTTAAAAAAAAGGCTATTTTTGAAATCAACACTAAATGTTTTTTTTTTTAACAATTTTAAAGTTTTTTATTTTACCCATTTATGTGGAAAAAAAGGACAAAAATACAATTATTTTTTTTCTGTATTCTTTTTTGTTTTATCACTCGTATATTAATAATAATTTAATTTTGTTGAAAAGCCTAGTTATATACGTTTTTGTTTTTTTTCATAAGGGCTTTCTTTTAAATCAACACAAACAAGTTGTTTGTTATTTTTAACAATTTTTAACTCATTTATCGGGAAAAAATGACAAAAATACAATGATTTATTTTGTCTTCTTTTTTGTTTTAACGCTCACATATTAATAATTACTTATTTTGTTGAAAAGCCTAATAAAACAGTTTTTCAAAAAGGCTCTTTTTTAAATCAACACTAAAAAGTGTTTTTTTTTTATTTAAGGTTTTTATTTGACCCATTTATATGGAAAAAAGGACACCAATTCATTGATTTATTCTGTGTTTGTTTTTGTTTTATCATTCATATATTAATAATAATTAATTTTGTAGAAAAGCCTAATAATTTGTAATCTTTCTTTCAAAAGAGCTCTTTTTTAAATCAACACAATTTTTATTTTTTTATTTCTTTTAAAACAATTTTAAAGTTTTTAATTGTACCTATTTATCTGGGGAAAAAGGACGAAAAAGCAATTATTTATTCGGTATTCTTTTTTTTAATCACTTATTAATTCATAATAATTTATTTTGTTGAAAAACCTAATAAAAAACTATCTTTTTTTTAAAAAAGGCTCTTTTTGAAATCAACACTAAATGTTTTTTTTTTTCAGTTTTTTTTTTTTTTACAATTTTAAAGTTTTTTATTTTACCCATTTATGTGGAAAAAAGACGAAAATACAATGATTTCTTCTGTATTCTTTTTTGTTTTATCACTCGTATATTAATAATAATTTAATTTTGTTGAAAAGCCTAGTTATAAACGTTTTTGTTTTTTTTCATAAGGGCTGTCTTTTAAATCAACACAAAAAAGTTTTTTTTTGTTAACAATTTAAAAGTTTTTTATTTCACTCATTTATCTGGAAAAAATGACAAAAATACAATGATTTAGTTTGTATTCTTTTTTTTTTAACACTCACATATTAATAATTACTTATTTTGTTGAAAAGCCTAATAAAACAGTTTTTCAAAATCAACACTAAAAAGTGTTTTTTTTTATTTAAGGTTTTTATTTTACCCATTTATATGGAAAAAAGGACACCAATTCATTGATTTATTCTGTGTTTGTTTTTGTTTCTTCATTCATATATTAATAATAATTAATTTTGTTGAAAAGCCTAATAATTTGTAATTTTTCTTTCAAAAGAGCTCTTTTTTAAATCAACACAATGTTTTTTTTAAACAATTTTAAAGTTTTTAATTGTACCTATTTATCTGGGAAAAAAGGACGAAAAAGCAATGATTTATTCGGTATTCTTTTTTGTTTTATCACTTGTTCATTAATAATAATTTATTTTGTTCAAAAAACTAATAAAAAACTATCTTTTAAAAAAAAGGCTTTTTTGAAATCAACACTAACAGTGTTTTTTTTCCTGTTTTTTTTAACAATTTTAAAGTTTTTTATTTTACCCATTTACGTGAAAAAAAAGGACACAAATACAATGATTTTTTTTTCTGTATTATTTTTTGTTTTATCACTCATATGTTTATAATAATTTATTTTGTTAAAAAGTCTAGTAAAAAAGTTTTGGTGTGTTTTCATTTTTTCCAAAAAAAAGCTCTTTTTTAAATCAGCACTAAAAAGTGCTGTTGTTTTTTTAAACAATTTTAACGTTTTTTATTTTACCCATTTATCTGAAAAAAAAAGACAAAAATAAAAGTATATATTCTGTGTTATTTTTTGTTTTATCACTCATAAATTTATAATAATTTTTCAAAAAGGCTCTTTGAAATCAACACTAAAAGTGTATTTTTTATTATTTTTTTTCTAATTTTAAAGTTTTTTATTTTACCCATTTATCTGGAAAAAAAGGATTTCCCCAGGATTAGCAGTGCTGATCTACTGATGGACAATCTCAAGGCGGGGAGCCCAATTACTCCCAGGCTCCTGAAGCAGCTGAGCACCCTGAAGGAGGGCGGACATGACCTTTCCTGCTGCAGGTTGCAATAAAGCAGAAGGGGTTATGTTGCATGCTGCTTTGTAATCCTGAGAGTTGCTGCTCTTCAATAAAGGCAGCAGATTAGATGCAGAATTAAGGTTGTTTCTCTAGATTGGAAGGAAATACAGGAAAAATCCAAATAAAACACTTTTTTTTTTTCAAAAGGGCTCTCTTTTAAGTCCACACTAAAAAGTGTTATTTTTAAAACAATGTTAAAGTTTTTTTAATTTCACCCATTTATTTGGAAAAAAAGACGAAAATACAATGATTTATTCTGTATTCTTTTTTGTTTTATCACTCGTATATTAATAATAATTTAATTTTGTTGAAAAGCCTAGTTATAAAAGTTTTAGTTTTTTTTCCATAAGGGCTTTCTTTTAAATCAACACAAACAAGTTTTTTTTTTTTTTTAACAATTTAAAAGTTTTTTATTTCACTCATTTATCTGGAAAAAATTACAAAAATACAATGATTTATTTTGTCTTCTTTTTTGTTTTAACGCTCACATATTAATAATTACTTATTTTGTTGAAAAGCCTAATAAAACAGTTTTTCAAAACGGCTCTTTTTTAAATCAACACTAAAAAGTGATTTTTTTTAATTTAAGGTTTTTATTTTATCCATTTATATCGAAAAAAGGACACCAATTCATTGATTTATTCTGTGTTTGTTTTTGTTTTATCATTCATATATTAATAATAATTAATTTTGTTGAAAAGCCTGATAATTTGTAATTTTTCTTTCAAAAGAGCTCTTTTTTAAATCAACACAATATTTTTTTTTTTAAACAATTTTAAAGTTTTTAACTGTACCTATTTATCTGGGAAAAAAGGACGAAAAAGCAATGATTTATTTGGTATTCTTTTTTGTTTTATCACTTGTTCATTAATAATATTTTATTTTGTTGAAAAAACTAATAAAAAACTATCTTTTTAAAAAAAGGCTTTTTTTTAAATCAACACTAACAGTGTTTTTTTTTCTGTTTTTTTTAACAATTTTAAAGTTTTTTATTTTACCCATTTATGTAGAAAAAAATGACAAAAATACAGTGATTTATTTTGTATTATTTTTTGTTTTAACACTCACATATTAATAATTACTTATTTTGTTGAAAAGCCTAATAAAACAGTTTTTCAAAAGGGCTCTTTTTAAATCAACACTAAAAGGTGATTTTTTTTATTTAAGGTTTTTATTTCATCCATTTATATGGAAAAAAGGACACCAATTCATTGATTTATTCTGTGTTTGTTTTTGTTTTATCATTCATATATTAATAATAATTAATTTTGTAGAAAAGCCTAATAATTTGTAATGTTTCTTTCAAAAGAGCTCTTTTTTAAATCAACACAATTTTTATTTTTTTTTTAAACAATTTTAAAGTTTTTAATTGTACCTATTTATCTGGGAAAAAAGGACAAAAAAGCAATGATTTATTCGGTATTCTTTTTTGTTTTATCACTTATTCATTAATAATAATTTATTTTGTTCAAAAAACTAATAAAAAACTATCTTTTAAAAAAAAGGCTTTTTTTAAATCAACACTTACAGTGTTTTTTTTCCAGTTTTTTTTTTAACAATTTTAAAGTTTTTTATTTTACCCATTTACGTGGAAAAAAAGGACAAAAATACAATGATTTTTTTTTCTGTATTATTTTTTGTTTTATCACTCATATGTTTATAATAATTTATTTTGTTAAAAAGCCTAGTAAAAAAGTTTTGGTGTGTTTTCTTTTTTTCCAAAAAAAAGCTCTTTTTTAAATCAGCACTAAAAAGTGTTGTTTTTTTTAAACAATTTTAACGTTTTCTATTTTACCCATTTATCTGGAAAAAAGGACAAAAATAAAATTATATATTCTGTGTTATTTTTTGTTTTATCACTTATAAATTTATAATAATTTTTCAAAAAGGCTCTTTGAAATCAACACTAAAAGTGTATTATTTTATTTTATTTTTCTAATTTTAAAGTTTTTTATTTTACCCATTTATCTGGAAAAAAAGGACTTCCCCAGGATTAGCAGTGCTGATCTACTGATGGACAATCTCAAGGCGGGGAGCCCAATTACTCCCAGGCTCCTGAAGCAGCTGAGCACCCTGAAGGAGGGCGGACATGACCTTTCCTGCTGCAAGTTGCAATAAAGCAGAAGGGGTCCCTGAAGGACACACCGGTGATTGGACTCCATGTGTCTGTTCCCTACGCACACATGTGACTTCCTCTGAATGTCGCAATAATCATAATAATCATCATAATAATCATAATGTTGCACATTTGAAATATGAATCAGCTGTTCTGCTGTAAGATGACTTCAAGTTCCTGCACTTTATGTCAAGGCATTTAGAAAAGTATGAATGTTGTCATTGATCAGGTCTTTGTAGTCTCAGGACATTAATCATCACAACTGGACTGTTTGGTTTGTACTAGAAGATGTTTCACCTCTCACCTGAGTACACTTCATCCCTTCATGATCATAGTCTTAGATTGTTACATCTAGTCTTAGACCTAGATTGGTCAGATGTAGTCTTAGACTTAGATTGTTACATCTAGTCTTGGACGTAGATTGGTCACATCTAGTCTTAGACTTACATTGGTCACATCTAGTCTGAGACTTAGATTGGTCACATGTAGTATTAGACTTAGATTGGTCACATCTAGTCTTAGACTTAGATCGGTCACATTTAGTCTTAGACATAGATTGTTACATCTAGTCTTAGACTTAGATTGGTCACATCTACTCTTAGACTTAGATCAGTCACATCTAGTCTTAGACTTAGATTGGTCACATTTAGTATTAGACTTAGATTGGTCACATCTAGTCTTAGACTTAGATCGGTCACATTTAGTCTTAGACATAGATTGTTACATCTAGTCTTAGACTTAGATTGGTCACATCTACTCTTAGACTTAGATCAGTCACATCTAGTCTTAGACTTAGATTGGTCACATTTAGTATTAGACTTAGATTGGTCAGATCTAGTCTTAGACTTAGATTGGTCACATCTCGTCTTAGACTTAGATCGGTCACATCTAGTCTTAGACTTAGATTGTTACATCTAGTCTTAGACTTAGATTTTTACATCTAGTCTTAGACTTAGATCGGTCACATCTAATCTTAGACTTAGATCGGTCACATCTAGTCTTAGACTTAGATTGTTACATCTAGTCTTGGACTTAGATTGGTCACATCTAGTCTTAGACTTAGATTGTTTCATCTAGTCTTGGACTTAGATTGGTCACATCTAGTCTTAGACTTAGTTTGGTCACATCTAGTCTTAGACTTAGATTGTTACATCTAGACTTAGACTTAGATTGGTCACATCTAGTCTTAGACTTAGATTGGTCACATCTAGTCTTAGACTTACATTGGTCACATCTAGTCTTAGACTTAGATTGTTACATCTAGTCTTGGACTTAGATTGGTCACATTTAGTATTAGACTTAGATTGGTCAGATCTAGTCTTAGACTTAGATTGTTACACCTAGTATTAGACTTAGATTGGTCAGATGTAGTCTAAGACCTAGATTGGTCACATCTAGTCTTACACTTAGATTGGTCACATATAGTCTTACACTTAGATTGGTCACATATAGTCTTAGACTTAGATTGGTCACATCTAGTTTCAGACTTAGATTGGTCACATCTAGTAGTAGACTTAGATTGGTCACATCTAGTCTTAGACTTAGATTGGTCACATCTAGACTTAGACTTTGATTGGTCACATCTAGTCTTCGACTTATATTGGTCACATCTAGTCTTAGACTTAGATTGGTCACAGCTAGTCTTAGACTTAGATTGGCCCCATCTAGTGTTAGACTTAGATGGGTCCCATCTAGTGTTGGACTTAGATTGGTCAGATCAGGTTTTAGACTTAGATTGGTCACATCTAATCTTAGATTTAGATTGGTCAGATCTAGTCTTAGACTTAGATTGGTCACATCTAGTCTTAGACTTAATTGGTCACATCTATTCTTAGACTTAGATTGGTCACAGCTAGTCTTAGACTTAGATTAATCAGATCTTGTTTTGGACTTAGATTGGTCCCATCAAGTCTTAGACTTAGATAGGTACCATTTAGTATTAGACTTAGATTGGTCCCATCTCGTCTTAGTCTTAGATTGGTCAGATATAGTCTTAGAATTAGATCGGTCAGATCTTGTCCAGCGGCTGGTGCCAAAATCCCAAATATTTATACTCCAAAACCAGGAGGGTGTGCCTGGGCAAGGATGGTTTTGCTCTATGGTAGTGAGAAAACCAACTGTTGAGATGCAAACAAACAATCCTAACTGTCAAAGTCAACAACAGTGGTTGAAGTGTGATTTCCCCTGGTGAGCATTGAGGTTTGGTGTGGCAGAACCATCTCTACTACCACTCCAAAATAGTCGGAACCTCCACGTTAGCATTTTATAAAAGTAGAACAAATTAATGGAGAGAACTTCCTTTTTTGTTTGTTGTTTTTGCCTTTTCATATTTGAGACAATTTTATTCAACAAAATGATTACAATTACTTTAGGGTTTTGTAAATTGGTAAAAGCAAAAGAAATGGACTAAATAGTCATTTTTGGTGAGGGAAAGCCAATTATTTTAAGAGAACGGTGTCCAGGATGACAGTTTTATTGTGTGTTAATCCTATATTTTGTAAATATTTTAATGTTTTTTATAAGAATATTTAGCATGTTATTATTGTTTTGTAAAATATAAAAAAAGAAAGAAACATACAAGATATTAAACAATACTTTTACATAAGCATGTTAGATCATTGGAAGCTAACTTTTTAGAAAACTGCGCCCAGGGGGAAGATTGTATACGGTTTTAAAATGTGTTTTCATATATGTATACAATTGATTTAAAAAAATATATATATATTAAATATAATTAAAAAAAAAAGTTTTAATAATTGTAATGTTTTTATATTTTTTATATATTTTTAAATAATGTTAATGTATGTTGTTTTTTTTAGCATTGTACCATGTTTTAAATACATTTTTAATATTTTAATTTAGCATGTTCTATTGTTATTTTGTAAAATTGCAAAAACAAACAAGATATCCAAATATATTTTCCGTAAGCATTTTAAATGTGTATTAGTTTTTGTTTAAAAGGTATTTTTTTAACATGTTTGGTTGATGTTTAAAATATGTTTTAAATCATTATAATGTATGTTTAAAATACATATATATTGTCAACATTTTATCATGTTTAGCATATACTTTTTAATATTTTTAATTAGCATTTCCTATCATTATTTTTGTAAAATTGCAAAAAAGGCAAAAACAAACAAGATTTTAAAGATCAATTTTCCAAAAGCATTTTTTTGACTTGACTTGACTTGACTTTATTAATTCATGCTTGCAGTGGAGATTTTAGGTCATTGGAAACTAACTTTTTAGAAAACTGTGCCCACTTTGAGGATTTTTCCGTTTAAATGCGTATTTTAATTCATATTTTAATATTTTAATGTTTGTTTGAAATATATTCTTGAAATATATTTTTGCATGTTTTATTATTATGTTATATTATAATATAATATTGTATTACTATAAAAATACACGAGACACTAATTTTCCATAAGCCTTTGTGTGTACAGTATGAATACTTTGCAGTACTAATGTTTTTATGTTTATGTTTTTTTGAAAGTTTTTCGCATTTTGTACAACTTTTTTGTAACTTTTTCCAAAATATATTTTTAGTTTTTATTATTGGGAAACAAATTAATATATATATATATATATATATATATATATATATATATATATATATATATATATATATATATATATATATATATATATATACATATATATATATACACATATATATATACACACATATATATATATATATATATATATATATATATATATATATATATATATATATATATATATATATATATATATATATATATGTATAAAAGCATTTTAGAATAAATTAAATGTATTTGATTAAAATGTGTGATATTTGGTAATAAACCCATTACATAAAAAGGCCTTATTATTACTACACAATTCCTTAATTTATCCTTTTTGGTTATCGGGCCTTTTCCGGGAGTTCTTCTGATTTCTGATCGGCTTACATTCCAGGCGTAAACTCACATTTAGAGTTCTTAGTCACTTTGGCATGCTCATGGCGTAACTTGCAAATGAGTTTTCATGTCAATAATGTGCTTTTAAACTCTTTCAAAGTGGGAGTTGTGTGTTCTTGCAGTGGAGCAAATCGAGTCTTGACTGTAGCGAAAGAACCAGGTCACATTAACGAGGACCGCATCCTTCTTGTGGTACATGTGAGGAGGTCCTCTCCCACCATCACAAGACACCAGTAGCTCCAAGAGGACGGTGCTCTCCGTCACCATGGAGACAAGCGCAGCCAGCACCTAACAACGCTATTTTTGGAGCTGCGCAAAGAGCTTCGCTCTCCGTCCTTCTTCCAATTGAAGCAGCACTTTGACATTTTTGCAGGGACACTTTTCATGCAAGTGTGAGTACATGCGGGCGTGTGGCATCACTATGTTGCATGCTGCTTTGTAATCCTGAGAGTTGCTGCTCTTCAATAAAGGCAGCAGATTAGACGCAGAATAAAGGTCGTTTCTCTAGATTGGAAGGAAATACACGAAAAATCCTAATAAAACATGTTTTGTTTTGTTTTTTCCAAGAGGGCTCTCTTTTAAATCCACACTAAAAAGTGTTATTTTTAAAACAATTTTTAAGTGTTTTTATTTTACCCATTTATCTGGAAAAAAAAGACGAAAAAATACAATGATTTATTGTGAATTATTTTTTGTTTTATCACTCATATATTAATAACAATTTAATTTTGTTGAAAAGCCTAATAAAAAAAGTTTTTTTTTTTTTTTTTCCATAAAGGCTTTCTTTTAAATCAACACTAAAAAGTTGTTGTTGTTTTTTAACAAATTAAAAGTTGTTTTATTTCACTCATTTATCTGCAAAAAATGACAAAAATGCAATGATTTATTTTGTGTTCTTTTTTGTTTTAACACTCACATATTAATAATTATTTATTTTGTTGGAAAGCCTAATAAAAAAGTTTTTCAAAAGGGCTCTTTTTTAAATCAACATTAAAAAGTGTTGTTGTTTTTATTTAAGGTGTTTATTTGACCCATTTTGTTTTTGTTTTATCACTCATATATTAATAATAATTAATTTTGTTGAAAAGCCTAATAAAAAAAGTTTTTTTTTTTTTTCCAAAAGAGCTCTTTTTTAAATCAACACAATTTATTGTTTTCATTATTATTTTTTTTAACAAATTTAAAGGTTTTAATTTTACCCATTTATATTATACATACATTTTTTTTAAACATTTCTATCACCCATATATTAATAATAATTTATTTTGTTTAAAAGCCTAATCATTTTTTATTTTATTTTTCAAAAGGACTCTTTTTTTAGACCAACACTAAAAGCTTTTTATTTTTTTAAATTGTTAAAGTTTATTCTTTTGTCACTCATATATTGATAATAATGTATTTTGTTGAAAAGCCTAATACCATTTTTTTTCAAAAGAGCTCTTTTTTTAAATCAACAAAATTTTTTTTTTAAATTTTTTAACAATTTTAAAGTTTTTAATTTTACCCATTTATCTGGAAAAAAGGACAAAGTCACTCATATGTTTCTAATAATGTATTGTGTTGAAAAGCCTAATAAAAGACTATCTTTTTCAAAAAGGCTCTTTTTGAAATCAACACTAAAAGTGTTTTTTGTTTTGTTTTGTTTTTTAACAATTTTAAAGTTTTTTATTTTACCCATTTATCTGGAAAAAAGGACGAACATACAATGATTTATTCTGTATTATTTTTTGTTTTATCACTCATATGTTTATAATAATTTATTTTGTTGAAAAGCTTATAAAAAAGTGTTGGTGTTTTTAAACAATTTTAAAGTTTTTTATTTTACCAATTTATCTGGAAAAAAGGACAAAACTACAATTATTTATTCTGTGTTCTTTTTTGTTTTATCACTCATATATTTACAATAATTTACTTTGTTGAAAAACTTAATAAAAAAACTACCTTTTTCAAAAAGGCTCTTTTTGAAATCAACACTAAGAATGTTTTTTTTTTAAAACAATTTTAAAGTTTTTTTTACCCATTTATCTGGAGAAAAGTACATAAATACAATGATTTATTCTGTATTTATTTTTTGTTTTATAACTCATATGTTTATAATAATTTATTTTGTTGAAAAGTGTTTTTTTTTTTAAACATTGTTTAAGTTTTTTATTTCATCTATTTATCTGTAATAAAGGACGAAAATACAATGATCTAATTTTTGTTTTTATTTATTTTTTTATCACTCATATATTAATAATAATTTATTTTGTTTAAAAGCCTTTTTTTTCAAAAGGACTCTTTTTTTAGACCAACACTAAAAATTATTTATTTTTAAAAATATTTAAAGTTTTTTTTTTTTTTTTTAACCCATTAATACAATAACTAAATGATAATAATTATACAATTAAGAATTAAAAATACAATTATTTATTTTTCATTTCTTGGTTTTTATTTTACCCATTAACACAATAACTAAATAATAATTAAAGATATATAAATAATAATTAAAATAACATAACTTATTTTGCAATTTTTGGTTTTGAATACCTGCTTAGAATTCCGCATATGGTCAAACAACAAAATTGACCCAAAATGTAATTTGACTGTCAAATTAAAAAAAAAAATTGTGATAAAGCAACAAAATACAAAATAAAATATTTTATTTTAATTATTAATTATATAATAAGTATTAATATTTAATTATTGTATTACCATGTAAATTAAAAAACAAAAAATGCAAAATAAATTATGTTATTTTAATTATTAATGATATTTTTTTTTTTATATTTTGCATTTTTTGTTTTTTATTTTACCCATGAATACAATAAATAAATAATAATAATTATTATATAATTAAAATTAAAATAAAATAATTTATTTTGTATTTTTTGGTTTAATCACAAACAAATATTTTTAATTTGGCAGTCGAATTAAATTTCTGGTCAATTTTGCTGTTTGACTATATGCAGAATTCTAACCAATTATTCACATAGTTTGTTCTGAACTCCTGTTCCATCGCCTGGCTTACGTCACGCTGTCCTTTAAGCTCAACAGCACCCCCGCTGGTTGCGGCAGGTAGCGCGGGGAAGGGAAGGCAGACTTACCGTAGCCGTTGTCCTCCTCCTTGGTTCCATCAATGGTTCCGTCGGCCTGCAGCTGCAGATGGAACCCCTGTCGGCTGTACAGCTTGGTCACGATGCCCTTCAGCTGGGGCTCTGCGGGGGGGCACAAGCGGGGGTCACACGTCAGCACACCAAACGTCCCACTTTACGTCTGCGGGTGTTGTCACCTGGGTCACGGGTGAAGCAGCAACACGTTACTTGTGAGTGCATGGCTGCCGTCAGCGTACGCGGACAACAAGAAGGCGCAGACTGAGGTTCATGTTGGATAAGAGCTAAGTGCTGGCCTCTCCTGTGTGTGGACGCGGTTAACCACACCTTTCCTCTCACTTTTACTCACATTCAACGCTCGCTAAAAGACTTTGTGTCGTCCTACCTTAATGTCCCACGTGTAAATAACCGATAGGACGGCCATGTGTGTGTGCGGGATTTCTCAGGGCTTTAACCTATTAAGGCTTTTTTTATTTGTCTTTGCTATTTGGGCTTATTGGACCCTAATTGGAATAAAAACTAAAAATCATATTTTGGTATGATGTAATTTAGTCCATAAGTACACAAACGTGTACTTCATGTTTAGTGACATGCTAATTCTTATTTTTACACTTTTTTTTCCAATCCCATTAATAATAATAATAATAGATTTTATTTGTAAAAAGCACTTAAAAATAAAAATAAAAAGATGATAAAAAAATAAATAGAAATAAAAACTAGAACAGCCAAATAGCTAAAACTAGTATGCATATATCTAAAAGAAAGGTTTTTAAGCCTTTTTAAAAGCATCCACAGTCTGTGGTTCCCTCAGGTGGTCAGGGAGAGCGTTCCACAGACTCCCATTGTTCGTAGCTTTGCATGTTATACTCTTCTGACACCACCAGATGGCAGCATAAGTGTCCACATAAGTGGCCATAAGACCCCAATTCAGTAGTGTACACAATTTTGGAAATACGACCTACAAGGTGCTGTCCACACATGTGGCCACTAAGCCTTTAGAGGTAGTTTCACAAAAAAAAAAAAAAAACATTCAAGTTGTTCTGTGTAGTGTGGACACAAAGTGGATCAGGTTCACTTCTGTAGATGATTTTAGTCATCATGATTATTCTATCGATTAATCGATTCGATTAATCAGTCCCGGGGTGTATTTCAGTTCAGTTCAGTTTCAGTTGATGTGGAAGATGCATACGATACAATGTCATGCATCACATATGTCCAGTTGTTTCATTACAGCACGTCCGAAAAGGAGTAGGAAGAAGCAGAGCTTATGCAATCCGACCCCTTTTCATACCATAGCAAATGTATCCCGTTTCCTTGTTCTCTGTAACAAAACAGTGAATACATGAATAATATACCATAGTAAGTAAACACATATATGTGAATAATATTTATCTAAAAAATACAATGATTTATACTGTATTCGTTTTTGTTTTATCACTCATATATTAATAATAATTACATTTTGTTGAAAATCCTAATAAATTCAAAAAAAATGTTTTTTCAAAAAGGCTCTCTTTTAAATCAGCACTAAGGAGTTGTTTTTTTTAAACAATTTTATAGTTTTTTTATTTCACTCATTTATCTGGAAAAAATGACAAAAATACAATGATTTAGTGTTCTTTTTTGTTTTAACACTCACATATTATTAATTATTTATTTTGTTTAAAAGTGTAATAAAAACGTTTTTCAAAAGGGCTCTTTTTTAAACTCTAAAAAGTGTTTTTTTTAATTTTTTTTAAGGTTTTTATTTTACCCATTTATATGGAAAACACAAATTCATTGATTTATTCTGTGTTCGTTTTTGTTTTATCACTCATATATTAATAATAGTTTATTTTGTTGAAAAGCTTAATAATTTTTTATTTTTTTTTCAAAAGAGGTCTTTTTTAGTCCAGTCCATAGTGGATCTAACATAATAGTGAGAGTCCAGTCCATAGTGGATCTAACATAATAGTGAGAGTCCAGTCCATAGTGGATCTAACATAATATTGTGAGAGTCCAGTCCATAGTGGATCTAACATAATAGTGTGAGAGTCCAGTCCATAGTGGATCTAACATAATAGTGAAAGTCCAGTCCATAGTGGATCTAACATAATAGTGAGAGTCCAGTCCATAGTGGATCTAACATAATAGTGAGAGTCCAGTCCATATTGGATCTAACATAATAGTGTGAGAGTCCAGTCCATAGTGGATCTAACATAATAGTGAGAGAGTCCAGTCCATAGTGGATCTAACATACTAGTAAGAGTCCAGTCCATAGTGGATCTAACATGATAGTGAGAGAGTCCAGTCCATGGTGGATCTAACATAATAGTAAGAGTCCAGTCCATAGTGGATCTAACATAATAGTGTAAGAGTCCAGTCCATAGTGGATCTAACATAATAGTGAGAGTCCAGTCCATAGTGGATCTAGCATAATAGTGTGAGAGTCCAGTCCATAGTGGATCTAACATAATAGTGAGAGAGTCCAGTCCATAGTGGATCTAACATAATAGTGAGAGTCCAGTCCATAGTGGATCTAGCATAAAAGTGTGAGAGTCCAGTCCATAGTGGATCTAACATAATAGTGAGAGTCCAGTCCATAGTGGATCTAGCATAATAGTGTGAGAGTCCAGTCCATAGTGGATCTAACATAATAGTGAGAGTCCAGTCCATAGTGGATGTAACATAATAGTGAGAGTCCAGTCCATAGTGGATCTAGCATAATAGTGTGAGAGTCCAGTCCATAGTGGATCTAACATAATATTGTGAGAGTCCAGTCCATAGTGGGTCTAACATAATAGTGTGAGAGTCTAGTCCATAGTGGATCTAACATAATAGTAAGAGTCCAGTCCATAGTGGATCTAACATAATAGTGAGAGTCCAGTCCATAGTGGATCTAACATAATAGTGAGAGTCCAGTCCATAGTGGATCTAACATAATAGTGAGAGTCCAGTCCATAGTGGATCTAACATAATAGTGAGAGTCCAGTCCATAGTGGATCTAACATAATAGTGTGAGAGTCCAGTCCATAGTGGATCTAACATAATAGTGAGAGTCCAGTCCATAGTGGATCTAACATAATAGTGAGAGTCCAGTCCATAGTGAATCTAACATAATAGTGAGAGTCCAGTCCATAGTGGATCTAACATAATAGTGTGAGAGTCCAGTCCATAGTGGATATAACGTAATAGTGAGAGTCCAGTCCATAGTGGATCTAACATAATAGTGAAAGTCCAGTCCATAGTGGATCTAACATAATAGTGTGAGAGTCCAGTCCATAGTGGATCTAACATAATAGTGTGAGAGTCCAGTCCATAGTGGATCTAACATAATAGTGTGAGAGTCCAGTCCATAGTAGATCTAACATAATATTGTGTAAAGTGTTTTTTGTTTTGTTTTGTTTTTTAACAATTTTAAAGTTTTTTATTTTACCCATTTATCTGGAAAAAAGGACGAACATACAATGATTTATTCTGTATTATTTTTTGTTTTATCACTCATATTTATAATAATTTATTTAGTTGAAAAGCCTAATAAAAAAGTTTTGGTGTTTTTTCTTCTGTTTTAAAAAAAGGGCTCTTTTTTTAAATCAACACTAAAAAGTGTTTTTTTTCTTCTATTTTTATTTTTTTTATTTTACCCATTCATCTAGAAAAAAGGATGAAATGCAATGATTTATTCGGTATTCTTTTTTGTTTTATCACTTATATATTTATACTAGTTTATTTTGTTGAAAAACCTAATAAAAAACCTGTCTTTTTCAAAAAGGTTCTTTTTGAAAATAAACCTTAAAAGTGTTTTTTTTTTACAATTTTTACAATCCATCAATCTTCTTCCGCTTATCCGAGGTCGAGTCGCGGGGGCAGCAGCCTAAGCAGGGAAGCCCAGACTTCCCTCTCCCCAGCCACTTCGTCCAGCTCTTCCCGGGGGATCCTGAGGCGTTCCCAGGCCAGCCGGGAGACATAGTCCTCCCAACGTGTCCTGGGTCTTCCCTGTGGCCTCCTACCGGTCGGACGTGCCCTAAACACCTCCCTAGGGAGGCGTTCGGGTGACATCCTGACCAGATGCCCGAACCACCTCATCTGGCTCCTCTCCATGTGGAGGAGCAGCGGCTTTACTTACTCATTACTTACTAATTTAATTAAATTAAATTTGTACTTACTAATTTACTTTATAAATTTACATACGCATAAATGTTTTTTCTTTTGTATTATTATTTTTTTAATGAATTAATCAACGTTTATGACAACCTTTTTCCAAAACAATATAGAATGTGAGATATAACAGGATAATGCATACATTTATCATTTGTTTTCAAAACGCTTACAAAAAAAGTGGGACCCCATAAAATTTACTATGGGACCCCATTTTTATGACTTGATGGGGCCCCTGGGACCCCATTTTGAAAATTCCTAGCGCTAACACTGACATAAACATTGCTGCGTGCAAAACAGCTGTGTTCTAATACTAATCAAATATCATCCCGGGGGCCATAGATCATTAATTCCTAGGCCAGATCCGGCCCGCAGGCCTTGACTTTGACACTTAGGACTTAAAAGCTTCTAAAATCGACTCTTAAAAGAGCGACAAAACTCCCGATGGCACATATTTGTCCTTTCCACACGCTTTGTTGCTGTCATTTTAAAACTGGTCTGTGTAGCGTTCACAATCGATTTGATTGGAGAAAAGCTTTGATTTGTATTCTTTATTTTGGTAGCTAAATAATTTAATGATTAACCATATAACTGATCAGAATTTTTAAACTTCAGACTAGAGGTGTTGGAGAATCTTTGGCCACCTCACCATTCCATTACGATTCAGGAGATACGACTCCTTTAATAATACTTTGGAGTGATCGGAACTTTAAATACGCGGACATCGTTTCTGAAATTGAGAGAACATGAGAGCGGTGGCGCATTTTCCATTGATGCACACGTTTAAATATTAAAGATGCACATTTATTATGAAAAAAATAATTAAGGGTTGTTGCAAGCAGAACATGTTTGTATATTTAAACTATCTTCCCTAAATATATTCTGTATTTTGTTTTTTTTGATGAGTATAACTGATCAGAATTGATAAACTTCAGACTCGAGGCGGAAATCTTTGGCCGCCTCATGATTCCATTAATAATCGTTTATTGATGCATCTTTAATTTTTGTTTCACTAAATGAGCGTTTATCACTTGCAACTTTTTTAAAAATGGAGCATTTGTAAACATAACTTCCCAACACATTTATTAAATTAAATAAAATGTGTGCAAAACTGGACCATAAGTGTCCTCAAATAAAGGAGCTGGTCCAATCACTCTGTCTGCATTATTTTATTTTAAGTAAATACACTCCAGACCGCATGGAGTGATCGGAAGTTTAAATATGCGTTTCTGAAATTGAGAGAACATGAGAGCGGTGGCGCGTTTTTTTCTTGCATTTTTCATTGATACCCACGTTTAAATGTTAAAAATGCACATTTATTATGAAAAAAATAATTAAGGGTTATTTCAAGCAGAACATGTTTGTATATTTAAACTATCTTCCCTATATATATTCTGTATTTTGTTTTTTTGATGAGTATAACTGATCAGAATTGATAAACTTCAGACTGGAGGTGGAAATCTTTGGCCGCCTCATGATTCCATTAATAATCGTTTATTGATGCATCTTTAATTTTTGTTTCACTAAATGAGCGTTTATCACTTGCAACTTTTTAAAAATGGAGCATTTGTAAACATAACTTCCCAACACATTTATTAAATTAAATAAAATGTGTGCAAAACTGGACCATAAGTGTCCTCAAATAAAGGAGCTGGTCCAATCACTCTGTCTGCATTATTTTATTTTAAGTAAATACACTCCAGACCACATGGAGTGATCGGAACTTTTAATACGCGGACATCGTTTCTGAAATTGAGAGAACATGAGAGCCGTGGCGCGTTTTTTCTTGCATTTTTCATTGATACCCACGTTTAAATGTTAAAGATGCACATTTATTATGAAAAAAATAATTAAGGGTTATTACAAGCAGAACATGTTTGTATATTTAAACTATCTTCCCTAAATATATTCTGTAGTTGTTGTTTTTTTGATGAGTATAACTGATCAGAATTGATCAACTTCAGACTGGAGGTGGAAATCTTTGGCCGCCTCATGATTCCATTAATAATCGTTTATTGATACATCTTTAATTTTTGTTTCACTAAATGAGCGTTTATCACTTGCAACTTTTTTTTAAATGGAGCATTTGTAAACATAACTTCCCAACACATTTATTAAATTAAATAAAATGTGTGCAAAACTGGACCATAAGTGTCCTCAAATAAAGGAGCTGCTCCGATCACTCTGTCTGCATTATTTTATTTTAAGTTAATACACTCCAGACCGCATGGAGTGATCGGAACTTTAAATACGCGGACATCGTTTCTGAAATTGAGAGAACATGAGAGCGGTGGCGCGTTTTTTCTTGCATTTTTCATTGATACCCACGTTTAAATGTTAAAGATGCACGTTTATTATGAAAAAAATAATTAAGGGTTATTTCAAGCAGAACATGTTTGTATATTTAAACTATCTTCCCTAAATATATTCTGTATTTTGTTTTTTTGATGAGCATAACTGATCAGAATTGATAAACTTCAGACTCGAGGTGGAAATCTTTGGCCGCCTCATGATTCCATTAATAATCGTTTATTGATACATCTTTAATTTTTGTTTCACTAAATGAGCGTTTATCACTTGCAACTTTTTTAAAAATGGAGCATTTGTAAACATAACTTCCCAACACATTTATTAAATTAAATAAAATGTGTGCAAAACTGGACCATAAGTGTCCTCAAATAAAGGAGCTGCTCCGATCACTCTGTCTGCATTATTTTATTTTAAGTAAATACACTCCAGACCGCATGGAGTGATCGGAACTTTTAATATGCGGACATCGTTTCTGAAATTGAGAGAACATGAGAGCGGTTGCGCGTTTTTTTTCTTGCATTTTTCATTGATACACACATTTAAATATTAAAGATGCACATTTATTATGAAACAAATAACAAAGGGTTATTGCATGCAGAACATATTCAAACTATTTTCCCCAAAATACTCATTGAGGCTTTAACGGTGTTTTATCCGATTAATCGAGCAAACTAATCGATGAATGACTAAAGTAACCACTATTGGTGCAGGTTTGATTACCCCTTTTGCCACCCTCGTCACTGCCGCTGTGTCCTTGGGCAAGACACTTGTCGATACTGGCTTTCACTATATAAAAGCGCTTCGAGTCACCGGAGAAAAAGCGCTATATAAATGTAACTCACCTAACGTGAAAACCTCGTTGGCAAGTTGACTGAGACTTGTTTGGCGCACACCAGAGTTCCGGTGAAAGGAACCGACACACCATTGTTAGTTTGCGCTAGGGTTGATCAATATTTAGGTATCGGTACCGGTACCAAAATGTATTTCGAAACTTTTTGATACTTTTCGGTACTTTCCTAAATAAACGGCCACCACTGAAAACAAAAAGGC
>NC_084583.2:16665000-16695000 GCF_033978685.3 Nerophis lumbriciformis | reverse complement strand
ACTAATTGTTGAAGCTTTGAAAGTGGAATTCTTTCCCATTCTTGTTTTATGTAGAGCTTCAGTCGTTCAACAGTCCGGGGGAATCCGCTGTCGTATTTTACGCTTCATAATGCGCCACACATTTTCCATGGGAGACAGGTCTGGACTGCAGGCGGTCTAGGAAAGTACCCGCACTCTTTTTTTTACGAAGCCACGCTGTTGTAACACGTGCTGAATGTGGCTTGGCATTGTCTTGCTGAAATAAGCAGGGGCGTCCATGGTAACGTTGCTTGGATGGCAGCTCCAAAAGCTGTATGTACCTTTCAGCATTAATGGTGCCTTCACAGATGTGTAAGTTACCCATGCCTTGGGCACTACACATGCTGCCTTTTCAACTTTGCGTCGATAACAGTCTGGATGGTTCGCTTCCCCTTTGGTCCGGATGACACAATGTCGAATATTTCCAAAAACAATTTGAAATGTGGACTCGTCAGACCACAGAACACTTTTTCACTTTGCATGAGTCCATCTTAGATGATCTCGGGCCCAGAGAAGCCGGCGGCGTTTCTGGGTGTTGTTGATAAATGGCTTTCGCTTTGCATCGCAGAGCTTTAACTTCCACTTACAGATGCAGCGACCAACTGTATTTAGTGACAGTGGTTTTCTGAAGTGTTCCTGAGCCCATGCGGTGATATCCTTTTGAGATTGATGTCGGTTTTTGATACAGTGCCGTCTGAGGGATGGAAGGTCACGGTCATTCAATGTTGGTTTCCGGCCATGCCGCTTACGTGGAGTGATTTCTCCAGATTCTCTGAACCTTTTGATGATATTATGGACCGTAGATGTTGAAATCCCTAAATTTCTTGCAATTGCACTTTGAGAAACGTTGTTCTTAAACTGTTCAACAATTTGCTCACGCATTTGTTGACAAAGTGGTGACCCTCGCCCCATCCTTTCTTGTGAAAGACTGAGCATTTTTTGGGAAGCTGTTTTTATACCCAATCATGGCACCCACCTGTTCCCAATTAGCCTGCACACCTGTGGGATGTTCCAAATAAGTCTTTGATGAGCATTCCTCAACTTTATCAGTATTTATTGCCACCTTTCCCAACTTCTTTGTCACGTGTTGCTTTTTAAAAACAGAGCATTTATAAATAAATAAATTCCCAACACTTTTAGTAAATTAACGAAAATGTGTGCAAAACTGGACCATAAGTGTCCTCTCGCTGCACATTTTAGAATTGTCTGCATTATTTTATTTTCCGTAAATAAATCGATAATCGACGTTTCCTAATCCATTCTAGAATCGCCCGTGTCCGAATTGCGACGAATGTAAAAAAATTTATTATTTCCCCCCACCTCTACACCAGACCGCATGGAGTGATCGGAACTTTAAATACGCGGACATGGTTTCTGAAATTGAGAGAACATGAGAGCGGTGGCGCGTTTTTTTTTTTTCTTGCATTTTTCATTGATACCCACATTTAAATATTTAAAGATGCACATTTATTATGCGCAAAAATATGCTGGATGAAAGAAAAAAAAATGTCTTCAATTAAAACATTCGCTGAAATTCAAATGCAGCGAATGTTTTAATTGAAGACATTTTTTTTTTTTTTTGTTTGTTTTTTTGTGTTCTAACTATCTTGGAATCACACTCCTCAGCCTTCCCGGTAAGGTCTATTCAGGTGTACTGGAGAGGAGGCTACGCCGGATAGTCGAACCTCGGATTCAGGAGGAACAGTGTGGTTTTCGTCCTGGTCGTGGAACTGTGGACCAGCTCTATACTCTCGGCAGGGTCCTTGAGGGTGCATGGGAGTTTGCCCAACCAGTCTACATGTGTTTTGTGGACTTGGAGAAGGCATTCGACCGTGTCCCTCGGGAAGTCCTGTGGGGAGTGCTCAGAGAGTATGGGGTATCGGACTGTCTGATTGTGGCAGTCCGCTCCCTGTATGATCAGTGCCAGAGCTTGGTCCGCATTGCCGGCAGTAAGTCGGACACGTTTCCAGTGAGGGTTGGACTCCGCCAAGGCTGCCCTTTGTCACCCATTCTGTTCAGAACTTTTATGGACAGAATTTCTAGGCGCAGTCAAGGCGTTGAGGGGATCCGGTTTGGTGGCTCCAGGATTAGGTCTCTGCTTTTTGCAGATGATGTGGTCCTGATGGCTTCATCTGGCCAGGATCTTCAGCTCTCACTGGATCGGTTCGCAGCCGAGTGTGAAGCGACTGGGATGAGAATCAGCACCTCCAAGTCCGAGTCCATGGTTCTCGCCCGGAAAAGGGTGGAGTGCCATCTCCGGGTTGGGGAGGAGATCTTGCCCCAAGTGGAGGAGTTCAAGTACCTCGGAGTCTTGTTCACGAGTGAGGGAAGAGTGGATCGTGAGATCGACAGGCGGATCGGTGCGGCGTCTTCAGTCATGCGGACGCTGTATCGATCCGTTGTGGTGAAGAAGGAGCTGAGCCGGAAGGCAAAGCTCTCAATTTACCGGTCGATCTACGTTCCCATCCTCACCTATGGTCATGAGCTTTGGGTTATGACCGAAAGGACAAGATCACGGGTACAAGCGGCCGAAATGAGTTTCCTCCGCCGGGTGGCGGGTCTCTCCCTTAGAGATAGGGTGAGAAGCTCTGTCATTCGGGAGGAGCTCAAAGTAAAGCCGCTGCTCCTCCACATGGAGAGGAGCCAGATGAGGTGGTTCGGGCATCTGGTCAGGATGCCACCCGAGCGCCTCCCTAAGGAGGTGTTTAGGGCATGTCCGACCGGTAGGAGGCCACGAGGAAGACCCAGGACACGTTGGGAAGACTATGTCTCCCGGCTGGCCTGGGAACGCCTCGGGATCCCCCGGGAGGAGCTGGACGAAGTGGCTGGGGAGAGGGAAGTCTGGGCTTCCCTGCTTAGGCTGCTGCCCCCGCGACCCGAACTCGGATAAGCGGAAGAAGATGGATGGATGGATGGATGGATGGATTATGTCAGACTATATGTAAATATGGACAATTGTTTGAGTTTGAGTTTGAGTTTGAGTTTGAGTTTATTTGGAACATGCAAGTATACAACATGATACATCACAATCTCCAGTTTCTCTTTTCAACATGTTCGAAAAGGAGTAGGAAGAAGCAGAGCTTATTTAATCCTACCCCTTTTCTTTTACATAACAGTTGCTAAAACTTTTGTTCACTTCCTGTTCTCAATTTATTCACAATATAAGTAATCACAATAAAATAAGTAAATAAATGATAATTGGTGAAGTAAGTTTCATTTCATACATTTCACCGACTCAGTGGCCCAGTGGTTAGAGTGTCCGCCCTGAGATCGGTAGGTTGTGGGTTCACTGCCGAGTCATACCAAAGACTATAAAAATGGGACCCATTACCTCCCTGCTTGGCACTCAGCATCAAGGGTTGGAATTGGGGGTTAAATCACCAAAAATGATTCCCGGGCGCGGCCACCGCTGCTGCCCACTGCTCCCCTCACCTCCCAGGGGGTGATCAAGGGTGATGGGTCAAATGCAGAGAATAATTTCGCCACACCTAGTGTGTGTGTGACAATCATTGGTACTTTAACTTTAACTTTAATATGTTGAGATAAGTAAGATTATTTTGTGAGTGAAAGAATGAAGGAATGGATGAGTTAAATAAATTCAGAATGTTTATCATGGTTCTTCTTCTTTGTACTTTGTAAACACTTTTAAGTTTGAAGAGTTTCTTGAAGTGGATCATATTAGTACATTGTTTGATTGCTTTGCTTAATCCATTCCATCATTTAATTCCACATACTGATATACTGAAGGTCTTAAGTGTTGTACGTGCATACAAATGTTTTAAATTACATTTCTTCCTAAGATTATATTTCTCCTCTTTTTTTGAGAAGAATTGTTGTATATTCTTGGGTAGCAGGTTATAGTTTGCTTTGTGTATCATTTTAGCTGTTTGCAAATTCACTATGTCGTAGAATTTCAGTATCTTTGATTCAATAAATAAATAAAGGATTTGTGTGTTCTCTATATCCAACATTATGTATTATTAGGGCCCGCATGGCCCATTGCATAAGGACTCCCAAAGGGAGTCCTTATGCAATGGGACATAAGGACCTATTGAATTTGTAAGGTTTTATTCTTTATTCTTCCGCCGCCACATTAAACTGTAATTTGACCCACTTAACATGCTTCAAAACTCACCATATTTGACCCACACATCAGGACCTGCGAAAATTGTCTTTTAATAAAAAAAAACGAACCGCAAAAGTCAAAATTGCGCTCTAGCGCCCCCGAGGGAAAAAAAAAACTAGACTGCCATCAACAGGAAGTTGGCAATTCCCCCTTCAAGACAAAAAAGTACTAAAAACAGTCACTTTTGCCTCTTTGAGCTATAATTTGACCCCCTTAACATGCTTCAAACCTCACCAAACTGAACACACACATCAGGACTGGCTAAAATTGCAATCTAATGAAAAAACCTAACCCCAAATCTAAAAATTGTGCTCTACCGCAATTTTTGAATAAAACGCAGAAAAAACTGCTCCTCGGAAGAAAAAAATGACAATACTGCCTGTAACTCCCACTGGGAAAAGTCGGAGAGACATGAAACAAAAACCTCTATGTAGGTCTCACTTAGACCTACATTTCATAGATTGACAACCCTCAGCAAAAATCAACAGGAAGTTTGCAATTTCCCCTTCAAAACAAATTTTTTTTATAAACCGGTCACTTCTCTTCAAACATTATCTCCTCTGAGCGCGTTTGTCGTTTCAGCTTCAAACTAACACAGGAGAGAGATTGAACCCTTCCAAATAAAAGTTATCGAAATAATTTTTTCTAACTGCTCCGGTTTTGATTTTATGAGCCTTCAAAGAACCGCTGCGCTGATGCTGCTGCGCTGATGCTGCTGCGCTGCTGTTTTCTCAAGATGGCTGCTTAAAAGCAAGAAGCACCAGCGTGCCCACACAATGCAGACAAGGTAGGTACACTAGACAAAAGTATTGGGACACTTCAGACTAAAAGTAGACAAAAGTATTGGGACACTTATAACTACCACTGGACAAAAGTATTGGGACACTTAGGCCGAAAACTGGACAAAAGTATTGGGACACTTGGGACTACAACTTGCCAAAAGTATTGGGACACTTAGGCCGAAAACTGGACAAAAGTATTGGGACACTTGGGACTACAACTTGCCAAAAGTATTGGGACACTTGGGACTAAAACTGGACAAAAGTATTGGGACACTTAGGACTAGCACCTGCCAAATACGCGGGCCCGACCAACGCTGCTTGCAGCTTTAATTCTAACTGATCTTTTTTGTAACACCGTTAATGAATGAAGTGTACTTTTGTAATTATTTCCCCATATTTCTGCACAATAACTCAGATATGGTAACACTAGTGAGCAGTAGAGAATATGAAGTGATTTTTTTTGTCTAATGTTGTAAAATGTTCTTTGAGTGCAAGAAGAAAAATCCAATGCCCTTTAATTTATATTCTAACCTTTTAAAATTGTTCTTTGAGTGCAATAAGAAACACATGTTTATTGTACTGTAAGATTTTATGTTAAAATAAAGCCAACGTTGACACTTTTTCCGAGTTCCCTTTAGTTGGAAAAGTATTGATATGCATTTTGGTACTGGTACCTAAGTATTGCTAACGGGACCATAATAGTTGTATTCAGGGCCGGCCCGTGGCATAGGCCGTATAGGCAAATGCTAAGGGCGCCGTCCATCAGGGGGCGCCACGCCAGTGCCACAAATGTTGGAGAAAAAAAAAAAAAAAGTTGGTACTATTATTTCTAAATACAAAAAATAATCCCACGTTAATTAAAATGCAAAGTAAAGCCTATATAATATAAATATTATTTGTTACAACATTACCCCAAACGGTGCGCCCTCTCCCTTCCCGTATCATGACTCTTTTTGGACGTCACCACATCAAAAAATCAACACAAGATGTCAAAACGGCCAAAACTGTCAGGTGCCCAGGGAAGAAAAAAGAGAAAAGAAGAGGAGGAGAAACGAGAAAAGACAGAGGTAGCAGGTAGGTAACGTTAGCCTACATGAAATTATTTGTCTGTTACAGAATGTGATAGTAACCTGGCTTTTTAGCATTAAGCTAATGTTACATGATTCGGCAATTGCTAATCAATAAATAGCTAGTTCTGTTTTAACGTCGGGTTAATATTGTGGAGGGGGCTAAATTGGTATGGAAAATAACAATGTAACGTTAGGTAATTACAGTACTCCCACCTTACATTCCTCAGGGACATTTGTATTAGATCTTTTAAGCAGGTGTTTTTTGTTTACATTGTTATTGCCTTCTGGTTAGCTAATGTTTGCCCTGCAGGTAATAGTCACTTTTCCACCCCTTTATATATTAGGTATAGTTGTAAGCCTAATTGTTAAAGTGCACATCATTAATGTAAATTAAGCAATATGTATGTAAAAAATATTGTATTTCATATATTCATTTTTTATTTTTTGCATTCATTTATTTATTCATATTTTTTTTATCTTGTTAACTATTCTGATTGTTAATTTGCTTTCTTTAAGTAAAAAAAAGGTCAAAGACAAAGCTATTCGGTTTCTTGTGCGTATATACACTTCACTGCCGATGTGGGGGGGCGCCACCTAAAATCTTGCCTAGGGCGCCAGATTGGTTTAGGTTGTATTATTGTTTTGCCATATTTGTACTTTCTAAGCAAGATTTGCATTGAAAAAAAGGGTCACATTTATTCCTAAACTACTTTGTTCTTGTATTTTAGTAATGATTCCTGCAACATTTGGACCTCTCAGTAGTTATTGTTGATGAGCAATTAGGGACCACGTGGTGCAACTGCTTTGCAATCAGAGTTCATTTGACTTCAACTCTGGCAAACAGGCTTGGTTGGTAAAAAAGTGCGTTTAAAGGCTAAACAACAGCACCCTCTAGCGTCCGAGAGCGACATTTTTACATCTTTTTTTTTTTTTTTTTTAACCACTAACTGCAAGCTGGCACTAAGAAATGTTAAATGTTTATGTTAGTTAGTTAGTTAGTTAGTTAGAGTTTATTTGGAACACGCGTAAAATACAATTACAGTGTAATGCATCACATATTTCCAGTTATTTCACGACGGCATGTCCGAAAAGGAGTAGGAAGAAGCCGAGTTTATTTAATCACCATTTATTTGTACTCAGTTTGTAAAAGAACAGTAAATAAATAAATATACCATAAGTAAGTAGATACATAAATAAATATAAGACATATAAACATACACACATTAGTTAAAGTTCTCATAAATTAATAGTTGTGTAACTTATTGTTCATTGAGGAGATGAATGACATTATCGAATGTTGTTTTCTTTAAAAAGGTTCAAGTTGTTTATCATAATTCTTATTTTTTTGTTTGTAACAGAACAGTAAATACAAAAAAATATACCATACGAAAGTAAACAAATCGTAAATATATAAATAAATATAAGACATATACACTATAATTAAAGTTCTCATAAATAGTTGAGTAATTTATTGTTCACCTTGGAGATGAATGACATTATCTAATGTTGTTTTCTTTAAAAAGGTTCAAGATGTTTATCATAATTCTTATTTTGGTATGCTTTGTTTGTAATAAAACAGTAAATATATAGATTAATATACCATAAGGAAGTAAACAAATCGTAAATATATAAATAATAATAAGACATATACACAATAATGGAAGTTCTCATAAATAGTTGAGTAATTTATTGTTTATTGAGGAAATGAATGACATTATCTAATGTTGTTGTCTTTAAAAAAAAGTTCAAGATGTTTATCATAATTCTTATTTTGTTGTTTGTAACAGAACAGTAAATACATAAATATACCATTAGTAAGTAAATGCATAAATAAATATAAGACATATAAACATACACACATTAATTAAAGTTGTCATAAATACTTGAGTAATTTATTATTCATTTAGGAGATGAATTACATTATCTAATGTTGTTTTCTTTAAAAAGGTTCAAGTTGTTTATCATAATTCTTATTTTTTTGTTTGTAACAGAACAGTAAATAAAAAAAATATACCATAAGAAAGTAAACAAATCATAAATATATAAATAAATATAAGACGTATACACAATAATTTAAGTTCTCATAAATAATTGAGTAATTTATTGTTCACCTTGGAGATGAATGACATTATCTAATGTTGTTTTCTTTAAAAAGGTTCAAGATGTTTATCATAATTCTTATTTTGGTGTGCTTTGTTTGTAATAAAACAGTAAATATATAGATTAATATACCATAAGGAAGTAAACAAATCGTAAATATATAAATAATAATAAGACATATACACAATAATGGAAGTTCTCATAAATAGTTGAGTAATTTATTGTTTATTGAGGAGATGAATGACATTATCGAATGTTGTTTTCTTTAAAAACAAGTTCAAGATGTTTATCATAATTCTTATTTTGTTGTTTGTAACAGAACAGTAAATAAATAAATATACCGTAAGTAAGTAAATGCATAAATAAAAATAAGACATATAAACATATACACATTAATTAAAGTTGTCATAAATACTTGAGTAATTTATTATTCATTGAGGAGATGAATGACATTATGTAATGTTTTCTTTAAAAAGGTTCAATGGGTTTATCATCATTCTTATTTTGTTGTGCTTTGTTTGCAACATAACAGTAAATAAATAAACCATATGCAAGTAAACAAATCGTAAATATATAAATAAATATAAGACGTATACAGAATAATTTAAGTTCTCATAAATAATTGAGTCATTTATTGTTCACCGAGGAGATGAATGACATTATCTAATGTTGTTTTCTTGAAAAAAGGTTCAAGATGTTTATCATAATTCTCAATTTTTGTACTTTGTGAACACTTGTAGTTTGAACAGTTTCTTAAAGTGGATCATATTAGTACTTTGTTTGATTTCCTTGCTTATCCAAATCCATGTTTCCATCTGTGGAAAAACCTTTAATCTTGCACAATATATCTCACATAGTGCAAAAAAAAAATTTTTTAAAAAAATAAAAAATAAAAAAAAATATATATATATATATATATACATATATACACACATGTTTTTTGTTTCTTCTATCAAACTGTCAAAAAACAAACTGATATTACATAAGAGTCAGTTTTGTCCCTAAATCACTTCACTGCACTCTATAGTTATTAAAGTTTGTATCTTTTCCACAGGCAAAACATTATTTATCATAATTCTCAATTTTTGTACTTTGTGAACACTTGTAGTTTGAACAGTTTCTTAAAGTGGATCATATTAGTACTTTGTTTGATTTCCTTGCTTATCCAAATCCATGTTTCCATCTGTGAAAAAACCTTTAATCTTGCACAATATATCTCACAAAGTGCAAAAAAAAAAAAAAAAAAAAAAAAAAAAAAAAAAAATATATATATATATATATATATATATATCCATCCATCCATCCATTTTCTACCGCTTATTCCCTTTGGGGTCGCGGGGTATATATATATATATATATATATATATATATATATATATATATATATATATATATATATATATATATATATATATACACACACGTTTTTTGTTTCTTCTATCAAACTGTCAAAAAACAAACTGATATTACATAAGAGTTAGTTTTGTCCCTAAATCACTTCACTGCACTCTATCATTATTAAAGGTTGTATCTTTTCCACAGGCAAAACATTATTTATCATAATTCTCAATTTTTGTACTTTGTGAACACTTGTAGTTTGAACAGTTTCTTAAAGTGGATCATATTAGTACTTTGTTTGATTTCCTTGCTTATCCAAATCCATGTTTCCATCTGTGGAAAAACCTTTAATCTTGCACAATATATCTCACATAGTGCAAAAAAAATAAAAAAATAAATAAAAATAAAAAAATAAAAAAATAAAAAAAAAAAAATATATATATATATATATATATATATATATATATATATATATATATATATATATATATATATATATACATACACACACATGTTTTTTGTTTCTTCTATCAAACTGTCAAAAAACAAACTGATATTACATAAGAGTCAGTTTTGTCCCTAAATCACTTCACTGCACTCTATAATTATTAAAGTTTGTATCTTTTCCACAGGCAAAACATGTACAAATGTGTTCTCAAGATGTAAAACATGTAAAAGTCAAGTTTCAAGGCTACAAAGGCAGCAAACTCTAAGGTGCATTGTCCCTCTCAAGCTACAATAACACATGAAACATGAACAAATACTCCTTTAACAACAAAAGTATTTCAGCACCAAGGACATTTCAGCACCACGGACAGCTCCAACACTAAAAAACGACAACTAAAGAAGGCTAAAAATAGGTTTTGCATCTTACCTGACACCGTTTTTCTTAAAGGAAAAGTCACATTCATGCCAGGCGACTGGACTGAACGGTTCCGGGCGGTGTCGGGTGGAGTGGAGCCGTCTCCCAGCGCACACTCGGCAAAGTTGGAGCGGACAACAACTGGCGGAAGATGCCTTGCCAAAGAGGAGCGGGCGTCGAGGCGTGGCCAAGGATGGTTACAGGACATTAGGCGACATTAGGACTGGTGAAACATTCATCCGGAGGTCCCGCCTGCTCGTGGGTCGGACCCCGGGGGTAGGAGTGGCGGACGCTTCTTGTCCTGCGGGGGCAGCAGTCAAGACTCGGGTGTCACGTTTCAGACGCGATGTAAAGCGAGCCGATAATGCGCCGACTAAACCGGTTATTGCGGGCCTTTCCACTCTGGACTTGAACAAATATCGAGTGAGACAACAATAGAGCGGCGTGCATTAGACAAAGAGTGTTGGCGAGGACTTCTCCTCTGGGCCAGGTCCCACAGAACCTGCCACTAACTGATGATGCAACCTTTACTGGCAATGTCATGTCAGAATGCATCCCATAATAGCACTCATTATTTATAAGGCAGCTTATATTCATAGACTAATTAAGTGTGCTGTTACTCCTTCAGCGCTTTTATTTGTCAGCATTAGTATTGTCTCCATACCAATTATTTATTATAAAATATATACTTTTTCATACTTTTATAAATAAAGGGGACAACAAAAAAATTTCATTATTGTCTTTATTGTGACAAAAAATGTTAGTGTACATGAAACATATGTTTATTATTGACATTTAGTCCTTAAAAAAAATAGACAACTTGTCTTTTAGTTCATTATTTGGTACACATTCCACTCATCTTGGGAATTCAAACTATCATTTTTTCAATTTCCAAAAAATTCCCGATTTCCCCAAATTTTGAAACCTTTTTTTCACCCTCTTTTCCTGTCGACTACTCCTTCCACAAATTTCAACCCGCTTCATCCGTCCCACCGTCAAAACATTCCTCTTAATCAAAACGAAATATTCCCGGTTTCCCCGAAATTCCAGGAATTCCGTAATACCATTTCTCAATTAAAAATGTTACTACTTCAACATTTCTCGACCGATTTGGAAAAATTCCAACACCAGCCTCATTCAGAGCATTCAAAATATTTTGCATTTTCCCCAAAAAATCCCTCTTTTTCCGAAATTCCCAAATTTCCATGAAATTCCCATTAAAAAGAATGGGACATTTTTCAAAGTTCCACAGTTCCCACATTTTTTATCCAATTCAAACCGTTCCAACTTCAAAATATTCAGCCTGTTCATTAAATTGTGTGCTCTCCTTCAACAATTGTAAAAAATAAAATTCCCCGATTTCCTGGAATTCTCCGTTTTTAGGGACATTTTTCCCATTCAAAATGAATTGGCCATTTTTCAAACTTCTACCATTCCCACATTCTTCGACCAATTCAAACCATTAAACATCAACACATTCCACTCATTCTGGTAATTCAACTATAATTTTTTCACTTTCAAAAAAATTCCAGGAATTCCCAAAATTCCAGGAATTCGCAAAATTCCAGGAATTCCCCAAATTCCCGTTTTTTCAAACCCTTTTTTCACCCTTTTTTCTGTCGACTACTCCTTCCATATTGTTCAACCCACTTCATCCGTCCCACCATCAAAATATTCCTCTTAATCAAGACGAAAAATTCCCAGTTTTCCCGAAATTCCAGGAATTCCGTAATACCATTTTTCAATTAACAATGTTACTACTTCAACATTTCTCGACCGATTTGGAAAAATTCCAACACCAGCCTCATTCAGAGCATTCAAAATATTTTGCATTTTCCAAAAAAATCCCTCTTTTTCCGAAATTCCCAAATTTCCATGAAATTCCCATTAAAAAGAATGGGACATTTTTCAAAGTTCCACAGTTCCCACATTTTTTATCCAATTCAAACCGTTCCAACTTCAAAATATTCAGCCTGTTCAAGAATTGTGTGCTCTCCTTCAACAATTGTAAAAAAAAAAAAAATTCCAGGTTTTCCTAGAATTCTCCGTTTTTAGGGACATTTTTCCCATTCAAAATGAATTGGCCATTTTTCAAACTTCTACCATTCCCACATTCTTCGACCAATTCAAACCATTAAACATCAACACATTCCACTCATTCTGGAAATTCAAACTATCATTTTTTTCAATTTAAAAAAACTTCCAGGAATTCCCAAAATTCCAGGAATTCCCAAAATTCCGGGAATCCCCAAAATTCCGGGAATTCCCCAAATTCCCGTTTTTTCAAACCCTTTTTTCACCCTTTTTTCTGTCGACTATTCCTTCCATATTGTTCAATCCACTTCATCCGTCCCACCATCAAAATATTCCTCTTAATCAAGACGAAAAATTCCCAGTTTTCCCGAAATTCCAGGAATTCCGTAATACCATTTCTCAATTAAAAATGTTACTACTTCAACATTTCTCGACCGATTTGGAAAAATTCCAACACCAGCCTCATTCAGAGCATTCAAAATATTTTGCATTTTCCAAAAAAATCCCTCTTTTCCCAAAATTCTCAAATTTCCATGAAATTCCCATTAAAAAGAATGGGACATTTTTCAAAGTTCCACAGTTTTTATCCAATTCAAACCGTTCCAACTTCAAAATATTCAGCCTGTTCAAGAATTGTGTGCTCTCCTTCAACAAATGTAAAAAAAAATTCCAGGATTTCCTAGAATTCTCCGTTTTTAGGGACATTTTTCCCATTCAAAATGAATTGACCATTTTTCAAACTTCCACCATTCCCACATTCTTCGACCAATTCAAACCATTCCAACATCAACACATTCCACTCATTCTGGAAATTCAAACTATCATTTTTTTAATTTCAAAAATATTCCAGGAATTCCCTAAATTCCCGTTTTTTCAAACCCTTTTTTCACCCTTTTTCCTGTCGACTACTCCTTCCATATTATTCAACCCACTTCATCCGTCCCATGATCAAAAAATTCCTCTTAATCAAAACGAAAAATTCCCGGTTTTCTCGAAATTCCAGGAATTCCGTAATACCATTTCTCAATTAAAAATGTAACTACTTCAACATTTCTCGACCAATCTGGAAAAATTCCAACACCAGCCTCATTCAGAACATTCAAAATATTTTGCATTTTCCAAAAAAATGAAATTCCCATTAAAAAGAATGGGACGCTTTTCAAAGTTCCACAGTTTTTATCCAATTCAAACCGTTCCAACTTCAAAATATTCAGCCTGTTCAAGAATTGTGTGCTCTCCTTCAACAATTGTAAAAAATAAAATTCCCCGATTTCCTGGAATTCTCCGTTTTTAGGGACATTTTTCCCATTCAAAATGAATTGGCCATTTTTCAAACTTCCACCATTCTCACATTCTTCGACCAATTCAAACCATTCCAACATCAACACATTCCACTCATTCTGGAACTTCAAACTATCATTTTTTTAATTTAAAAAATATTCCAGGAATTCCCAAAATTCCCAATTTTTCAAACCCTTTTTTCACCCTCTTTTCCTGTCGACGACTCCTTCCACATTTTTCAACCCGCTTCATCCGTCCCACCGTCAAAATATTCCTCTTAATCAAGACGAAAAATTCCCAGTTTTCCCGAAATTCCAGGAATTCCGTAATACCATTTTTCAATTAACAATGTTACTACTTCAACATTTCTCGACCGATTTGGAAAAATTCCAACACCAGCCTCATTCAGAGCATTCAAAATATTTTGCATTTTCCCAAAAAAATCCCTCTTTTTCCGAAATTCCCAAATTTCCATGAAATTCCCATTAAAAAGAATGGGACACTTTTCAAAGTTCCACAGTTTTTATCCAATTCAAACCGTTCCAACTTCAAAATATTCAGCCTGTTCAAGAATTGTGTGCTCTCCTTCAACAATTGTAAAAAAAAAAAAATTCCAGGATTTCCTAGAATTCTCCGTTTTTAGGGACATTTTTCCCATTCAAAATGAATTGACCATTTTTCAAACTTCCACCATTCCCACATTCTTCGACCAATTCAAACCATTCCAACATAAACACATTCCACTCATTCTGGAAATTCAAACTATCATTTTTTAAATTTCAAAAATATTCCAGGAATTCCACAAATTCCCGTTTTTTCAAACCCTTTTTTCACCCTTTTTCCTGTCGACTACTCCTTCCATATTTTTCAACCCACTTCATCCGTCCCACCATCAAAAAATTCCTCTTAATCAAAACGAAAAATTCCCGGTTCTCCCGAAATTCCAGGAATTCCATAATACCATTTCTCAATTAAAAATGTTACTACTTCAACATTTCTCGACCAATCTGGAAACATTCCAACACCAGCCTCATTCAGAACATTCAAAATATTTTGCATTTTCCAAAAAAATCCCTCTTTTCCCGAAATTCCCAAATTTCCATGAAATTCCCATTAAAAAGAATGGGACACTTTTCAAAGTTCCACAGTTTTTATCCAATTCAAACCGTTCCAACTTCAAAATATTCAGCCTGTTCAAGAATTGTGTGCTCTCCTTCAACAATTGTAAAAAATAAAATTCCCCGATTTCCTGGAATTCTCCGTTTTTAGGGACATTTTTCCCATTCAAAATGAATTGGACATTTTTCAAACTTCCACCATTGTCACATTCTTCGACCAATTCAAACCATTCCAACATCAACACATTCCACTCATTCTGGAAATTCAAACTATCATTTTTTAAATTTAAAAAATATTCCAGGAATTACCAAAATTCCCTTTTTTCAAACCCTTTTTTCACCCTCTTTTCCTGTCGACTACTCCTTCCACAATTTTCAACCCGCTTCATCCGTCCCACAGTCAAAACATTCCTCTTAATCAAAACGAAATATTCCCGGTTTCCCCGAAATTCCAGGAATTCCGTAATACCATTTCTCAATTAAAAATGTTACTACTTCAACATTTCTCGACCGATTTGGAAAAATTCCAACACCAGCCTCATTCAGAGCATTCAAAATATTTTGCGTTTTCCAAAAAAATCCCTTTTTCTTCCGAAATTCCCAAATTCCCATGACATTCCCATTAAAAAGAATGGGACACTTTTCAAAGTTCCACAGTTTTTATCCAATTCAAACCGTTCCAACTTCAAAATATTCAGCCTGTTCAAGAATTGTGTGCTCTCCTTCAACAATTGTAAAAAAAAAATCCCGGATTTCCTCGAATTTTCCGTTTTTAGGGACATTTTTCCCATTCAAAATGAATTGACCATTTTTAAAACTTCCACCATTCACACATTCTTCGACCAATTCAAACCATTCCAACATCAACACATTCCACTCATTCTGGAAATTCAACTATTATTTTTTAAATTTCAAAAATATTCCAGGAATTACCAAAATTCCCGTTTTTTCAAACCCTTTTTTCTGTCGACTACTCCTTCCATATTTTTCAACCCACTTCATCCGTCCCACCATCAAAAAATTCCTCTTAATCAAAACGAAAAATTCCCGGTTTTCCCGAAATTCCGGGAATTCCGTAATACCATTTCTCAATTAAAAATGTTACTACTTCAACATTTCTCGACCAATCTGGAAAAATTCCAACACCAGCCTCATTCAGAACATTCAAAATATTTTGCATTTTCAAAAAAAATGCCTCTTTTCCCGAAATTCCCATGAAATTCCCATTAAAAAGAATGGGACACTTTTCAAAGTTCCACAGTTTTTATCCAATTCAAACCGTTCCAACTTCAAAATATTCAGCCTGTTCAAGAATTGTGTGCTCTCCTTCAACAAATGTAAAAAAAAATTCCAGGATTTCCTAGAATTCTCCGTTTTTAGGGACATTTTTCCCATTCAAAATGAATTGACCATTTTTCAAACTTCCACCATTCCCACATTCTTCGACCAATTCAAACCATTCCAACATCAACACATTCCACTCATTCTGGAAATTCAAACTATCATTTTTTAAATTTCAAAAATATTCCAGGAATTCCCTAAATTCCCGTTTTTTCAAACCCTTTTTTCACCCTTTTTCCTGTCGACTACTCCTTCCATATTATTCAACCCACTTCATCCGTCCCATGATCAAAAAATTCCTCTTAATCAAAACGAAAAATTCCCGGTTTTCTCGAAATTCCAGGAATTCCGTAATACCATTTCTCAATTAAAAATGTAACTACTTCAACATTTCTCGACCAATCTGGAAAAATTCCAACACCAGCCTCATTCAGAACATTCAAAATATTTTGCATTTTCCAAAAAAATGAAATTCCCATTAAAAAGAATGGGACGCTTTTCAAAGTTCCACAGTTTTTATCCAATTCAAACCGTTCCAACTTCAAAATATTCAGCCTGTTCAAGAATTGTGTGCTCTCCTTCAACAATTGTAAAAAATAAAATTCCCCGATTTCCTGGAATTCTCCGTTTTTAGGGACATTTTTCCCATTCAAAATGAATTGGCCATTTTTCAAACTTCCACCATTCTCACATTCTTCGACCAATTCAAACCATTCCAACATCAACACATTCCACTCATTCTGGAACTTCAAACTATCATTTTTTTAATTTAAAAAATATTCCAGGAATTCCCAAAATTCCCAATTTTTCAAACCCTTTTTCCACCCTCTTTTCCTGTCGACGACTCCTTCCACATTTTTCAACCCGCTTCATCCGTCCCACCGTCAAAATATTCCTCTTAATCAAGACGAAAAATTCCCAGTTTTCCCGAAATTCCAGGAATTCCGTAATACCATTTTTCAATTAACAATGTTACTACTTCAACATTTCTCGACCGATTTGGAAAAATTCCAACACCAGCCTCATTCAGAGCATTCAAAATATTTTGCATTTTCCCAAAAAAATCCCTCTTTTTCCGAAATTCCCAAATTTCCATGAAATTCCCATTAAAAAGAATGGGACACTTTTCAAAGTTCCACAGTTTTTATCCAATTCAAACCGTTCCAACTTCAAAATATTCAGCCTGTTCAAGAATTGTGTGCTCTCCTTCAACAATTGTAAAAAAAAAAAAATTCCAGGATTTCCTAGAATTCTCCGTTTTTAGGGACATTTTTCCCATTCAAAATGAATTGACCATTTTTCAAACTTCCACCATTCCCACATTCTTCGACCAATTCAAACCATTCCAACATAAACACATTCCACTCATTCTGGAAATTCAAACTATCATTTTTTAAATTTCAAAAATATTCCAGGAATTCCACAAATTCCCGTTTTTTCAAACCCTTTTTTCACCCTTTTTCCTGTCGACTACTCCTTCCATATTTTTCAACCCACTTCATCCGTCCCACCATCAAAAAATTCCTCTTAATCAAAACGAAAAATTCCCGGTTCTCCCGAAATTCCAGGAATTCCATAATACCATTTCTCAATTAAAAATGTTACTACTTCAACATTTCTCGACCAATCTGGAAACATTCCAACACCAGCCTCATTCAGAACATTCAAAATATTTTGCATTTTCCAAAAAAATCCCTCTTTTCCCGAAATTCCCAAATTTCCATGAAATTCCCATTAAAAAGAATGGGACACTTTTCAAAGTTCCACAGTTTTTATCCAATTCAAACCGTTCCAACTTCAAAATATTCAGCCTGTTCAAGAATTGTGTGCTCTCCTTCAACAATTGTAAAAAATAAAATTCCCCGATTTCCTGGAATTCTCCGTTTTTAGGGACATTTTTCCCATTCAAAATGAATTGGACATTTTTCAAACTTCCACCATTGTCACATTCTTCGACCAATTCAAACCATTCCAACATCAACACATTCCACTCATTCTGGAAATTCAAACTATCATTTTTTAAATTTAAAAAATATTCCAGGAATTACCAAAATTCCCTTTTTTCAAACCCTTTTTTCACCCTCTTTTCCTGTCGACTACTCCTTCCACAATTTTCAACCCGCTTCATCCGTCCCACAGTCAAAACATTCCTCTTAATCAAAACGAAATATTCCCGGTTTCCCCGAAATTCCAGGAATTCCGTAATACCATTTCTCAATTAAAAATGTTACTACTTCAACATTTCTCGACCGATTTGGAAAAATTCCAACACCAGCCTCATTCAGAGCATTCAAAATATTTTGCGTTTTCCAAAAAAATCCCTTTTTCTTCCGAAATTCCCAAATTCCCATGACATTCCCATTAAAAAGAATGGGACACTTTTCAAAGTTCCACAGTTTTTATCCAATTCAAACCGTTCCAACTTCAAAATATTCAGCCTGTTCAAGAATTGTGTGCTCTCCTTCAACAATTGTAAAAAAAAAATCCCGGATTTCCTCGAATTTTCCGTTTTTAGGGACATTTTTCCCATTCAAAATGAATTGACCATTTTTAAAACTTCCACCATTCACACATTCTTCGACCAATTCAAACCATTCCAACATCAACACATTCCACTCATTCTGGAAATTCAACTATTATTTTTTAAATTTCAAAAATATTCCAGGAATTACCAAAATTCCCGTTTTTTCAAACCCTTTTTTCTGTCGACTACTCCTTCCATATTTTTCAACCCACTTCATCCGTCCCACCATCAAAAAATTCCTCTTAATCAAAACGAAAAATTCCCGGTTTTCCCGAAATTCCGGGAATTCCGTAATACCATTTCTCAATTAAAAATGTTACTACTTCAACATTTCTCGACCAATCTGGAAAAATTCCAACACCAGCCTCATTCAGAACATTCAAAATATTTTGCATTTTCAAAAAAAATGCCTCTTTTCCCGAAATTCCCATGAAATTCCCATTAAAAAGAATGGGACACTTTTCAAAGTTCCACAGTTTTTATCCAATTCAAACCGTTCCAACTTCAAAATATTCAGCCTGTTCAAGAATTGTGTGCTCTCCTTCAACAAATGTAAAAAAAAATTCCAGGATTTCCTAGAATTCTCCGTTTTTAGGGACATTTTTCCCATTCAAAATGAATTGACCATTTTTCAAACTTCCACCATTCCCACATTCTTCGACCAATTCAAACCATTCCAACATCAACACATTCCACTCATTCTGGAAATTCAAACTATCATTTTTTAAATTTCAAAAATATTCCAGGAATTCCCTAAATTCCCGTTTTTTCAAACCCTTTTTTCACCCTTTTTCCTGTCGACTACTCCTTCCATATTATTCAACCCACTTCATCCGTCCCATGATCAAAAAATTCCTCTTAATCAAAACGAAAAATTCCCGGTTTTCTCGAAATTCCAGGAATTCCGTAATACCATTTCTCAATTAAAAATGTAACTACTTCAACATTTCTCGACCAATCTGGAAAAATTCCAACACCAGCCTCATTCAGAACATTCAAAATATTTTGCATTTTCCAAAAAAATGAAATTCCCATTAAAAAGAATGGGACGCTTTTCAAAGTTCCACAGTTTTTATCCAATTCAAACCGTTCCAACTTCAAAATATTCAGCCTGTTCAAGAATTGTGTGCTCTCCTTCAACAATTGTAAAAAATAAAATTCCCCGATTTCCTGGAATTCTCCGTTTTTAGGGACATTTTTCCCATTCAAAATGAATTGGCCATTTTTCAAACTTCCACCATTCTCACATTCTTCGACCAATTCAAACCATTCCAACATCAACACATTCCACTCATTCTGGAACTTCAAACTATCATTTTTTTAATTTAAAAAATATTCCAGGAATTCCCAAAATTCCCAATTTTTCAAACCCTTTTTTCACCCTCTTTTCCTGTCGACGACTCCTTCCACATTTTTCAACCCGCTTCATCCGTCCCACCGTCAAAATATTCCTCTTAATCAAGACGAAAAATTCCCAGTTTTCCCGAAATTCCAGGAATTCCGTAATACCATTTTTCAATTAACAATGTTACTACTTCAACATTTCTCGACCGATTTGGAAAAATTCCAACACCAGCCTCATTCAGAGCATTCAAAATATTTTGCATTTTCCCAAAAAAATCCCTCTTTTTCCGAAATTCCCAAATTTCCATGAAATTCCCATTAAAAAGAATGGGACACTTTTCAAAGTTCCACAGTTTTTATCCAATTCAAACCGTTCCAACTTCAAAATATTCAGCCTGTTCAAGAATTGTGTGCTCTCCTTCAACAATTGTAAAAAAAAAAAAAATTCCAGGATTTCCTAGAATTCTCCGTTTTTAGGGACATTTTTCCCATTCAAAATGAATTGACCATTTTTCAAACTTCCACCATTCCCACATTCTTCGACCAATTCAAACCATTCCAACATAAACACATTCCACTCATTCTGGAAATTCAAACTATCATTTTTTAAATTTCAAAAATATTCCAGGAATTCCACAAATTCCCGTTTTTTCAAACCCTTTTTTCACCCTTTTTCCTGTCGACTACTCCTTCCATATTTTTCAACCCACTTCATCCGTCCCACCATCAAAAAATTCCTCTTAATCAAAACGAAAAATTCCCGGTTCTCCCGAAATTCCAGGAATTCCGTAATACCATTTCTCAATTAAAAATGTTACTACTTCAACATTTCTCGACCAATCTGGAAACATTCCAACACCAGCCTCATTCAGAACATTCAAAATATTTTGCATTTTCCAAAAAAATCCCTCTTTTCCCGAAATTCCCAAATTTCCATGAAATTCCCATTAAAAAGAATGGGACACTTTTCAAAGTTCCACAGTTTTTATCCAATTCAAACCGTTCCAACTTCAAAATATTCAGCCTGTTCAAGAATTGTGTGCTCTCCTTCAACAATTGTAAAAAATAAAATTCCCCGATTTCCTGGAATTCTCCGTTTTTAGGGACATTTTTCCCATTCAAAATGAATTGGACATTTTTCAAACTTCCACCATTGTCACATTCTTCGACCAATTCAAACCATTCCAACATCAACACATTCCACTCATTCTGGAAATTCAAACTATCATTTTTTAAATTTAAAAAATATTCCAGGAATTACCAAAATTCCCTTTTTTCAAACCCTTTTTTCACCCTCTTTTCCTGTCGACTACTCCTTCCACAATTTTCAACCCGCTTCATCCGTCCCACAGTCAAAACATTCCTCTTAATCAAAACGAAATATTCCCGGTTTCCCCGAAATTCCAGGAATTCCGTAATACCATTTCTCAATTAAAAATGTTACTACTTCAACATTTCTCGACCGATTTGGAAAAATTCCAACACCAGCCTCATTCAGAGCATTCAAAATATTTTGCGTTTTCCAAAAAAATCCCTTTTTCTTCCGAAATTCCCAAATTCCCATGACATTCCCATTAAAAAGAATGGGACACTTTTCAAAGTTCCACAGTTTTTATCCAATTCAAACCGTTCCAACTTCAAAATATTCAGCCTGTTCAAGAATTGTGTGCTCTCCTTCAACAATTGTAAAAAAAAAATCCCGGATTTCCTCGAATTTTCCGTTTTTAGGGACATTTTTCCCATTCAAAATGAATTGACCATTTTTCAAACTTCCACCATTCACACATTCTTCGACCAATTCAAACCATTCCAACATCAACACATTCCACTCATTTTGGAAATTCAACTATTATTTTTTAAATTTCAAAAATATTCCAGGAATTACCAAAATTCCCGTTTTTTCAAACCCTTTTTTCTGTCGACTACTCCTTCCATATTTTTCAACCCACTTCATCCGTCCCACCATCAAAAAATTCCTCTTAATCAAAACGAAAAATTCCCGGTTTTCCCGAAATTCCGGGAATTCCGTAATAACATTTCTCAATTAAAAATTTTACTACTTCAACATTTCTCGACCAATCTGGAAAAATTCCAACACCAGCCTCATTCAGAACATTCAAAATATTTTGCATTTTCAAAAAAAATGCCTCTTTTCCCGAAATTCCCATGAAATTCCCATTAAAAAGAATGGGACACTTTTCAAAGTTCCACAGTTTTTATCCAATTCAAACCGTTCCAACTTCAAAATATTCAACCTGTTCAAGAATTGTGTGCTCTCCTTCAACAATTGTAAAAAAAAAAATTCCAGGATTTCCTAGAATTCTCCGTCTTTAGGGACATTTTTCCCATTCAAAATGAATTGGCCATTTTTCAAACTTCTACCATTCCCACATTCTTCGACCAATTCAAACCATTAAACATCAACACATTCCACTCATTCTGGACATTCAAACTATCATTTTTTCAATTTCAAAAAAATTCCAGGAATTACCAGAATTCCCGTTTTTTCAAACCCTTTATTCCCCCCTTTTCCTGTCTACTACTCCTCCCACATTTTTCAACCCACTTCATCCGTCCCACCGTCCAAATATTAATCTTAATGTAAACAAAAAATTCCTGGTTTTACCGAAATTCCAGGAATTCTGTAATACCATTTTTCAATTAAAAATGTTACTACTTACAACATTTCTCGACCAATTTGAAAAAATCCAACACCAACCATTTCAACTCATTCAGAACATTCAAAATATTTTGCATTTTCAAAAAAATCTCTCTTTCCTCAAAATTCCCAAATTGAAAGGAATGGGACATTTTTCAAAGTTTCACAGTTCCCACATTTTTTATCCAATTCAAACTGTTCCAACTTCAAAATATTCCGCCTGTTCAATAAGTGTGTGCTCTCCTTCAACAATTGTAAAAAAAAAAAATTCCCGTATTTCCCAGAATTCATACAAACTAGCATTTTTTCAATTAAAAAAAAATCCAGGAATTCCTACAATTCCCGTTTTTTTAAAGCCCTTTTTTCACCCTTTTTTCTGTCGACTACTCCTTCCACATTTTTCAACCCACTTCATTCGTTCCATCGTCAAAACATTCCTCTTAATCAAGAAAAAAAATTCCAGGATTTCCAATAATTCCTTTTTTTTGTTTTCATTTTCCCCATTCAAAATGAAGTATCCATTTTTCACACTTCCACAATTCCCACATTCTTCAACCTATTCAAACCATTCCAACATCAACACATTCCACTCATCCTGGAAATTCAAATTATGATGTTTTCAATTTCAAAAAAATTCCAGGAATTCCCAGAATTTCCGTTTTTTCAAACCCTTTTTTCACCCTTTTTTCTGTCGACTACTCCTTCCACATTTTTCAACCCACTTCATTCGTTCCATCGTCAAAACATTCCTCTTAATCAAGAAAAAAAATTCCAGGATTTCCAATAATTCCTTTTTTTTGTTTTCATTTTCCCCATTCAAAATGAAGTATCCATTTTTCACACTTCCACAATTCCTACATTCTTCAACCTATTCAAACCATTTCAACATCAACACATTCCACTCATCCTGGACATTCAAATTATAATTTTTTCAATTTCAAAAAATTTCCAGGAATTCCCAGAATTTCCGTTTTTTCAAACCCTTTTTTCACCCTTTCTTCTGTCGACTACTCCTTCCACATTTTTCAACCCACTTCATCCGTCCCACCGTCAAATCATTCCTCTTAATCAAGACAATAAATTCCCGGTTTTCCCGAAATTCCAGGAATTCCGTAATACCATTTCTCAATTAAAAATGTCAATACTTCAACATTTCTCGACCGATTTGAAAAATTCCAACACCAACCATTTCAACTTGTTCAGAACATTCATAATATTTAGCATTTTCCCAAAAAAATCCCTCTTTTCCCGAAATTCCCATTCAAATTTCCACAATTCCCACATTCTTCAACCTATTCAAACCATTTCAACATCAACACATTCCACTCATCCTGGACATTCAAATTATGTTTTCAATTTCAAAAAAATTCCAGGAATTCCCAGAATTTCCATTTTTTCAAACCCTTTTTTCACCCTTTTTTCTGTCGACTACTCCTTCCACATTTTTCAACCCACTTCATCCGTCCCACCGTCAAATCATTCCTCTTAATCAAGACAATAAATTCCCGGTTTTCCCGAAATTCCAGGAATTACGTAATACCATTTCTCAATTGAAAATGTCAATACTTCAACATTTCTCGACCGATTTGAAAAATTCCAACACCAACCATTTCAACGTGTTCAGAACATTCATAATATTTAGCATTTTCCCAAAAAATCCCTCTTTTCCCGAAATTCCCATTCAAATTTCCACAATTCCCACATTCTTCAACCTATTCAAAGCATTCCAACATCAACATATTCCACCCATCCTGGATATTCAAATTATAATTTTTTCAATTTCAAAAAAATTCCAGGAATTCCCAGAATTTCCGTTTTTTCAAACCCTTTTTTCACCCTTTTTTCTGTCGACTACGCCTTCCACATTTTTCAACCCACTTCATCCGTCCCACCGTCAAATTATTCCTCTTAATCAAGACAATAAATTTTCTCGAAATTCCAGGAATTCCGTAATAACATTTCTCAATTAAAAATGTCAATACTTCAACATTTCTCGACCGATTTGAAAAATTCCAACACCAACCATTTCAACTTGTTCAGAACATTCATAATATTTAGCATTTTCCCAAAAAAATCCCTCTTTTCCCGAAATTCCCATTCAAATTTCCACAATTCCCACATTCTTCAACCTATTCAAACCATTTCAACATCAACACATTCCACTCATCCTGGACATTCAAATTATGTTTTCAATTTCAAAAAAATTCCAGGAATTCCCAGAATTTCCATTTTTTCAAACCCTTTTTTCACCCTTTTTTCTGTCGACTACTCCTTCCACATTTTTCAACCCACTTCATCCGTCCTACCGTCAAATCATTCCTCTTAATCAAGACAATAAATTCCCGGTTTTCCCGAAATTCCAGGAATTACGTAATACCATTTCTCAATTAAAAATGTCAATACTTCAACATTTCTCGACCGATTTGAAAAATTCCAACACCAACCATTTCAACGTGTTCAGAACATTCATAATATTTAGCATTTTCCCAAATAATCCCTCTTTTCCCGAAATTCCCATTCAAATTTCCACAATTCCCACATTCTTCAACCTATTCAAAGCATTCCAACATCAACATATTCCACCCATCCTGGACATTCAAATTATAATTTTTTCAATTTCAAAAAAATTCCAGGAATTCCCAGAATTTCCGTTTTTTCAAACCCTTTTTTCACCCTTTTTTCTGTCGACTACTCCTTCCACATTTTTCAACCCACTTCATCCGTCCCACCGTCAAATCATTCCTCTTAATCAAGACAATAAATTTTCTCGAAATTCCAGGAATTCCGTAATAACATTTCTCAATTAAAAATGTCAATACTTCAACATTTCTCGACCGATTTGAAAAATTCCAACACCAACCATTTCAACTGGTTCAGAACATTCATAATATTTAGCATTTTCCCAAAAAAATCCCTCTTTTCCCGAAATTCCCATTCAAATTTCCACAATTCCCACATTCTTCAACCTATTCAAACCATTTCAACATCAACACATTCCACTCATCCTGGACATTCAAATTATAAGTTTTTCAATTTCAAAAAAATTCCAGGAATTCCCAGAATTTCCGTTTTTTTCAAACCCTTTTTTCCCCCTTTTTTCTGTCGACTACTCCTTCCACATTTTTCAACCCACTTCATCCGTCCCACCGTCAAATCATTCCTCTTAATCAAGAAAATAAATTCCCGGTTTTCCCGAAATTGCAGGAATTCCCAGAATTTGCGTTTTTTTCAAACCCTTTTTTCACCCTTTTTTCTGTCGACTACTCCTTCCACATTTTTCAACCCACTTCATCCGTCCCACCGTCAAATCATTCCTCTTAATCAAGACAATAAATTCCCGGTTTTCCCGAAATTCCAGGAATTCCCAGAATTTGCGTTTTTTTCAAACCCTTTTTTCACCCTTTTTTCTGTCGACTACTCCTTCCACATTTTTCAACCCACTTCATCCGTCCCACCGTCAAATCATTCCTCTTAATCAAGACAATAAATTCCCGGTTTTCCCGAAATTCCAGGAATTCCGAAATGCCATTTCTCAATTAAAAATGTCAATACTTCAACATTTCTCGACCGATTTGAAAAATTCCAACACCAACCATTTCAACTTGTTCAGAACATTCATAATATTTAGCATTTTCCCAAAAAATCCCTCTTTTCCCGAAATTCTCATTCAAATTTCCACAATTCCCACATTCTTCAACCTATTCAAACCATTTCAACATCAATACATTCCACTCATCCTGATCATTCAAATTATAATTTTTTAAATTTCAAAAAAATTCCAGGAATTCCCAGAATTTCCGTTTTTTTTCAAACCCTTTTTTCACCCTTTTTTCTGTCGACTACTCCTTCCACATTTTTCAACCCACTTTATCCGTCACACCGTCAAATCATTCCTCTTAATCAAGACAACAAATTCCTGGTTTTCCCGAAATTCCAGGAATTCCGTAATACCATTTCTCAATTAAAAATGTCAATACTTCAACATTTCTCGACCGATTTGAGAAATTCCAACACCATCCATTTCAACTGGTTCAGAACATTCATAATATTTAGCATTTCCCCCAAAAATCCCTCTTTTCCCGAAATTCCCATTCAAATTTCCACAATTCCCACATTCTTCAACCTATTCAAACCATTTCAACATCAACACATTCCACTCATCCTGGACATTCAAATTATAATTTTTTTAATTTCAAAAAAATTCCAGGAATTCCCAGAATTTCCGTTTTTTTCAAACCCCTTTTTCACCCTTTTTTCAGTCGACTACTCCTTCCACATTTTTCAACCCACTTCATCCGTCCCACCGTCAAATCATTCCTCTTAATCAAGACAATAAATTCCCGGTTTTCCCGAAATTCCAGGAATTCCGTAATACCATTTCTCAATTAAAAATGTCAATACTTCAACGTTTCTCGACCGATTTGAAAAATTCCAACACCAACCATTTCAACTTGTTCAGAACATTCATAATATTTAGCATTTTCCCCCCAAAAAATCCCTGTTTTCCCGAAATTCCCATTAAAATTTCCACAATTCCCACATTCTTCAACCTATTCAAACCATTTCAACATCAACACATTCCACTCATCCTGGACATTCAAATTATAATTTTTTAAATTTCAAAAAAATTCCAGGAATTCCCAGAATTTCCGTTTTTTCAAACCCTTTTTTCACCCTTTTTTCTGTCGACTACTCCTTCCACATTTTTCAACCCACTTCATCCGTCCCACCGTCAAATCATTCCTCTTAATCAAGACAATAAATTCCCGGTTTTCCCGAAATTCCAGGAATTACGTAATACCATTTCTCAATTAAAAATGTCAATACTTCAACATTTCTCGACCGATTTGAAAAATTCCAACACCAACCATTTCAACTGGTTCAGAACATTTATAATATTTAGCATTTTCACAAAAAATCCCTCTTTTCCCGAAATTCCCATTCAAATTTCCACAATTCCCACATTCTTCAACCTATTCAAACCATTTCAACATCAACACATTCCACTCATCCTGGACATTCAAATTATAATGTTTTCAATTTCAAAAAAATTCCAGGAATTCCCAGAATTTCCGTTTTTTTCAAACCCTTTTTTCACCCTTTTTTCTGTCGACTACTCCTTCCACATTTTTCAACCCACTTCATCCGTCCCACCGTCAAATCATTCCTCTTAATCAAGACAATAAATTCCCGGTTTTCCCGAAATTCCAGGAATTCCGTAATACCATTTCTCAATTAAAAATGTCAATACTTCAACATTTCTCGACCGATTTGAAAAATTCCAACACCAACCATTTCAACTTGTTCAGAACATTCATAATATTTAGCATTTTCCCAAAAAATCCCTCTTTTCCCGAAATTCCCATTAAAATTTCCACAATTCCCACATTCTTCAACCTATTCAAAGCATTCCAACATCAACATATTCCACCCATCCTGGACATTCAAATTATAATTTTTTCAATTTCAAAAAAATTCCAGGAATTCCCAGAATTTCCGTTTTTTCAAACCCTTTTTTCACCCTTTTTTCTGTCAACTACTCCTTCCACATTTTTCAACCCACTTCATCCGTCCCACCGTCAAATCGTTCCTCTTAATCAAGTCAATAAATTCCCGGTTTTCCCGAAATTCCAGGAATTCCGTAATACCATTTCTCAATTAAAAATGTCAATACTTCAACATTTCTCGACCGATTTGAAAAATTCCAACACCAACCATTTCAACTGGTTCAGAACATTCATAATATTTAGCATTTCCCAAAAAAATCCCTCTTTTCCCGAAATTCCCAAATTTCCATGAAATTCCCATTAAAAAGAATGGGACACTTTTCAAAGTTCCACAGTTTTTATCCAATTGAAACCGTTCCAACTTCAAAATATTCAGCCTGTTCAAGAATTGTGTGCTCTCCTTCAACAATTGTAAAAAAATAAAATTCCCCGATTTCCTGGAATTCTCCGTTTTTAGGGACATTTTTCCCATTCAAAATGAATTGGCCATTTTTCAAACTTCCACCATTCTCACATTCTTCGACCAATTCAAACCATTCCAACATCAACACATTCCACTCATTCTGGAAATTCAAACTATCATTTTTAAAATTTCAAAAATATTCCAGGAATTACCAAAATTCCCTTTTTTCAAACCCTTTTTTCACCCTTTTTCCTGTCGACTACTCCTTCCATATTTTTCAACCCACTTCATCCGTCCCACCATCAAAAAATTCCTCTTAATCAAAACGAAAAATTCCCGGTTTTCCCGAAATTCCAGGAATTCCGTAATACCATTTCTCAATTAAAAATGTCAATACTTCAACATTTCTCGACCGATTTGAAAAATTCCAACACCAACCATTTCAACTGGTTCAGAACATTCATAATATTTAGCATTTCCCCCAAAAAATCCCTCTTTTCCCAAAATTCCCATTGAAAAGAATGGGACATTTTTCAAATGTCCACAATTCCCACATTCTTCAACCTATTCAAAGCATTCCAACATCAACACATTCCACTCATCCTGGACATTCAAACTAACACCTTCCCAAGTTCCAAACCAAATTTCCGGTTTTCCTGGAAATGCCAACTCTTCAACATTCAAACTATTCCTACATTCCAAACTACATTCTGTCAGCATTTCACTTCAACTTCAGCATTGGAGCATTCACACCTCATCTACTTCTTATCTATCTTATCGTTAGTCCCTGAAAGTTATTCTCACCTGTACAAATTCAAAGTGTGTAGTTAATTGAATGTTCGAACAAAAGTAGACAAATTAACAAATTAATCAACTTCCATTTACGACTTGGCACAATATTAACCTTAAAAGTTGAATCAACTAGACAAAGCTTTGCAGCAGTTTGCTCAACTTTTTTTTCAAGTTTTAAGTTGCAAACTTACCAACAGGTCGAACAAATTCCGTTAATTAAGCTCATTTTATTCATCTATTGTGATAATCGTGTGGTTTTAATGTGCTGTGACGTCATCCTGTGGAACTGAACTCAACTGATAGCCACTGGCTGTGATTTGATGGATAGAGTGTGAGTGTAGTTTCACCCTGTGGCCACCAGAGGGGAGAAGAGGCTTGTTTACCAAGAGACAAGGCCTATGGCTGACAACATGCACTCAGGAACATTCTACTTCTACCATCCTGGCAGACTACAATCGCAGTAAATTTGATGAAAATGCTTAGTAAGCACATATTGGACACATACAACTATTATTATTCGTAGGAGAAGTCGACAAATAAAGTGCATCAAACATCCCACATGCAGTGTTGATACTGTCATGATATCACGTGACAGATCGATTTCTCCTATTAGTTTCATTTTCTCCACAACCGGTTTGTCACCACTTCCCCTCTGGTCCGACCTCGACTGTTTCCTGATGACACCGCCGTCCCTAATTGTC
>NC_084583.2:16655000-16662500 GCF_033978685.3 Nerophis lumbriciformis | reverse complement strand
AGTGTGTTACTGATGGTAACCTTTGTTACTCTGGTCCCAGCTCTCTGCAGGTCATTCACCAGGTCCCCCCGTGTGGTTCTGGGATTTTTGCTCACCGTTCTCATGATCATTTTGACCCCACGGGATGAGATCTTACGTGGAGCCCCAGATCAAGGGAGATTATCAGTGGTCTTGTATGTCTTCCATTTTCTGATAATTGCTCCCACAGTTGATTTTTTCACACCAAGCTGCTTGCCTATTGTAGATTCACTCTTCCCAGTCTGGTGCAGGTCTGCAATTCTTTTCCTGGTGTCCTTCGACAGCTCTTTGGTCTTGGCCATAGTGGAGTTTGGAGTCTGACTGTTTGAGGCTGTGGACAAGTGTCTTTTATACAGATAACCAGTTCAAATAGGTGCCATTAATACAGGTAACGAGTGGAAGACAGAAGAGCTTCTTAAAGAAGAAGTTACAGGTCTGTGAGAGCCAGAGATCTTCCTTGTTTGAAGTGACCAAATACTTATTTTCCACCATAATTTACAAATAAATTCTTTAAAAATCCTACAATGTGAATTCCTGGAATTTTTTTTCACATTCTGTCTCTCACAGTTGAAGTGTACCTATGATGAAAATTACAGACCTCTGTCATCATTTTAAGTGGGAGAACTTGCACAATCGGTGGCTGACTAAATACTTTTTTGCCCCACTGTATATGTATATATATATATATACATATACATATATATATATATATATATATATATATATATATATATATATATATATATATATATATATATATATATATATACCGGTATATATATATATATATAAAATAACTTGTATTTTTTTAATTGGTTTTTTGGAATCGATTAAGAATCGTTACAAGTAAAAATCATGATTCATTCGAAAATCTTTTTTTTTTTTTTCGACACCACTAGTATATACGTATGTTAATTAATTGATAGCTAAAACAATGTTTTGAATATCTTGTTAGATGATCATATTACATTAAAGTGCTGAAGTTATGCAATCACATGTCGTACATGTTTTGTGCGACGATTACAAAAACAAAAACATTTGGCCAGAAATGTCTTCACATGAATTCCAGCCACGTAAAATAACGTGGGGGGCCACATCATTGGGGCCTCGAGTGTTTTCTTTCACAGTTGTCTCGGTCGTGACCCCGGGATGCAGAGATAGCAGGTAAAAAATGTATTTAACGACAAAACAAAAATAGGGCAGCGGGGAAGTGCACGGGAAGCATAGAGAGAGCCATGCCGCGTTAAGGTACAAAACACACAGCAAAAAAACAATTAATGTATGCCCAACTGGCATAAAAAGCTATTGATAACAAACAAGAAGGTGCTCAAGCCAGAAATAGCACTAAGTAAATAGCACAAATAAAAGCAGTGATATTACTTTCTATACAGCAGACACCAAGCGACGCCTTCTTTCATCCTTATCACTTCTCCCACAATAAGATGCCCAGCTATATTTGGCTCATTGGAAGGCTGCATGGAGAAAAGACAAGCTTGTCCTCACGTGCATGTTGTCTGCTGCCGAGTCGGCCATAAAACTCCAATCAAATCACAGAAGGGAGAAAAAAAAATCTTTCATTTAAATGCAAATAACATTTCAGGACAGATAAGGAAGGATGACCACAAACACTCCAATAGGAGACGTCAGCTGCATATCCTGATATTATTACACACAAAAAACATGCCAGAGTACTTTTTATAGTCCAGTTTTACAATTATATAGCACACCAGCCTCTTCAATTTGGCCCGGCAGACGTCACGAGTCCAACAAAGCTTACAAATTAATACCTGGCGGTCTTTGAGTGCTACATATTTGCTGCCATCTTGTGGACAATGTGAGTAAATCAGGTCGACGACCCTTAAAAAAAAAAAAAACTTTGAACAGTGGCACAGTATTTACTTATATGACACAGTCCAAACAACCTTCCCTAGTCATTTTTTTTTCTTTTTCTATATATTAGTGATGGGTTGATGAGGCGTCATGAAGCGTTTCGACACATTGCAAAACTGTATTGATACTGTGTTGATACTGTGTCACTAAATACTGACATCTGCTGGACATTAAAAATCCCTACAGGCAACCTATGGACCGACTCAACTGACACTGATTTTATGACCTAGTACAGGGGTCACCAACCTTTTTGAAACCAAAAACTACTTCTTGGGTACTGATTAATGCGAAGGGCTACCAGTTTGATACACACTTAAATAAATAAATATATTGTCATTTGTAAGTTACACGTAAGTGTGATTTAAACAAGAATAGCTAAATAAATGAATTTATATAAATAAAAAAATGGGTATTTCTGTCTGTCATTCCGTCGTACATTTTTTTTTTCCTTTTACGGAAGGTTTTTTGTAGAGAATAAATGATGAAAAAAAACACTTAATTGAACGGTTTAAAAGAGGAGAAAACACGAAAAGAAATAAAATAAAATTTTGAAACATAGTTTATCTTCAATTTCGACTCTTTAAAATTCAAAATTCAACCGACAAAAAGAAGAGAAAAACTAGCTGATTTGAATCTTTTTGAAAAAATTAAAAAAAGAATTTATGGAACATCATTAGTAATTTTTCCTGATTAGGATACATTTTAGAATTTTGATGACATGTTTTAAATTGGTTAAAATCCAATCTGCACTTGGTTAGAATATTTAACAAATTGGACCAAGCTATATTTCTAACAAAGACAAATCAGTATTTCTTCTAGATTTTCCAGAACAAAAATTTTAAAAGAAATTCAAAATACTTTGAAATACGATTTAAATTTGATTCTACAGATTTTCTAGATTTGCCAGAATATTTTTTTTGAATTTTAATCATAGTAAGTTTGAAGAAATATTTCACAAATATTCTTCGTCGAAAAACCAGAAGCTAAAATATTTATTATTCTTTACAATAAAAAAATAAATAAATTTACTTGAACATTGATTTAAATTGTCAGGAAAGAAGAGGAAGAAATTTAAAAGGTAAAAAGGTATATTTGTTTAAAAATCCTAAAATCATTTTTAAGGTTGTATTTTTTCTCTAAAATTGTATTTCTAAAAGTAATAAGAAGCAAAGTAAAAAATAAATGAATGTATTTAAACAAGTGAAGACCCATCCATCCATCCATTTTCTACCGCTTATTCCAAGTGAAGAACAAGTCTTTAAAATCTTTTCTTGGATTTTCTAATTCTATTTGAGTTTTGTCTCTTTTAGAATTACAAATGTCGAGCAAAGCGAGACCAGCTTGCTAGTAAATAAATACAATTTAAAAAATAGAGGCAGCTCACTGGTAAGCAGGGGCGCCGAAAAGGGGGGGGTAAAGGAGACGAATTCTAGGGGCCCATGATGGAGGGGGGCCCAGAGAGGCCCCTAATAATGATGAAATTATAATACAGAAAAAATAATGACACTGTGTTGGGCAGACTTGCCAACCCTCCCGGATTTTCCGGGAGACTCCCGGAATTCAGCGCCTCTCCCGAAAACCTCCCGGGACAAATTTTCTCCCGAAAATCTCCCGAAATTCAGGCGGAGCTGGAGGCCACGCCCCCTCCAGCTCCATGCGGACCTGAGTGACGTGTTGACAGCCTGTTCACACGTCCGCTTTCCCACAATCTAAGCAGCCAATAATCGAGGGCGAGTTCTTGGTTTCTTATGTGGGTTTATTGTTCGGCAGTTTCGTTAACGTCCTCCCAGCGCGGTAACAACACACAACAACAGCAGTCAAGTGTTCGTCTACCGTAAAGCAGTTCGTCTGCCGTAAACAGCAATGTTGTGACACTTTTAAACAGGACAATACTGCCATCTACTGTACATGCATATGTGACCCACCCATAATGTGTCACATTTTTGTGTTGATTTATTTATTTTAGTTTGTGGTTTGAATTCGTTTTTGGAGCTGTCATTACACATTTGTCAGTATTCACATTGGTCAGTAGGGGTAGGAGGGCGTTTCTTCCCAATTGAATGCAGACCGGAAGTGTCTTGTCATTCTGATGAGCGCGACCAGTCTGTGAACAATTGAAACGTCCTGTGTGCTTTTTCCTCCTGTATAACAGGTTAGTTTTGGTGAATCAACTCACTGAATAATATCCATGTGATCTTTATAAGTTTAAGTACACATTCTGATGGTGGACCCTAACTCTAAAGTGTTTGTGAGTTGTAGTTTGTATTTGTGAATGAATCCAGTGCACAGCTGCAGTAATCAATACAAAAAGGCGACGTGAGTGCGCAATGTTTATATAGGAACTTCTGATCCTAATTCAGACTCCCAAATTAGAGCTCCCGTTTTCTTATTGATTTTAAAATGTATATTTGTATAATGTGTGTGTTCTGAAATAGTGACAGAGAATAGAACAAGGATGGACAATTCAACCCTTAACTCAACAATGAGTAGATGAGTGTTATGTGTGTGTATATGTGTAAATAAATTAACAAAACTGAAATTCAAGCATTTATTTAATTTATATATATATATATATATATATATATATATATATATATATATATATATATATATATATATATATATATATATATATATATAGCTAGAATTCACTGAAAGTCAAGTATTTCTTATATATATATATCTTGACCACGCCCTCGACCACGCCCCCGACCCCCCACCCCCCACCTCCCGAAATCGGAGGTCTCAAGGTTGGCAAGTATGGTGTTGGGGGCCCTGTAAAGATTCTTTTCATGGGGCCCAAAATCCCTAGCGGCGCCCCTGCTGGTAAGTGCTGTTATTTGAGCTATTTTTAGAACAGGCCAGCGGGCGACTGATCTGGTCCTTACGGGCTACCTGGTGACCGCGGGCACCGCGTTGGTGACCCCTGCCCTAGTATATACAATAATATAAACCAAGTCATTGTATTTCATTTAGGATTATTTCATATCTTCATTTAAATAAAAATATTTTTTTAAATCTTTTTTAGATACAGTCAATAAATAATGTGAACATGTATCATAACATGGAAATCTAAGAGAACGTGTTGTGGATGATTGTGGACTGGGAATGTTTTTAATTTTATTTTTTTACACATTTTTATTAAAAAAAAAAAAGTTTTTCCGACGTATTACATTTTAGACGATTTCTCTTAGTTATTATTTCTCCGGCCGTAGAAAAGACACGCTCACAGGGCACAGAGGAGGCGTCAGTGCGACACAGTTCGCGTATCGGTCACGTGACTTTCTAAAAGCGGTACGCGCACCGACACAGGGTTTTGCTCTATGAGCTCGACGCATGCGCCGATGCATCGGTGTTAATATATATACTGTATATGTATATATATAATATGTATATGTCACTTTACATGATGTTGGCTTTTGGGCCCCGGCCCAATTTTTTTCGCCCCTTGCGTCCATCCATCCATCCATCCATCCATCCATCTTCTTCCGCTTATCCGAGGTCGGGTCGCGGGGGCAGCAGCCTAAGCAGGGAAGCCCAGACTTCCCTCTCCCCAGCCACTTCGTCCAGCTCCTCCCGGGGGATCCCGAGGCGTTCCCAGGCCAGCCGGGAGAGATAGTCTTCCCAACGTGTCCTGGGTCTTCCCCGTGGCCTCCTACCGGTCGGACGTGCCCTAAACACCTCCCGAGGGAGGCGATCGGGTGGCATCCTGACCGGATGCCCGAACCACCTCATCTGGCTCCTCTCGATGTGGAGGAGCAGCGGCTTTACTTTGAGCTCCCCCCGGATGACAGAGCTTCTCACCCTATCTCTAAGGGAGAGCCCTGCCACCCGGCGGAGGAAACTCATTTGGGCCGCTTGTACCCGTGATCTTGTCCTTTCGGTCATAACCCAAAGCTCATGACCATAGGTGAGGATGGGAACGTAGATCGACCGATAAATTGAGAGCTTTGCCTTCCGGCTCAGCCCCTTCTTCACCACAACGGATCGATACAGCGTCCGCATTACTGAAGATGCCGCACCGATCCGCCTGTCGATCTCACGATCCACTCTTCCCTCACTCGTGAACAAGACTCCAAGGTACTTGAACTCCTCCACTTGGGGCACGGTCTCCTCCCCAACCCGAAAATGGCATTCCACCCTTTTCCGGGCGAGAACCATGGACTCGGACTTGGAGGTGCTGATTCTCATCCCAGTCGCTTCACACTCGGCTGCGAACCGATCCAGCGAGAGCTGAAGATCCTGGCCAGATGAAGCCATCAGGACCACATCATCTGCAAAAAGCAGAGACCTAATCCTGCAGCCACCAAACCAGATCCCCTCAACGCCTTGACTGCGCCTAGAAATTCTGTCCATAAAAGTTATGAACAGAATGGGTGACAAAGAGCAGCCTTGGCGGAGTCCAACCCTCACTGGAAACGTGTCCGACTTACTGCCGGCAATGTGGACCAAGCTCTGACACTGATCATACAGGGAGCGGACCGCCAAAATCAGACAGTCCGATACCCCATACTCTCTGAGCACTCCCCACAGGACTTCCCGAGGGACACGGTCGAATGCCTTCTCCAAGTCCACAAAACACATGTAGACTGGTTGGGCAAACTCCCATGCACCCTCAAGGACCCTGCCCAGAGTATAGAGCTGCTCCACAGTTCTACGACCAGGACGAAAACCACACTGTTCCTCCTGAATCCGAGGTTCGACTATCCGGCGTAGCCTCCTCTCCAGTACACCTGAATAGACCTTACCGGGAAGGCTGAGGAGTGTGATACCACGATAGTTAGAACACACCCTCCGGTTCCCCTTCTTAAAGAGAGGAACCACCACCCCGGTCTGCCAATCCAGAGGTACCGCCCCCGATGTCCACGCGATGCTGCAGAGTCTTGTCAACCAAGACAGCCCCATAGCATCCAGAGCCTTAAGGAACTCCGGGCGGATCTTGCCACCGAGGAGCTTTTTAACTACCTCAGTAACCTCAGCCCCAGAAATAGAAGAGCCCACCACAGACTCCCCAGGCACTGCTTCCTCATAGGAAGACGTGTCGGTGGGATTGAGGAGGTCTTCGAAGTATTCTCTCCACCGATCCACAACATCCGCAGTCGAGGTCAGCAGAACACCATCCTCACCATACACGGTGTTGATAGTGCGTCCCCCAAGTCAAAAAGTTTGGACAGCCCCTAATCTAAATGTGTAGTGTAGTGCCAATATTTGGCCACTAGAGAGCGTCACATGCACAAGGTTGACCTCTGTGTCACTGAAAACAAGCGGACAATTAAAGCTAACTGAACTTATTAGTAACCCGAGGCCATCATTAAGATGCAAATGGGACAAACACTGGAATAAATGAGGAGTTCAACCTTCCTGCAGGTGTTTAGTAGAGGGCAAAGTTGAAGTGGGCAGGGTCAGATGGAGGTGTGGAATGCAACGCTGATCATCAGCTTCAACTGTGAGTGTGAGTGAGGGGGGTATAAAACACTCTCCATGTTTTACTGCCCGCTCGGTTGACTGACTTCCGTGTGCTCACGGGTGCAGTAAATCCACTACTACATGCTGGACCACCACCCTGACATGCGTTGCCATGGAGACTGCACA